>NC_091805.1:34674821-34977142 GCF_041296235.1 Equus asinus
TTCTCTAGCTAGGACTTCCAATACCATGTTGAATAAAGTGACAAGAGTGGGCATCCTTGTTCCTAATCTTAGAGGAAAAACTTTCAGCTTTTCACTGTTGACTATGTGAGCTGTGGGTTTGTTATATACGGCCTTTATTAATTTGAGCTATGTTACCTCTCTGCCTGCCTTTTTGAGAGTTTTTATGATAAATGGATGTAGAATTGTGTCAGATGCTTTTTTTGCATCTATTAAGATGATCATATGATTTTTATCCTTCATTTTGTTAATGTGGTGTATCACATTGACTGATTTGCAGATGCTGAGCCATCCTTGCATCTCTGGAGTAAATCCCACTTGATCATGGTGTATGATCCCTTTAATGTATTTTTGAATTTTGTTTGATAATATTTTAAGAGTTGATTTTTACATCTATGTTCATCAGGGATATTGGCCTGTAATTTTCTTCTGCCGTTCCCTCCTCTTCTTATTTCTGGAGGAGCTGGAGAAGGATTGGTATTAATTCTTCTTTGAATGTTTGGTAGAAGTCATCAGTGAAGCCATCTGGTCCTGGACTTTTGTTTCTTGGGTGGTTTTTGATTACTGATCCAATCTTATTAATAGTAGTTGGTCTGTTCAGATTTTCTATTTCATCATGATTCAGTCTTGGTAGGTTGTATGTTTCTAGGAATTTATCCATTTCTTCTCATTTGTCCAATTTGTTGGCATATAATTGTTCATCGTAGTATCTTATGATCCTTTGTATTTTTGTGGTGTCAGCTGTAATGTCTCTTCCTTCATTTCTGATTTTGAGTCTTGTCATTTTTTTTTTTTTTTTGGTGAGCCTAGTTCAATGTTTGTCAATTTTGTTTATCTTTTCAAAGAACCAGCTATTAGTTTCATTGATCTTTTCTGTTGTCTTTTTGTGTCTTTCATTTATTTCTGTTCTAATCTTTGTTATTTCCTTTTTTATGCTAACTTTGGGCTTTGTTCTTTTCTAGTTCCTTGAAGTGTAAAGTTAGGTTATTTATTTGAGACTTTTTTTGTTTCTTGAAGTAGGCATTTATTGCTATGAAATTCCCTCTTAGAACTGCTTTTGCTGTATCCCATAAATTTTGGTGTGTTATATTTCCATTTTTGTTTGTCTTTTGTATTTTTTTATTTCTATTTTGATTTCTTCTTTGACTCACCCGTTCAGTAGTGTGTTGTTTAATCTCCACGTATTTGTGAGTTTTCCTGTTTTCTTCATGTAATTCATTTCTAATTTCATATCATTGTGGTCAGAAAAGATGCTTGATATGTTTTCAGTCTTCTTAAATTTATTAAGACTTGTTTCTTGGCCTAATATATGATCTATCATGGAAAATGTTCCATGTGCAGTTGAGTGGAATGTATATTCTGTTGCTTTTGGATGAAATGTTCTGTGTATATCTGTTAAGTTCTTCTGGTCTGATGTGTCATTTAAGGCCACTATTTCATGATTGATTTTCTGTCTGTATATCTATCCATCAATGTAAGTGGGGTGTTAAAATCTTCTACTGTTGATCTCTGCTGTCTGTTTCTCCTTTTAGAACTGTTAATATTTGCTTTATATATTTAGCTGCTCCTGTGTTAGGTGCATATTTATAAATGTTATATCCTCTTGTTAGATTGACCCCTTTATCGTTATGTAATGCCTTTCTTTGTCTCTTATTACAGTCTTTGTTTTAAAATCTCTTTTGTCTGATATAGGTATAGCTACTCCAGCTTTCTCTTGGTTTCCATTTGCATGGAATATCTTTTCCTATCCCTTCACTTTCAGTCTGTGTGTGTCGTTACATCTAAAGTGAGTCTCTGGTAGGCAGCACATAAATGAATCTTAGTTTTTTATCCCTTCAGCCACTCTCTGTTTTGATGGAAGAATTTAGTCCATTTACATTTAAAATAATTATTGATAGGTGTGTATTTATAGCCATTTTAATTGTTTTTTTGCTGTTTTTGTAGTTTCTCTCTGTTTCTTTCTTCTCCTCTTGCTCTCTTCCTTTGTGTTTTGATAACTTTCTTTAATGGTATGTTTATATTCCTTTCTCTTTATCTTTGGTGTATTTACTATAGGTTTTTGCTTTGAGGTTGCCATGAAGCTTACATATAACAACTTATATGTAATTTGTGTTCTTTCTTTGATAGTTTTCTCTCTTCCATTTTCTTCTTTTCTCCCCTTATGGAAAAACTCTTATGATTTAGTTATTAGACCTCCTAGAATGACTCTCTACTTTTCTTGACTTTACTTCTCTATTTTATATTTTTTGGCCTTTTTTCTATACTTTCTAAAATTTCCTCAATTTAATTTTTTCTATCAGAGTTTTAATTTCTAAGATATTTTACTCTGAATCTGCCTTTATTATTGTATCCTGTTCTTTTTTTATAATTGTGATGTCTTATCTCTCTGAGGATATTAATGATAGTTTTTTAAGAATTATTCTCCCTTCACAATCTCTGTTTTTACCAAGTTGTTCTTTTCTGGTTTTTTTGTCTGTCTCTTTCAACTTAGAGCCTGTCCTCAGACATCTGATGCTTCTTGATGGAGTGTTCATAGTTAGGATTAAGGGACTGAGAGCTCTGAGTCCTGAGGTGGGATTATTGACTCTGAGCTTGAATTTTGGGTGATCTTCCTAAGATGTGATCTTTCCTCTTGGGCTTGTTGGATTCCCCATAAAAGACTCTTCTGATCGCCTACCTAGAGAGTAAAGGTCTGGTTACCAACATTCTGGGACCAATGGGGAACAAGAGCTAGGGGAATCAGTGTGACACTAACTTAATCCTATTGTTTTGCCACACTTCAACTCTTGACTTCTTATTGTCTCTCAGCCCAGTGACCTCCTGTTTTATTCACGTCAGAGAGGTAATCTGTAGTGTTCCACCAAGTGGGAAAGAGGTAGTCACCAAGTAGCTATGAGGTGGGGATCTGACTACTTCTTATAGCCACTTCAGCTCTACTTTCAAGGTACCTGATGCCCCTAATTCCTGCGCCTTTTGGAGATTTGTGGGATAAATTTGGTTGATTCTCAGCCTTTTTCACTTTTGTCTCCTTTTCTCTTCTTCCAGACCTTGAGAGTGTATGCCTTTTAAAAAATCTTCTTATTCTTATTTTGGTAGAGTTTTAGGAGGTATCAAACTAGATGCTTGTATTCAGTCTTCCTTCTTTTCCCAGAAGTTCATCTGTCCTATTTTCTAAGCCCAAAGAAGTAGGAGAGAGAGGAAATGAAGTAATTTGTCAAGGATAAAAATGAAAGGGCTTTCATACACACCCTTTCTTTTCACCCTAATTGATGATAAGCTTATTGGAGCACCTTAATTTGAACCTCTGTATTCCCTGGCATGAGCAAACTATTCCACTTGGTACCAATTTCTGCTAGCATGTAATACCATCTGAAAGCAAGAAACAGAAAAATTGAAATATTTACTAAGTACTTTCATTGGACAATTCACTGTTCCACGTGTTGTAGCTAGATTTACAGGGGGAAGCATACTTTTCATGTCAAAATCTTGGAAGAAGGAAAATGAATCAGGGGACAAAAGTGGGAGCCATGACTGTGATATACTACATTTTACCATGTAACTTGGTGGACTTATTTTTTTTTTTTACTTCTACAGGACTATTAATGAATTTTTTTCCATGACAATGTGAAAAGCTAAGATGATATATTTTTTTTGATCATCAAGATATAGTAAAAGCTCTATTTTTAGTTTGATTAGAATATTGAATATAGTAGTTTATAATATATATTGTGTTGATTATATTAGTCATATATATTTATCATATATTATTTGTGCAAAATAAATCTAGTAGGGAAAGTTTTGAGTCTTTTTTCCAATGGATTAATAGTATTTAGCAAAATAAAGTTTCTACAGAGGAAAGTCCTGAATCAGTGTAGAAGAAATAGCATTAGCCTGAGTCAAGAAACGTAAATTCTAATTTTGACTCTGTCAGTAGCATCTGTGTTACTTATCAAATCACTACATTTTTGAGCTTCTTATTATAAAGTGAGAATTTTTCTTTGAATCGCTTTTAGCCCAAAATTCAACGATTCTAATTAGTTCTCTCTTTTAGGACGTCACATTAATGCCTTATCTCACAAGAGGGCTTAGTTCTCATTCCTTTTATTTCAGACAAGATTCCTGTGCTAAGCAAAGAAAAACTACCTGTGGTGGGAATTGGGAAGCATCTGTGTGGTGTGGCAACAGGTATGTAAACATATTAATAATGTCTAGATAAACAGTAAGTTTTAGCTTAACATGGTCCCGACCATTTGAATAGTCTCTTTTGAATCTTATATCATTTATGTTACAACTCATTAATCTTCAAGTACCACTGGCCTTGTATTATATTAGATACAGAGCTTTCCTATTTATCTGCTCATTTTGGCCATTTGTAGAATGAATTGAAGAGTTTTATATGTAAATACTGTGTCATATGGGACCTTAAAGTTCTTTGGGTTATTTTTCAACCCAAAAGGAAATGAATTATTTATGGAAACTGTATGATCCCACCCCCGAAACTAGTGACTTTTTTAGAGGAGTTGCTGGGAAGGACTCAGAAACCTCTCTCACTAGAAGGCGATTATGTATCAGGATTCTGGGGGAAAAGAAAAATGTTAGACCAAAATCAAATTCTAAGGTGTCTTATTTTAGCACTTCTATCCATCAGATCTAGCAGGGTAAAGTGGAAAGACCATGGGCTTTGAAATCAGATAGTCCAGGGTTCAGCTCTGTTCTGTAACCTTGGCAAATTATTTAACCATTCTGAGCTTTGGTTCTCTCATCTGTAAAGTGGGGATAATAATATATATATGATTTACCAGGTTACATGTAAAGAGTCTCTGGTGCATATTTGTGTCAATAAATGTTAACTATTGTTGTGTCAATAAATGTTAACATCATCTTCCTGGCTTTTGCTAGTTTCATCGTTCACCCATATAGGGAACTTGGAGCTTCTATAAGACATTATTCAAACTGGCTGGAAATGGCTTTGAGTATTATGTATTTGTGTTGTCCTTCATAGTTTTTAGATGACTTTCATGTACCTTATCTCATTTAACCCTCATAAAAGCCTTCTGAAGTCAGCCAGTTCTATCCTGGGGAGGAAAAAAAGCATACTCCTTTACTCCTACCAATCTGATCCAAATTTCTTAGGACTATAGTCTATATTGGCCATTTCTCGTGTTCCACACACTTTTGCCCTCTTTCGCCACAGGTAAGAATTCACTCTTATCTGAATTCTACCTTCATCACTCTGTCATCAGCTTACTGAGAAATCTCTCCTGCAATGGCTTGCCCTTCTTGAAATTCTCATTCCTTCTCTTTCCTGGTTCTTACCCTACTTCTATGCTATTCTTTCTCTGTTTCTCTCGTGGTCTCCTTCCACTACCTGTCCTTTAGATATTAATATTTAGACCCATCTGCTGCACACGTAATGTCTTGCCCCTATCTTCAAACTCTTCCGTAGCTCCCAGTCCCCTGTAGCATAATGTCGAGGCTCTTTAACACGACATCCTAGTCTCAGTCTGGTCTCTGCCTTCCTCTCTTTGCCACTTCCTGCCTCCAGCTTTACTGGTCAGCAAATTCAAACCCCATGTACTTTTCCCATTTACTATACTGAGTCAATTTCTAAAGTGGCCAATTTCTACTACTCCTTCAGCTCAGTTGTCACCACTTTCAAGGAGCCTAGTTATACAAGATACTCCTCGTAAGGATTTATCATAATACCCTCTGCATGTCTTTACCTTATTGTGTTTTAATTATCTGTTTATATATCTAATTCTCCCACTGTGCTGTGAATTTTTTCAGCGTAGGGAGTGTGCTAACATGATGCTTGATATATAACAGAATCTCGGTAAATGTTTGAATGAATGAGTGATCTTGGCCACCAATTTGCTTTTTTCTTATCACTTTCTAGATATGTGGCTTTGTCCTTTAAATTGTAAAGAAGGGATTGAGATAGATTGCTTAAGCTCCTTCTGGTTCTAAAATAATTTCATTTTTTAAATAATTTTTCTGGTTATTCACATTTCTGAAGATCATTTACTTAAGTCCAATATAGGTAAAACAGTGACTAAATATATTTTTTCAGAAAATAATAGTTTATGAAATAATAGATCAGCTATTGCTTTCTCCAAATAATAGGTTACTAATGATGTTTGTGGACTTAAATTCATATATTAGATTAAATTTACTCGTGAAATATCAGATCATTTAGTGTTCACTTGTGACATCTTAGGGTAATCAAATTTAAACATACACGTTTTCGATTGAACAGGCACAGCATGACAGCCTAATCAGACAGAAAATGTGGGTTTTACAGTGTATATTCAGGGTCTTTCCAATAATGTCAACAATATAGCGCTCTTCAGTGGGAAATAGTTATAGTCATCAAAAAATCCATTTGTTTAGCTTTTAAATGTAGTGTAAATTTTTCATTTTAATATGGAGTACATCCATCTCTAAGTTTCTGTGTATGAATCATCAATACATCCAAAAAGCCTTGCAGATGAAAGATATTCAGTAACTATTTGCTGAATAAATGAATAAATACAGTGAGGCTACTCAGTGAGGCCTACTTTCTACATTCTGCCCCCCTCCTCTCAGCTTTTTGACTCATCACTATTTGCTGTGAACATCTCACGTTTCAGGACTGACACCTAACATCAGTCTTAGCAGATGCTTAGCAGATGCCTTTCCTCTTTATTTCTTTCCTTGGGTTTCTTAAGCTCAAAATTTCCCTGGAATGTAAGTGTAGGTAAATACGTTTTTTCTATACAAGTCATTTCCTCAGCTAGGGTAGGAGAAGTGAGAGCCAATTCGACTAGTTGAACTGAAAGTTTTTGCAAATTGTAGATCTTAAGCTTCAGAAAGTTTTAGTGGAAAGTAGACTTTATGCAGCATAAATCACTAAAGAAAGTGAGAGCAGAGCAAATAGGAAGAGTTGGTAATTCATGAAAGAATTATTGCAAGTATAAAGCTAAGTAGGTTTTTGTTGGTTTTGTTGCTGGGTTTTTAAAAACCATACTGCTTAAGAAATGTAAAAAATATTTATTTTTAAAGATGATGTGGTTTGGGGGGGGCCACATAATTGTGTTTGCAGATCTTGCATTACGATGTTTGGTTGAAACCTATGCTGCCAGTTGTGAGGAAAGGAATGAAGAACCTTTAGCCAAACGCATAAAGAATGATAAAACAGAGAAAGAAATTAACACTTTGGCCAAGGAAGGAAATGAAAAAAATGTCCCAGAGAAGTGGACCCCTGTGGCTGGCATTGTTATTGCACTCTGTTGTCACCACAGGTGTGATTGGAGACATTATGTGGGCAAAGAATATTTCAAGGCTCTAGGCCTTGGAGCAGTGGAATTCCACTATTTCCAGCGAATGAGTAGTTGGGCAACTTGTGGAATGCGGAAAACATCTTTGGAAGCCTCAAATAGTACCCCAGTGAGAAAAGATAATCAGAATGATGACAGTGAAGAGCATGATGATGGGAGATACAGAATCACAGAGGACAGCGCTGAGAGTTTGCCTGGGTAAGTGACTACTTTGAAATGCATAACACTGGGGCAGAAATATTTTATTATTGCTGTACTGTCTTTTTAAATGAATATTATCATAAACTTATTCATGAAAATGTCTTTTACCTTCTAATTTTAGAATAAGTTAAAATACACACCTTTTCATTGTGGTCATAAATAAAATGTATCCTGAAAGTGTGGGACATATTACCTAGTAAATTGTGGGTTATTTAGCAGCTTACCAATAAATGGAAGTGACTAAAATAGTTTTGTAAACTTCTACAAAATTCTAAGAAGGTTTTGTGTGTGTTTATTTGATTTAGGTTTCTTACTGTTGAAGAAAAGAAGAAACTAGGGCATCTTTGTAAATTGCTGATTGACCAAGGCCGAATCGAGTATTTACAGCAGAAGGGATTCCGTCCCGCTCTTCAGTACTATACAGACCCTTTGGTGTCTTTGGAAAATGTATTGTTGACTGCTTTACCAAAACATTCTTCATTACCAGAGACAACTGCTTAATGGAAAAGAAATTTTGAACAACTTCTGTCTTCCACCAAAAAAATAACATTTTAAATTGTATTTTTATATTCATGAAAATATAGTTTAAATAGCAGATAACGTGAACTTTAAAAAATGTTGTGACCTCATGGAACTTTGGTAATAGCTTTTTTACTTTAGAAGTTCAAACATTAGAGAATTCACCAAATTCCCAAAGTAATCCTCTTCAGCAGGTGTCTTGAATTCTATTATCCATCTGTATTTTCAGAGATTGATAAAGTAGTTGGACAGTTTACTTGGTTCTCTGAAACACACACAACACGTCAACATATGAATAGCACATTAACTTTCTATTTGCATTAATTTTGGAAATTTATTTTCCTTTGATCTTATTTAATACTTTTTATTTCCCAAATTCAAGATGTAATGAACAATTGTCAGTTTGTACAAGGGCCAATTTGAGAATTTGGCTTAGGTATGGATTTTATTCCATGCAGAGCTGGAAAGGATAATCAATTAGGATTTTTTTCTAATGCAAACAAATTCAGAGATATTCACAATCAATTAATGAGTTCACCTTCAGATTTCCAGAGCCATACCTGTATCTATATATATCAGAATTTGTCCATGACAAACACCAAAACTAAAGAGATGTTTTTAAGGAAAAAAACTGTTTCACTTCATTTTTTTAATTGGATAATTACCTAGTTAAAACTTCCAAAAGGATATTTATAAGCCTAATTACAAATTAAATTGAAATCTGAAGATAGATTCTGAAGTTAATTTGGTATCTCATATCCTTTAATAAGCCATTTTTACATGTATAAGTACAAATATAAGTATGTTGTCTTCTCTTTGGGAAAACAATTTAGAATAAGGTGGAAATTAGACAATGAAACCAAAAACCTTCTCACATTTAGGCCTCATTTAATTCATAAGCAGTTTCTATGCACAAGCAAATACTAAACCAAACATATGGTAAGACTGTTATTCTTTTCCACATCTTATCCTTGATTTGTGTCTGCCTTTATTTGTAAAAATTGTCTTAGTCATTGGTACATTTGCCAAGACAAAGATCCAGAATTATTAATGTTAGAATGATATTCTTAGGTAACTATTTTTATCCTGTAAGTCTGTGATTATATGAATTATAAATTAGAAGCCTAGCCTATTTTTAATTCCTGACCTTTCGACTTTAATCTCATGTTTTCTGAGATTACCTGGGTCCCAAAGCCAACCCTCCTGCCTCTCTGCTCTCTGACCTTGGGCAAGCTGTTTAATCTCTTTGTGCCTCAATTTCCTCCTCGTAAAATGGGGATGATGATGATGATGATACCTACCTCACAAGGTTGTTGTGAACATCAAATGAGATAACATGTAAAATGCTTAGAACAGTTCCAAGCACAGAGTGAATACTCAGTAAATATTAGCTATTATTAATGGTAGTAATTCATGAACCTTTTAATAAGATAATAGGCAGACTTGGTTTTATTATCTCTTTAAGTTGTAACTTTTTTTCTCTTGTTAAGTTTTATGTCAAATGTTATTAAAGTAGCTTGACTATTTTTTAAGTTAATTACTCATGTCCCTCAATCAAGAGAACATAAATGAAGATAATACATCATTTAATAATTAACCTAATTTTACTGGGTCAGGCAATGGTACTTTGCGTCATACAATCTGTTTTGCATCTTTCGACTATTTATGCCCAGAAATAAAAGATATGCTACAACAGACATAATGTCAGTTATGTTTCATCAAACATACATGCATGCATGAAAATTAATACTGATACAGTCTTGTGGTCCATTTAGCTGAATGATATGTTTCTGACAATGATTCCAAGTACTTTATGGAAAGGAAAGCTTGTCCTTCACCATGGCAGCCGTAGGTCAAGATTATTGTTTTCCCCAACCTTGTTTATTTCCCTTAACATATCATGAGAAAGTGACTGTGTGGGATGTGCATATTGCTATTCCTTGGCCTGCAGAATTTCTCAGATTGAGTAAACCCCTTTTAAACTTTAGAGTCATCTATACAACTACCTCTTCCTGCATATCCCACAGATACATCACATTTACTGTGTTAGAACTGAAGCTCATTTTCCAGTTCTGCCACCTGATTCTGCCCACCAAATCAACTTCTGTATTTCCTTTCTCCATCTCAGCATCACCATCTCTCCAGTTGCTCTGATCGAAAACTGAGATTCATCCTAAACTCCTCCGTTTTCTCAACTTTATTCAGTCATCAGTTCTGTCTCCTCCTTAGCTTTTATATGTTTATCCTCCGCTTTCCAAAACCAGGCCCCAAACTATTAGGTTTTTACTTGTCTTCCTCCAATCCATCCTGCATGCTTTTGCTTCTTTGACCTTGCTACAACAGATCTAATCATCATTTCCTAAACATCCCCTATTGGATGTTGGTCAAAATTATTTCCTCTAGCTCAAAAAATCTGTAATTGTTTGCTCACATTATACTCATTCTTCAAAGTAACTGTTTGAGTATGTAACTAAAATCTATCTTTTAACTCGAAAACTCTCGACATTTTAGTGAATTATAAAACCATGATTTCTATTACTAAACTGTTTTCATTAACAGAGAATTGTGCTCTTTGTCTCTTCCCTTAACCTTGGATTAAGTTAAAGGCTTTCCTTCTTTAGTTTAAAAAAAAAAGTGGTTTAATTCTAAATTATCAGAGACTAAGTGATTGAAATCTGTGTATCAAAGCCTCACATTTTAACTATTGGTTAAAATCTGTTCTCTTAATATTTTTCATTCCTAGGCAAAATATTATTTTGTTACTTGTGGATTGTTGAAAATGGGGAAATGGCAAGGAAGGTAGTGTTCTAAGAGTAAACTGACATATATGACAAACTGATAGAGTGAGAGAGTGGAGCTTTAAGAATCCCATCTTCATGCACTTGATTGTGCTTCGAGTGCTTGGCCAAAGAAATTTATTTTATTTTCTCACTCCGCTTGAAGGTCTTTGACTATCTTTACAATCCCTCTCTCCAAGCCTTTATCAAAATTGTGAACCGATTTGAATTTTGCCTTTTTTCCCTCCCACAATGTTGACCAAGAGACCAGAATTTGACAGAAAAGCTAAGGTGAAATGAGAAATCTATAAAGAAATTAATATATATAAACATTCCTTTACCAAAAAGAATATTTAACCTGTGTTATGTACAAATGTCCTACCTGCTCTTCTCCGTGACTCCTGTATGTATGTGTGCATAAACTGAAGTCCGAATAATTCCCGGTCCTCCTCATCATCTGCACTTTCACTGGGAGGAAGTGTTACTTCCAATTTCAATGGATTGTCTCTGAAGTTGACAAACCTAGCAGTTCACCAAAAAACAGTATTTTTATAGGTGCCATAGAAGTGTACATTTATTTCCCTGGAGAAAGATCAAATGATAATATTCTAAATTACTCTCTTTAACTGGTTTCAATAACTGAACATCTTGGTGAGATGTGATATATCCCAAGAATCTTTAAGTTTCTTTCCTAGAAGAAAAAAATATTAGCTTTAGACAACTTATTTTCACAGCTTGTAAAAGTAACTCTTAGTCTGTAGCATATATTTAATGTGCTACAGTTTAACTTCCAAGAACAATTCTAATGCATCTCAAATATACAATTAATGCTAGGAACTTAAAGTTTCTAGATATTTTGTAGACTCAATTGTGTGTTATCATTGTGTCTTCACCATCTAGTACAGAGCTCAGGAGTTGCTGAAGAAGTGAGTGAATGATTTTGTTATGGAACTTGTGGGATTTGATGTGAATTCTCATGGCTTATGCTGTCAGGAAATTAAATTTTGGAAGGAAGATGCTTGAGGGAGTTCTGATAGTAATTAACTTAGTAAAAAGTTACATTTGCCTTATCTGTAACATAATTGCCTGTGTACATTTGTAGTTATTTAGAAGGAAAAGGATCACTGTTTTATGCTTTAGGTTTTTGTATCACAGTTGAGGCTTGTTAGCAGTTATAAAGATGATTTTCATGAAAATGTCACCAACAGAGGGCATTCTTTAATGCTGATAAATCTCGGTACAGCTTTAATTTCAAGGATTCTCTATTGAATAGTTTAGACCAGTATTGTATGAATCCTATTTATAAATTATAGGATTTCAAAGATGGAAAAGACTTTTTAAATGCATTCATATGAATTGAGAACTCAAGTCTATTTATAATAATTGTTCTATATTACTTTATTATGTAGCCAGAAGGGAACATGTTGGTTTTGTGTGTACAGCTTTTTACCTCAGATTGGTCATCTCTTCCATGCGTGATGGAATATCTTGTAGTTTGTTG
Source organism: Equus asinus (assembly GCF_041296235.1). Lineage (NCBI taxonomy): Eukaryota > Metazoa > Chordata > Mammalia > Perissodactyla > Equidae > Equus > Equus asinus. The sequence goes on from NC_091805.1 coordinate 34,687,154, forward strand.
TTGCTGAGAACAAGAGTACCCAGATTTTTCAGATTGCTGATAGTTTCTGGCAAACATGTTATTTCATTCCGTTGCAGCCATAATGTGTGTAGATTTTGCATTCTAAAGAATTAGAGAGGTTTCTGCAATTAATCACACATAATATAAAAACCATGTTTCTTATTTACTTAAGAATCAAAGAAATGTCATCTTTTATAACATCTCCTTTAACCAGTATACCTATGAGTTAACCGACTTCACACTACCTGATTATTAGGGAAACTGCATCAGGGAGTTAATCTCTACAGTACAGCTCTCATGTGGTAGTAGAAATAAAATCAGCATATTCTAGAATTCTTTACTATTCTTATAGAATTTCTTAAAGAACTGCTGTAGATGTTATCTAATTTGTATTAGCATCTTAAGAGAAATATCAGAAATTATTAATATGACCATTTAAGTCAAGGCAAAGATGCATAATGGTTACCGCATGGATCTGGGGCCAGGCTGCCTAGGTTCAGATCTGAGCTTGCACACTGTGATCTTCAGCAATTTAGCTAACGTCTCTGCGTTAGTTTTCTGATCCGTTCATAAGGTGCACAGAAGTGCCTGGCATGCACTAAGCAGCATTGTTATCGTGGCATATTCTTGTCGATTTGTTGAAGTCAGATAGCCAGTTTTTCTCTCCCAAAACCCTTTTACTTAATTTGGAGTAAGTGAAAATATTCTGTTAAAAAGTAGCATATTTAAAACTAAATGGATCTATTGTGATTGGTTATACTTGGGATCCCATTTGTTTTATTTCTTATTTATCCTAGATGACTTCAACACATCTATTGCATAAAACGTTATTTATTTTACCTTTCTATAGTATCAGGAAGTTGTTCAAGTCTGTTGCTTCCCATGTCAAGCCACTCAAGGGCAGGCATGTTCAACACAGCAGGAGGGATTGTAGTAAAGTGGTTCATACTCAAATCGAGGTGAGTAAGCTTTAACAAATTGCTGAGCTGAAAAGGAAAGCAAGGTTTTTCAGAATAAATGTCCACAGTGTAAAGTACTAGAACACTCATGTTGATAAAGGAGATATTTCACATCAAGGAATGTTCACGTTGTGCTTGGGCTGTATTTAGTCCTAGTAGTTCGCAACAAATTTGAAATAAAAATAAAGCTAAGTAACCTCTAGATAAATGAAGAACTCTCATAGAAAGTTCATCTATTCAAAAAACATTTATCTCCCAAAATAACCAAGTTCCAAAGTTTTCAGAACCTGCATGGCAGAAGCTTTTTTCTTCTTTCTGAGAATAAACATACATTATGTTTTCCTTTCATCCAGTAGTTGAGATTTGTATGGGAAAACCCAAGCTTCAAAATAATAGTCATCCTTAATGAACCCCCTTCTTCATGCCTGCTGCTTTACATATGCTATCTCAGTCATAAAACTTACTGTTTGGCAATTCTATTTTTTAAATGAAAACATCAATAAAAAATTTATTAAGAATAATATAACAGATACCAGTGTGCTCAGCTTAACAAAGAAAATGTGTTGACATGACGGCACCCTCTGTGTACTCCTCCCATCCTCCTCTCCTGAGGTAACTCCTGTCCTGAATTTGATATTTATCATTCCCATGCACTTTTTTAATGTTTTTATTATTATACATAAATATATGTTTTCTGTATATTTCTCTATATGTTTCATAAAATTTAGTATTTTTATATGTTTTTTAAATCTTATTAAAGGTTACGATACTGTACTTATCTTTCTTTAACTTGCTTTTTTCTCTCAGTATCAGTTTTTAAATGTATTCATGGTGATGCTTATAGCTCTAGTTTTGCATGTTAAAATCTCCCTTTAGTTATCTGTGTTCCCCACCCCCAGTCTGAGAAAGCTGTGAGTACATGAATCATCCACTCTTGTACTTTAAATTAGTGAATAATTCTGACATCAGCTTACAAGGTGAGTACCTTCTTTCCATTTTATGGACAAAATAGCTTAGATAGACTATGTAACTAGAAATGATAAAGCTATGATGTACAGCACTCAAGTTTTCATGGACCTAAAGCCACAAAATTTCTTCCCTCTTTCCATATAACACCAGTGAAAGTTTCACAAGATGTGAGAATTTAGTTAACTTTTACAAAAAACTCTCCATTTATCTAGGAAGATTCTGTGTTTTATTTCTACCTCAGGACATGTTCAGATTCATTCTGCTTTAACAACACAAAAAAGTAAACAAATACGATGTTTTGTGAGTAATGCAAAAAAGCAGGAAGCTTCCATCCAGTAGGATGTTTCTCCAGCTTTAGAATTCAAGGCATGAATAAAACGTTTTTTCAAAATCTGTCATCAGACTTAAATTTTTCAGAGGGTTCAGAATAGAATATAAAAAGATTGTTTTTACATTAGCATAAGAATGTTTGTATAGGGGCTGCCCCATGGCCTAGTGGTTAAGTTCGGGTGCTCCGCTGCAGGCGGCCCAGTGTTTCGTTGGTTCGAATCCTGGGCGTGGACATGGCACTGCTCATCAAGCCACGCTGAGGCGGCATCCCATATGCCACAACTGGAAGGACCCGCAACTAAGAATATACAGCTATGTACCCGGGGGCTTGGGGGAGAAAATATTTTTAAAAAAATGTATGTTTGTGTATACAATGTGTGCAATTTTATGGCTGAGCGGGTCTCACGTTGCTGATATATCAGTGGTTGTAGAATCCTTTGATTTTAGAAGATTGAAAAGCTATTAAAACTATTGTAATCAGGGGCCAACCTCGTGGCCGAGTGGTTGAGTTTGCGCACTCTGCTACGGCAGCCTAGGGTTTTGCCGGTTTGGATCCTGGGCGCGGACATGGCACCGCTCATCAAGCCATACTTGAGGCGGTGTCCCACATAGCACAACGGGAAGAACCTACAACTAGAATATATAACTATGTATGGGAGGCTTTGGAGAGAAGAAGAAGAAAAGAAAAGATTGGCAACAGATATTAGCTCAGGTGCCAGTCTTTAAAAAAAAAATTACTATTGTAATCTAACAGTCTTAATTTTGCATATATGAAAACAGACCTAGTTATAAAGTAGTGTGTTCAAGGCTACACAGCTACTTAGAGGCTACACTTGAAAATAATCCCAGGCTCAAGATCTCAGTTCAGTATTTGTTCCAGTAAAATCTATTTCTTTAAGTGAAGAAATTAAGATAAAGAGAGGTTAATAGACATGCCCATATTCACACAGCTTTTTAGTTACAGAACCAATCCTAGAAATAATCAAAAGAATTAAAAATTAGAAATAAATATGTATTGGCCCTCTTGTAGGTTTAAAGAAATTATCCCTGTGATGATCATCTTTATCATAAGCAAGTGCATACATTTCATTAAATTGAACTGTTATATGAAGAGAGAGAGACAGATAGAAAAAACTATGTTTTAAAACTTACGGACAAAGGACAGTTTAGTGATTACCAGAGGGAAGGGGCATGTAGGGTGGACACAAAGGGTAAAGGATCACGCTTACGTGGTGTCTGACAAATAATGTACAACTGAAATTTCACAACGTTACAGACTATTATGACTACAATAAAAAATCAAAAAAACTTTTACTTTCAAAAGCAATAATTCTTGGTGGACATGTTTACTGATTTGGAAGGCAAAAAGTGGTTCTCACCAAGATACATTGGGAGAAGGGAATATTCTTTCTATTTTATTTTGAGCTTTATTATTTTTCTTAACTTTTATCTTGCAAAGTCATTGTTTTCAAGGCAAAGCACCATGAAAATTTCCTTTTCTGATTCTTAGAGCATCAAATATGTTTGAAAAGTAATACAAATATCTATATCTCTAAGTAATCAGTTTAGTTTTACCAATAACAAGACATCATACCACTCAAGGTTTGAAGGCTTTCCAAGCCCATTGCCTTGCTTTTACTTGGTAGAGCCTAGGAGGCTACTTTTCCTAAAGGGGAAACACTTCTCCTAGACTGAAGAATTCATGTCTTATCATTTAACCTCTATCTCAAAAATTGATCACTTTATAAAAATGAACTAGTAAAAGGTTTTTTCTATCACTACATTGTGCTTTATGATAATCATTTATGCATTTAATGAGCATTTTATTAAGTCGCAACTACAACCTAGGCTGTGTCCTCACTCCTGGGAATAGAAATAAGACTCACTCTGTCCTTCAAGGAGATCACAGTCTAGTCAACAAATGATGTCAGTACTGTGACAATAATAGAAGTATCTTTTATGCTAAACAGATCTTTCTCTAGTTAAAAACATGCATTATACTTATAATAATAGGAAATGATTTTCACTAAATATTTTCTGACATAAAACTTATAGCATTTCTTTATTAGTGTTACTTTTAACGATCATGCAATTGAGAACTGTACCACTAGTAGATGGAAAATATAATCCCTGGCATTTATATCTTTCTGACCTCTTGTGGAAGATCACATATATCTCTGTTAACAGCAAGTTCTAGTTTCTCCAAGCTGGCACAGTGACTTAATTCCTTGGGGACAGTCTTGATTTTGTTGTAACTAAGAATCAGTTCCTGAAGTTTAGTGAGCAGTCCTACAAAAAATAACACACAGTAGGGAGCAGATGGATATAAAAGAATGTTTCCAGTTTAAAATAAGTATTATAGTGTACCTTACCTGCCAATTTCATATTGGCAAATTCACACTTCTCGGGTTCTCCCCTTTTCCCAGTATGTGTCCTCCCCTTCTTCAGATAAGGAGCAGGTTTATCAGTGCTATAGGCAAAAATACTTTTTTTTTTTTCATTCTGTTTTGTCTATACTATATAGTGACCAATTTTCCATTTGGGGATTTTTTTTCTCATTTAAGGAATTTGATTTTCTTTCTTGCCTTCAACCTGTTCTCTTCTAGGAGGAATAACTGAACCAGCAATATTGTTTCCAGAATCTACACAATAATATTTCCAAAGAGATTTTTCTTGCATTGAAATCTCATCTTGAATCACCTCAGTAAATCCAGAAGCTTAGATCCCTTGGAAGCTTCAATTTAGATTACATGTTTAAAGTTTTCTCAACTCTTGGGGCTATATAAAGATGAGAGCTTTATTCCATGTATCAAAAAATATTCTCAACAAGAATCACAGGAATGAAAGCAATTTTCCTTACCAATTCCTCGAGGTATCTCTGAAATTGTGTTTCGAGATAAATCTAACACAATGAGGTTCTGGAATCTTCCAATGAATTCAGGGATTTTCAACAAACCAGTTCTATGAAGTTGCCATTCCTGTAGCTGTTTCAGTCTCAGTAGAGAAGAAGGGAGAGTCTAAACTCAAAAGAAATGACAGAGTTACTATATTACTTAAATTGTTTTAGTATCATGCCACACTGAAGTATGATTGTAGAGGTATAATTTGATTTCTAAAGGAACTTTGGAATATTTTGTCCTTAATGGGTTGATTTCCAGGTGCTGTGTATTATTTCTAAGTTTTAAGCCTTTACTTTTTTTAGGGGAGGTGCTAAACCTTCAAACCCCAATCATAGTAGAAGAAACAAAAATAATATATCTTGATCAACAGTGTACACATATAGAACTGTGTCCTAAAGATTCTGTTGTATTAGGCTTTCTTAGAGTACAAATGCTATTGAAAATGGGAATATGGTAGTTAATTGAAATCAGAGAGAAACCAAAAAAATCATTTTAATCAATAATTCAAACTTCTCTTCCCCTTTTGTTATGAAACATTTTACAAATGTTTTTTAAAGAGGATTTTTTTTTAATTTAAGGATTTTAAGAGTTTAGATTATTCTGATCTCTATACCTTTTTCCTTTCAACCTAAAAGAGCCAAAAGAGAAAATAAAGGAGCTAACCTGCCAGCTAAATATACCAAATGTATAACCCAAGGGGTAGGGACCCTTGTAAAAATTAGTGTGCCTAACGTAATTAAGCAACTGTATGTCTGTATCTCTGTGTGTACGAGAGAGAGAGAGAATGTGAATCAGGTGGTGGACCTATGAAAAAAATTAATATCCATTTCCATTTTGTGAAGTTTTAACTGAGTGTTTGCTTTGGAAAAGCTGTATGAGTTTTGTTAGGCAGACTGTCATCTTGTTTGTGAAAAATGAAAAATTGCTTATTAGAAGGATTAGTAGGAGAACTATGACAAATGACGTAAGTTTAGGCAGAGTTGAGACAAATGGATGGAATTTTTGCAAAAACAATTGTGAAGTTATATTTCTTTTCAGTTGTTCATGAAGCCCAAATTCATTTGGTCTATTATTAAAATTAGAGTTTCCAACTATTCCAGTCTTAATCACACTGTCTCAGAATCATTCTCTCAACTCTCCCACAAAATGCAAAACATAGAAAATCAAATATTACTTCTGTAAAGCTTACCGTCCATTCCTCTTTTTCTATCTTCAAAATGACTCTTCCATCTTCGCTGGTGACCCTTTCTTTTAGCTTGGTTAAACTTACTCGTTCTTCCCAGATCCGCACTAGCCTAGAGTCCAGGAAATCATTTTAGTTCACAGGTAATGACATAGGTAGCAGTCACTTTTATATAAAAAAGTGACCCATGAAAAACAACCATTTGATTGATAGTATCTGGAAACAGACAAGAATTTATTTTGCAAGAATTACACATAAGATTAGTATCATAAATGCCCTATTTTTAAGTTTTTGAAAAGTATCATAACTCTCCATAGATTTTTTATAACAGCTTTGTTAAGATATAATTCTCCTACCATAAAATTGATTCTTTCAAACTATACAGTTCAGTGGTTTTTGGTGTATTCACAGAGCGATGTGACCATCACCACTGTCTAATCCCAAACATTTTCCTTGCTCAGAAAAGAAACTGCATACCCTTATTAGCAGTCACTCCCTATTCCTCTCCTCCAGCTCCTGGCAACCACTAACCTACTTTCTGTCTCTATGGATTTGCCTATTCTGGGCATTTCATATACATGGGATTATACAATATGTGTCTTTTGTCTCTGGCTTCTTGTTGTTTTGACTTGGATTAATTAAATATTTAATCCACAGATATTTTAATAAATAAGTCTTTTAATAACTTAAAAATAGTACAGTTCAACTTCAGAGTTAAATTGTATATTACCACATTCCAGTTTTTTCCAGATTTTGTTTTTCAGATAAAAAAAGTACAAAATTTTTGTCATTCTGGAGCATGTCCTCACTGATTTTGGGTTCATCGCGAACGTATGTAAGAATAATATCAAGCTATAAAATGACTAGCAAAAGGTTTTCTCTGTACTAGAAATTTTTTCATGTATGAAAAATAGAAAATAAGTTTAGAATTGAAATTTTTACAATTTTAGCCTATTAGAATCATACACAATCAAATATAAGCAGTCATCAAAGAACATAAGTTTAATTTGAGTATTTGCTAAAAATCTCTTGACATCTTAGAATTAATATGTATTCTTAGTTTTGCATCTTAGCTGATCTTCAACAAGGATTTTATTTTAATGAACAGAAAACTAAATATCTCTAAAAGTGTAATATTTACTCTCTATATATTTTGTTTTTGCAAAATATTTCTATAGAACCTTTGTATTTTCATTTGCTACCTGTCTGAAATTTAATCTGCTAACAAGTACACTGTGGCAATAGCTATGTGTGGCCTTCTAGACTGAGCAGCTAAGCTTCCAATAGATGTGGTTAACTGAGACAAAATGTATAATGCCGTCTATTCAGTTACATCACTTTTTATAAAAATAGAACTTTTCAACAGTAGGCATAATGATTATTGATTACTTATTACTCACTACGAGATATATGTATTTCACAGCAAGATTTAATGACAAGTGCAATTAGGTGTCTTATTCCCTAATCTTTAACTTGAATTACAGAATTCATCAAACACCCCATTGTATGCCAAATATTGTGTTAAACGTGTACACAAAAAGCTCTGCCCTTAATGAGTTTACTATTATTAGACAAGTCTATTTCCATCTCTATAATGATTCCTAAATTCTTTCTGGTGCTGAATTTCTGTGATCTAGTCCAGAATCTATCACTCAATTTGGTGACCATGAGCAAGACATCTCACTTCTATGGGCCTTGCCCGTAAAACGTGGGGTTGGGATTAAATAATGTCCAAGGTCTTTTCAGCTCTAGTATTCTGTAATTCCTACACTGCTTATTTTAAGCTTGATGTCCTTTCAAGTTTTGAATAGAAATTTTCTACCTCCTCTAAGACCTTTTATTATAGTCTAAAGCCTTTCTCAGATGTTGTCATACCAACTGTTACCTAAGTGCTTGATTTTTTTCAAGGCAGCTTGGCATCAAAAAACAATGAGGACAATTTCTGCTTAAACGTTAGGCTTTTTGAGCTAAATCTTTAGCCACTTTTAGCTGAGAGAAGAAGCCTTAGATTATATTCTTGCTCTTTTTCCTCCTTGCCTGATGTTTACAAGAGAACTTGAAGCTGCTGAAATTAAATGATTCTTAGCTAGACGTGTTATAGGTGAAATTCAGAAGTTTAGAATTGTCGTGATTCCTGACAAAAAAAATGGAAATGTTTTATTAAGAGTACTCCAGATCAAGTTTCTTATAATTGTATAATATAAACATAATTGATTTCATAAGGGTAGCTTAAGATATAAAGGGCCAATCTAAGAAAATACAAGACCTGAGATGAATATAATGCTTACTGAGTCAGATTGCTTGGGTGTGAATATCAGTGTCATATTTATTAGCAGGGTGATTTTTGAGAAGTTACTTAGGCCTGTTCCTCAGGTTTTCCATCTTTAAAAATAGAGAAAATAAAATTGCACCTATGTGTGTGAGAGGCTGAGTGTCTGACTCAGTGGAGTGCTATTCCAGCCCTGGATCACTTGCCCAGAAAAGTTAACATATCATATTGGAGGCACTATTATTTTGGTTTTCCTTCTCTCATAATGCAGTTTAATCCTCCTCATGACACTGTTTCAGCATGTTGAGAGGATTAAATGAGGTAATGCAAATAAAGCACTTAGGAGTGCCTGGTAAAAAATCTTAATTTGTCTAAACCAATCATACAATCTCATTCCCATAGAAGGTAACTGGATTAGGGGTGTGCAAATGACCCAGTTCTAGCCAATGAGAGGTAAAGGAAAGGTTTGCTGGGGAACCTCAGAAAAGTCGTCTTTCTTAAAGAAGAAATATAAATAGTTTCCACTCTGCTGATAACATAATAATGCCTGGCTGTGAGGCCTGGAAGTGTACCAGTCATCCTGTGACATTGAGAGAAGCTAACCCAAGGACCAAACTGACACGATGAGATTAGCAGTGGAAGGTGATAAAAAGAAGCTGAGTCTTTAAAGCTGTTGAAGCTTTGGAATTGCCTTACCTCAGGACTTCCCTGTCGCTTTAGCCATTTTTAGTCGAGTTTTCTTTTATTTGCTAACTGACACAAGATCACTTTTTAAATTCACATATAACATTATATTAGTTGTAGGTGTACAATGTAGTGGTTTGATATTTGTATATATGGTAAGATACAAGACAATTTAATGTTTAGAAAGAGACCTGATAAATGAGAATTGTAGGGAGCTATGTCGAATGTATGAGGAAAGGGAGTTCTTGCAAGATTTGTAGAGTACTTTGGAGATATCCAATTAGGAAAATAGGGAGATATGAAGAAGGCAGAGGAAATGAGAGTCAGACTATTTAAGTATAGCCCAGATCAAGGAATCAGGTGATCCACAGAGGTCCTGGCTGGAACTCAGCTCTTCAAATAGATGAGAATCTACAGTACATTCTACTGTCAGGTGTTGTTTTAGATCCTAGGGAATATAATGTTGAACAAACAATCACTGAAAAGTCGATTAAATGATACTATCAAACTTTGATGAATGTTGGACAGAGTCCTGTAAGGACCTGGGGTAACTACTATTTTCACATACAGACAGTTGTATTTTCTTGTGGCCCCATCACATAATCTCAACTGAGTTAGGTGTTTCCTTTAGGTATATTTTGAGTTTTCAGTAAGTGAAAATCTCTATCAAATTCAATATTAAGGTGTTTAATACATGCTCTTTTCTGTAATGAAGATATGAATTTTCACTAATTCAAAATAATAAATGTTATAGCATACTTCTGTTGAAATTCCTTCTCTCGCTTCAGATCGTCATTGTGTTTCTGTATTCTTTTTTCCCAAACTTCCTTTACAGCATTGACAGCCCCGGTACAAACCACATTTTCTGACATGATTTCTCCACATTGTCACGGAGTCACCGACTTCATTAATTTCTGAATAGCTGGATCACAGATGGAATCTCAGAAAGGACCTAGCTGTATCAGAGAAAAAAAGCAACGTGTTTCAGAATGTTCACTGAGTACTGTAGTGATAATAGCTTGTATTTATTGAGCACTTTCCATGTTCCCAAGACTATTTTATCCACTTTACATGCCATATCTCACTTAATAATCCTCATAAAAATACTGTGATATGGGTACTTTTATTGTCTCTAATATACAGATAAGAAAACTGAGCCTTAAGGAAGACAGGCAATTTGTTCAAGGTTTCATATCCAATATGTGGCAGAGGTGGGAACTGAAACGAAGACTACTTCCGTATGATGTAATTCAGAATAATGAAAAACTGCAACTAGTCTGCATGTCCAATTATGGGAAAATGGCTAAATAATGGATATATAAAATAAGATAGGTATCTTGGAATATCTACCAAATCTAGATGCTATATGCACAAGCTAGAATTCAGTTAAGTGGTAAAAGATTGTTCGCTCTTGTGTAGAATAAATTGCAAGTGGAGAGATGCAATATTGAGAATTGTGACCTGAATCTCAGAAATGAGAGGAAAGTAATAATAGGGGAATGGTTATGTAAATTATGGTAGATCCATTTGATGGAATGTTCTTTACCTTACAAATAATGGTATTGATTTTTCACCAAAGTATATTAGCAATAATGAAAGAATTTGATTCGTAATTAATTGAATTATTTCCTCCCAAATTCAGGAAGTCAAAATGTCCACAATCACCACTTCTATTCAACATTATTCTGGAATGCTATAATGCAAGGAAAGTAAATAGAAAGGTAGAAAGTGGGGCCGGCCTGGTGGCGCAGTGGTTAAGTGCACACATTCTGCTTCAGCAGCCCAGGGTTCGCCAATTCGGATCCTGGGTGCGGACATGGCACCACTTAGCAAGCCATGCGGTGGCAGGCATCCCACATATAAAGTAGAGGAAGATGGGCACGGATGTTAGCTCAGGGCCAGTCTTCCTCAGCAAAAAGAGGAGGATTGGCAGCAGATGTTAGCTCAGGGCTAATCTTCCTCAAAAAAAAAACAAAAATAGAAAGTTTGGAAAGGAAGAAGTGAAATTTGCAACAGCATCGGGAAACAGGTACTCCCATTCACCAAAGGTAGCAGTGTATATTATTATATTCTCTATGGGGATAAATTTGGTAATATCAATCAAACTTACAAATACACATTCACACGTGTAGGAATTTATACTGCAAATGTTTTCAAATGTAAAAATACATATTACAGTTATTCACTGCAGTTTTTTCATAACAGTAAAAGATTGGAAACAACATAAGTTTCCATTAGTAAATTATAGTAGATCCGTATTATGGGAAATTGTATAGTTCCATAAATAAGTAAAGCGTTTTGTATACTGATATGCCATGATCTCCAAAATGTATGACTCTGCCAAAATTTCTTTATCTATTCTAATGAATGTGAATATTTGGGTTCCAGATTTTTGCCATTATGAGCAATACTGTTTCTAAAATTCTTGTTATTATCTTCTTGGCACTCAAGTGATATTGTTTCTATTGGGTATATACCTAGGATTAGAATTGGTGGATCACAATCTATGTGAATGTTCAAATTTATTAGAGCCAAGTTGTTTTCCAAAGTGATTGTGCCCATTTATACTCTTACTACAACTGCGTAAGGGTCCCCATTGATATACATCCTCACCAACACACTATTGCATAAAATGATATCTCATTGTGGTGGTAATAAATGAAATGTGGTGTATCCATACAATGGAATATTATTCGGCTATAGTATATATAGTACCGGTATATGTGACATCATGGATGAGTTTTGAATAAAATTATGCTGAGTGAAAGAAGCCAGACAGAAGACTACATATTGTATGATCCCATTTATATGGAATCTCCAGAATAGGCAAATCCATAGAGAAAGGAAGTAGCTTAGTGATATCCAGGGTCTCTGCAGCGGGGGAGATAGGGAGTGACTGCTAAGGGTAGAGTTTCTTTTGTGAGTGATGAAAATCAACTTTTGAAATAAATCGACCTATGGAAAAGCAAAGAAGACTTATTTATGGCTACAGAACAGAAATGTCATACATCTTGAAAATATAAAAATAAACGTATTTTTAACAGGATGCGGAAGAAGGAAATGAAATGTAGAGAGTAGGAACACCAATATCCACATCTTCAAAGTGGGAAGTCAATAGATAGTGTCTGTACTTTATGGAACAAGAAGTAGAGATTTAAATATTTGTTTAAAGTTATAAAGTCAGGGGCTGGCCCAGTGGCATAGTGATTGAGTTTGTGCACTCGGCTTCGGCGGCCTAGGGTTCGCAGGTTCAGATCCCAGGTGCAGACCTACACAGCACTCATCAAGCCATGCTGTGGAGGCATCCCACATGCAAAATGGAGGAAGATAGGCACAGACGTTAACTCACTGACAATCTTCCTCAAGCAAAAAGAGGAAGACTGGCAACAGATGTTAGCTCAGGCCAGTCTTCCTCACCAAGGGAAGAAAAAAAAGATAAAGTCAATTGTCCCATTTGCAACAACATGGATGGACTTTGAGGGTGTTATGTTAAGTGAAATAAGCCAGACAGAGAAAGACAGACACCATATGATTTCACTCATATGTGGAAGATAAACTAACACATGGGAAAACAGAACAGGTTAGTGGTTACCAGAGGGGAAGGGGTTGGGGGGGTGGATATAAGGGATAAAGGGGCACATATATATGGTGACTGACAAATAATAAGGTACAATTGAAATTTCACAATGTTATAAACTGTTATGACCTCAATAAAAAAAAGTTATAAAGTTAAGAAAGAAACTAAAAATAGGGATAGAATTCTATGGGGGTGAAAGTGAACTTAAGCATCATCTTTCATAACGAGGCTCCACAGATAGTTAAAAGTTGTTAAGAAATAGAATATAAGTGCCTTTGAAAAGGAAAAAAGAAACATGGAGATGACCACTGAAAACTAAATGCTGACAGTTAAGATGGTTACTTTGATGGTAATAGAAATGGGTAGAGAATATTGCTTTTCATTATTAGTCTCTAAATTATTGATTTCTTTAAACTAAAAGTATGCTCCGTGTATGTGTTTGTGCACACACGAGAAAGAGACAGGAGAAGAACTGTGTTACAGAGAAAAGTTTAAAATTTCAGAATTGATACATAATTGGCAATATGCACAAAATGATTAGGAGAGAGTCCCTATTTTGAAGCAGTGCATGTAGAAGTTACACAGGAACAGACTGTGTTATCTTTTTATCAACAAGAAACCTTGGGATACATATGCTCATAATCCAACTACTTGAGTATATCCCAGTCAACCTATAATCTATGTCTCCGATTTTAGCAAGTTTGAAGTATTTGTTTATCAAACAATAAATTTTTTTAAATCCCAGGTATCTACATGTAAATGTGTATTTTACTAGACATTTATAACCATTCATGTGCTAGTTCATTTCCTCAGTTCCCATTAAACTTTAGTCAGCCTTCCATTTTCCTATAACACCAACCAATTTGCCTTAGAGGAGAACATGTCACTACAAGTACAAAATGCTGGACTATAGTCAGAAGATTGTTCTGTTGTATGTATTTTTGCCTCTGGCATAGGATTGTGTTCTCTACCTTGATTATTACTGTGACAGAAGAGCTCATAGCGTGGCAGTGAGGTAAGAATGACAATGACATGACTGTTAAGAGTTGACTTCCCAAAGTCAAGAGAAAGCAAAAGAAATACAATCTCAGAAGAAATGCTTCTTAACTTCTAGGGAAATCAATCTTCCAGAGGAAGGCAGTTACATGAGTGACTGTCAACCCCCAAAGAGACTTTTAAATTCAATTGCAAGTTTAGTTGCCCATTCCAGCAAATACAGACACAGTAAAGGCATCATCAGCAATCTATTTATATGTGAAGAATGCAAAAAACTGTTTTGGAAAATACTTACCATTGTCGGTGGATGCAGAAGCTGACATGCCCAAAGTTAGCAATTAGCAGCTAAGAGTGGATTGCAGGAAGAATGGTTTTCAGTGTGACTCCGGATGGTTAAATCCTCAGTCAGACTATAACCAAGTGCAATGTAATGTCAGCCTAGTTCTAATTTTAGTTCATGGATAAAGCTCAGAATAGCAAGAATCACATGGAGCGTCTGTGGATCAACTGACAATGTATGTGAGTGCTTTCCCGACACTGCAAAATGCTGTACTAAAGGTCTTATGAAACCAGCGGGCATAATTATTTCTAGGCTCCTGAAAAATAATTCCTATTGAAGTCCTACTTTTCATGACATACCTTTTGAGTATTCAATAGAATTTAATGAATCTGTTTCAAGCAGAGAAACTTGGAAATATGTGGATATATAACATAACAAAAACGCTATCTAGTAAACAATAGATCTGTAAATATTTAAACCAAAGGCACTGAGGCTGGCCCGGTGCTGCATGGTTAGGTTCGTGTGCTCTGCTTTGGGCGGCCCAGGGTTTTCCTGGTTCGAATCCCGGGCGCAGACATGGCACCGCTCATCAGGCCATGCTGAAGCGGCATCCCACATGCCACAACTAGAAGGACCCACAACTAAAAATACACAACTATGTACCGGGGGCTTTAGGGAGAAAAAGGAAAAATTTTTAAAAATCTTTAAAAAAAATAAAGGCACAGATGCTTCAGAAAAAAGAAAACTTAAGGTGTGGATAAACATGGGTAACAGAGGAGCCCCAAGCTTCTGCTGCATCCAGGCTTCACATTTAATTACCTCTCACTCTTTTTCTCTTCAGTCTACATAGATAGGAGTTAATTCCAGGTTCTTTAAAAAATTATGTATTTATTTTTTGAATTGGTAATATATACACGTGGAACAAAATTCCACCCCCTGGCCCCGGCTCCAGCCATTTAGTTCTCTTCTCTGAAGAAAATCACTTTTGCCAGTTACTGTCCCCTTCCAAAGATGGTCTGTGTGTTGACAAGCATAAATATCCTATATTCTTTAAAAACACACACGTGTGGCACACACACACAAATGGTAGCATACTATATACATTGTTCTATACCATGTTTTCTTCACTCAAAATATTCTGGAAATTGTTTTGTATTAGTATATTTAGAGTTACATCATTCTTTTTAATGTCTACATAGCACTTTGGTGTGTAGGAGGATCATAATTTATTTAGTCACTTGGGCACTTTGGCAATTTTAGTGCTTTTATGTGCCTGATTATTCCATAGAAATTCTCTAATGCGTCTATAATGAATACGTTCACTGGTTATGGAGATGCTCAAGGTCACAGAAAGAGTAAAGAAATTGTGACCAGAACCTAAAGTCTAACCTCCCTGTCCAGAGAGTTTGCATCATCCCACACACACAGCTTCCTTGAATATGTTCAGAAGTCAACACTGACATTCAGGGAGGACTCAGGGTCCAGCCTGGTGGTGTAGTGTTTAAGTTTGTATATTCCGCTTCGGTGGCCGGGGGTTCACCAGTTGGGATCCTGGCAACGGACCTACACACCACTTGTCGAGCCACGCTGTAGCAGGCGTCCCACATATTAAAAAAACAGAGGAAGATGGGCACAGATGTTGCCTCAGGGCCAATCTCCCTCAGCAAAAAAGAGGAGGATTGGCAGTGGATGTTAGCTCAGGGCTAACTTCTTAAATAAATAAATAAGAATACTAAATTGTCCCTTTGGAAATAATTTAGATTTATTTCTGCCTTTGGCACTGCCTAAATTAAATTTTAATTTGATGCTATTTATAGAAAACCCACAAATTTCAAGCTTTCTCTCTCCTTCCCTTCTTTAGCCTCTTATTTCTCATGCTCAGATCTAAGAGGTAATACTGCAGAAAGCGAGACCAATTTAGAAGTTGTTGAAGTGACTTACACTAGAGAAATGGCAGGGAGAGTGGAAAAAAGTAAATAGATTATGAGCTCTTTATGAAGGAGGCGAGCTAGAATTTTGGTGATTGGTGGACATAGAGGGTGAGAGAGAAGAAGAGACAAGCACTGTATTGTGAATATCTGTCATTCACAGCTGCCCAAGATCTTTTGAACACCCTCTCCATAGTTTGATAATCCCCTATGTTGTGAATCCTACCTTACCAAGGTAGAATTAGGAAAAAAATTCCCAGTCTCCCTTGCTACTGAAGTGGGGACGTGACTAAGTTTCTACTAATCATATACTTTGATTTAGAAGCAAATAATGTGAGAAAACAGGCTGGATGGCTGGAGTCCATCTTTGCTGGCCTGTGTACAGCAGAGGCAACATATCCTGGGGCAATATATTCTGCACCACAGCAGGTGCAGCTGCTTCTGGGAGCAGCAGCGCAGCTCCCGTACCAGGCCAGTTCTGCATGCAGTTCTGGGAGCTGTTTCTATGAACTGATACCCCTTCCTTCTTAAACTTGCGAGGGAGAATTCTGTTATCTGCATCTAAGAAACCGACACAACTATTTTAGGTATTTCTCATTATATTTCCAAAAATACGCTTATGCTGCTATTTCTTCATATATCAATTTCAGAATCATCTATGGACTTTGTACCATGGAAGATGAGAATTCTGTGGTCTTAAACCACCCACTCAGTGTCACATACCTTCTCTCTTCCTGTCATCCCAATATAGTTACATCACAATTTTTGTTAAACCAGTAATTAGTGTTTATCATTATTAAATATTATTTGACATTTAGTATTATAAATATTAAGTAATATTAATAGTATTATTCAAAGCTAAATCAAATAGTGGAAATGATTCCTTTCCTTTTCTTTTGTAATTTTTGTTTTTTTTCCTAGAGTTATGTGTACTTTTTAAATTTGCTTAATTTTCTGTGCACCTATCACTAAATCTTTATATACTTGAATGTCCCAGCTCCTACTGTCTGTACCTTGAGCAAGTTACTTAATCTCTCTGTGCCTCAGTTCCTTATTGGCAAAATGTAGATAAAAATAAGAGCTCCTTATGGGCTTTTGTGAGGATTAAATGAGTTAATACATGAAAGAGTTTGGACAGTGCCTGAGCATAGTAATGCTCAATAAGGGATGGTTATTATTACTACGCTCCAATAGTAGAGCCAAGAAGGGAGGAGCTGGGTGTGGACGTGATTGCCGTATGACCATAGGAAGAAGGGTAGCTGACTCTGAAAGGGTTTTCTTCTGAGCCTGAGACAAAATTAAGGAGAGGACAATTTTACAGTGGAAGGGAGGTAAAAGAGCTCGTCTTAAATGGCTTCACTCTTCACACAAAGTAAGGATCTTATTTTATAATGTTGCACAAATTGGTTTATCCTCGCCTTCTGTTATTATGTGTTTGCCAGCTGCTTAGTGTCCTTGCATTCTGAGGTCCCACAGGAAAATAGTTCATCAGAATCCATGACTGAGGACAATTGCAATGCTTGTGTTTAGGAAAAGAAAACAAATCTAGGGGCCGGCTCCGTGGCCGAGTGGTTAAGTTCTCGTGCTCCGCTGCAGCAGCCCAGGGTTCGGATCCTGGGCGTGGGCGCAGACATGGCACTGCTCGTCAGGCCACGTTGAGGCGGCGTCCCACATCCCACAACTAGAAGGACATGCAACTAAGATATACAACTGTGTACAGGGAGGGTTTGGGGAGATAAAAGCAGAAAAAAAAAAAAAAAAAGATTGGCGACAGTTGTTAGCCCAGGTGCCAATCTTTGAAAAAAAAAAAAAAGAAAGAAAACAAATCTAGAAGAGAGCCAAGTGGGATGGCTAGGCTAGATAAGAGATAAAAACATATTAAAAATATAACATCACCCAAAAGAACTCAAAGCAGGATCTCGAAGAGAGATTTGCACACCCATGTTCCTCAGAACATTCATCACAATATCCAAGAGGTGGAAGCAACCCAAATATCCAATGGCAGATGAATGAATAAAGAGAATGTGACAGGGCCAGCCCACTGGCGCAGCGGTTAAGTTCACACGTTCTGCTTCAGCAGCCCTGGGTTCACTGGTTTCGATCCCGGGTGTGGACATGGCACCGCTTGGCAAGCCATGCTGTGGTAGGCGTCCCACATATAAAGCAGAGGAAGATGGGCACAGATGTTAGCTCAGGGCCAGTCTTCCTCAGCAAAAAGAGGAGGATTGGTGGCAGATGTTAGCTCAGGGCTAATCTTCCTCAAAAAAAAAAAAAAAAGAAAGAAAAGAAAAGAAAATGTGATATATCCATACAATGGAATATTATGCAGCTTTTTTTTTTAAATTTTTATTATTTTTCTTGGTGAGGAAGATTGGCCCTGAGCTAACATCTGTTGCCAATCTTCCTCTTTTTGCTTGAGGAAGATTGTTGCTGAGCTAACATCTGTGCCAATCTTTCTCTGTTTTGTATGTGGGTGCCTCCACAACATGGCTTGATGAGCACTGTGTAGGTCTCTGCCTGGGATTCAAACCTGTGAACCCCAGGCTGCCAAAGCAGAGTGTGAGAACATAACCACTACACTACCAGGCCAGTCCTTTATGCACTATTTTTTAGTTCTACAGAAATAAATGCTATACAGAATTATAAACTCTTTTACTAGATAATTCTGTATGGATCACATAACACTTTGTTTCTAGGATATTGGCCCAACTTTTGAGGATATATCATATACATGTTTTTTCACATGTCCACAAATACTGTACAGAACCTTAATATCTAGTAAAGACAGAAGCTATGAGAATTTTTATCATATTCAGACAGTATTACAAACCAAAAAGAAACATCTTATGGAAATAATACCATTCTATTGAAATTAGAGTGCATTGCATTTATGTATCAATTTTTAATATTCATAAACTATTAGGGAAATCAGTGCAGTAAATGACAGTGGTGGCTTTAAAAATTTATGCTGTCTCTGTGACACTTTGTCCTACTCTGTCCAAGCAACATTTGAACCAGTGGGACCCTTCTAATCTTGTGCCAGAAGCACAATGTGACCAAGGTCAGATTCTTGTGCAATTTGCGAAGCCCTTGGTTTGCAGAGTTGTTAGCGTGGCAGCATAGCTCATCGACTCCTCTCTGTCACATTTGAATATCTAATGTTTCAAATTGTTAGTGACGTTCTGATTTATTTTCATGCCTGCAGTTTCCGTTAACCTAACTACACCTGCCGTCAATTTAGTTAACTTGCCTTTGTTATTGCAGTTTGAACTCTGGCTGCATTTTTCCAGGAAATTAAATTACTAGGGTTTTCCAGTGATTGCGTTCTTGCAACTTCTGTACAGACTTTATAACCTTGGTTTTTGGGGGCTTTGTTTTTTCACTTTCCTTTTTACCACATATTTAGAACCATTACCACACTTTTAGAGCTTTCCTTTTTCCACATTTTTAGAACTACGTACCACCTATTTAGAAGTTTCTTGCAGCAAACTTCAAGTTAAATAGCTTTCCCCAAGTTTAACGTTCCCAACAGCTCCTCTGGGAATGCTGGGGTGGGGGTGGGGGGGGGTTGACGACACTGTGCTGTCTGTTCTGGGAGACTCTGCCTCCTCCTCAGCCTGGGATGGGCGTGAACCCTTCTCTGATGGTCCCACCTTTTCCTCTGTGTCTACCCTAAATTCTTGATCTCCTGCCTGTTCTCGTGTCTTCTGCCCTGTCTTGTTAAGACTCACAACAGCTGTTTCTCATGTTTTGCGTTGTAACATTCCACATGGTACTTGGTAAACGCCTAATATAGACAGCCTCTTTATAACAGAACTGCAATTATTCTTGTCACACTCTGGTTGTTTTTGTGGCTCTCCTCTGGAATCTCTCCAAATTCCCCTGCTGGGTTTTAGCAAGCTGGCCTAGAGTTCTCTCACAAGGGTCTGATTAGCACATGAATTAGCTGCTCAGTCCTGGGACTGCCTCATAATGAATTCATTTCCATTTAATTCTGAGCTTGGGAACATGGAAGATTCACGCTACCTTCAGTGTTCCCTTACACAGTAATGCCTCCTGTAACATAAAAGAGTCTGTGGCTCTTTTAATGGAATAACAATGATAACTTGAACCAGCTCAGGTTTGGCATAAGTAGTTCAGAATTGACCTGGTCTGTCTGACATGACATCTTATGTGATGTCACTGAAATGGTGTCACTGTGGTGACCTTGAGGTGCCGAAGAGTGTAAGTGCCTAGAGCTCAGGAGAGAGGTGGACCTAGAGAGAACTGTTTAGGAGACATCTGGAAGAGACGTGTGGCCAAACCTTTTGCCAAGAACATTGTGACTATAAGTGGATAGTGGGGAAGGAGGCCAGACTGCAAGGAGTTCAAGACCACCCATTCAGGAAGTTAGGCAAAGGCAGAAGGAGCAGGACGGGAAGTTCGTTCATGCAGTGGCAGGTAAAGGTAACAGTGAGAAGGGAGTGTTTTGAGCCTGCTTTTAGGCAGAGAGAAATTAGCTGTTAGAGAGGTAGGGAGTTTTTTGGGGAGAAGGGATTATTTTAAAAATAAGAACAGTTCTCTCTCTATATTTATTAGTTGAGGCAGCACTAACCAATTGAATTTTCTGTGATGATGGAAATATTCTGTACGTATAATGTCCAATTTGGTAGCCGCTAGCCTCATGTGGCTATTTAAATTTATTTAAATAATAGCTAGTGGCTATTGCATTGACTGGACAGCTCAGAATTAGGGTATTACTAACTAGAGCAGCAGATTAACCTCAGAATATCAGTGTCTTAAAACAAGAAAAGTTCATTTTTATTTATTTATTTTGGTGAGGAAGATTGGCCCTGAGCTAACATCTGTGCCCATCTTCCTTTATTTTGTATGTGGGACACCACCACAGCATGGCTTGACAGGCAGTGTGTAGATCTGCACCCAGGATCCCAACCTGCAAATGCCAGGCTGCCAAGGAGGAGTGTGCAAGCTTAATCACTATGCCACCAGGCTAGCCCCTAAAAGTTTATTTTTTACCTGCAATACATCCAAACCAATCAGGGCTTGGGTGTGTGTTGGGGGAGGAGGCTTTGTGCCACCTAGTCATTTGGAGATATTGGTTCTTTCCGTCTTGTGTGGCCTCCATCTTCAACAGGCAGGCTTCAACTTTCTTGTGAAGAAGAAAGAGGGAGTGTGGAGGACCTCTTGGGAGGTTTTATGGGCCACATCTGGAAATGACCTACATCACTTCTACCTGTATTGTAATGACTAGAAATAAGTCATATGGCCCTACCTAACTGCAGGCTAGCCTGGAAAATCTTTAACTGTGTGGCCAGAAGAAAAAGGAAATGATTCTATGGACACAGCATTATTCTGACACATTTATCGACAATAAAAAATGTTTAAATTTGCAGAGGGTTCCGAATCAGTCTCCAATACCTCCAAACTGAAAATGAATCTTAACTAGCATGCCACGGGAGATTGTAGCCACGGGCCCTCCAGGGTCTGTTCAGTGACCCCATCTCTTATCAACAGAGTGATTAAGAATTGCCTTTCAGAAAATCTGCAAAGTCTCACAGCCAGGGCGTGCGCAAAAGAAGAAACCGTGACCTGAAACAACCTCGGAACCAAAGATGATCCTTCCCATGTAACCCAAGGACCGGGACACAACTGGAACTTGAAAGTCGGACTCTTATCAGAAATGAGGGGTCCCTCGTTCAGGAAGATCCAGTGTTAAAATTCCTTCCCCAGCTCATCAAAGATGTTTAGAACCCTGTCATAAATGTTTAAAACCTTACCATAAATTCTTGAACCCCCCAATCAAAACCAGTGTTTCCATGTGCCAGCCTGTTCTCCTTGACATCTTAAAATTTGCCTCAAACCCTGAATCAGGGAGACAGATCTGAGGGCACACACCCCCTGTCTCCCTGCAGACTGATCTCACAGAATAAAGCTGATCTCTTTTCCCAAAGGCTGATGCTGTAGTTATACTCATAATTATTTATGCTCATTGGGCAGAGAACCCCAATTTTGTGTGGTAACAAGGCCAGCTCTGGATAAGAGGAAGACATTGAAGGATCAAAATAAGGCAAAGGGATTAAACATGGGACAAGGATCAGGAGGAAAAGATGGAATTAATAATGGAGGGTAGAAAGTTGTTTTTTGCTCATGGAGAATGACGTCTTCTTCAGAAAGAGATACGAGGGAAAGAAAAAGTGTAAGAATATAGAGCTTTTAAGATGTAAGGAGAGAAATTAATGATCCTCAGGTTGAACCACCTTGTCTTCTCTGAAAATAGAAGATGAAGTCGTCTGCTTAGTATGACAGGCCTGGGGAGATGTTTGTGTAGGTGCTTAAAATTATCAGAAAAAACTTGGAACGGTTACTGTGAAGAATGGCTGGGGCATTTGCCATAGAAATTGGAAGGAATCTGTTTCAGACTAACCTGTGACCCCAATCTCTTTTAGAATGTGTCAGGTAAATTCAAATGCATAGCTTCTTTTCTCTTGATAAGTATCCCTATGGTAAACCATGGGGTGCTGTTAATCTTCTGTTTAACCATAGAAGTGGACTTTGAAAATTTAGACTTCTTTCTTCTGCCATAATTAATGTGCCAGTATAAGAGTCAAACATCAAAGCTATTGAATAGATTAGCACACGATAATTTTAAGAAAGATTAGATGAGTAGAAAACACTGAAGCTAAGAATTCACATTTTGACAACATCAGTTGAATTGTCAGCACTACACCATTTGAAGTTTGAGAGTGAAATTACTTCTCATTAACATTGAACTAAAACTAGGAAGAAAATGCAAATATTCTTTGTCAGAGAAATTGTAAAATCTTGGAATCATAACAAACAGCCGTGAAATTTAATATTCTCTTCTGTATTTGCCTCTCGCTTCCTACTCTACCTCCTCAGCTTCCTCCCTACCCATACTTTTAGAAAACTTTCTTAGCAAAGATTCATAACTCAATATGAGATGGAGTGGGAAGGCAACATCTCACTTTCTGTAGTTGACTTTTTTTTAATCTACCGTGAAACTCTACGAGATCCCCATTCTTGGTGCACGTGGTAGAAGGGGGCTGACTGAATGCCGGGATTGAAAGGCAACCATAAGATTCAAGCCGGGCCAGCCAGAGTATTGTGTTCTCCTCCCACAGCGATGGGCATCTGAACCAAGCCACACCAATCAAAACTCTCCTTGGGATTTTGACTGGAAACAGAACGTGAGTTCTGAGGAATGTAAGCCTCAGTGCTGGTAGGCATCTTTGTCACCATGTTGGGGGAGCTTGCCTGAGAATGAAGTCAACACAAAGGAGAAAAGATCCAAGAGTAAAGACAGACAGAGAGAAAAACAGAGACTGTCTTGATTGCATTAAGACCCTGGATCCAGCCATACCTGAAATTGATATCCATGAACATTTCAGGTATATCAACTGTGTTCTCTTTGTAGGATAACCCAGTAAGAATTAGGCTTTTGTCACTTAAAAAGGAAAGAGTTCTGACTGTCACACTTTAAAAGTACAGGTTCAGACTGAAGAGGAGAGAAATGTGAACAATGAAAGGCAACGGGTAGTTCCTGCATTTTTACCTCCCTCAAACTTTTGACTTTTTGGCAGTGGTAGTTATGACATTACCACAGAGGACAAGAGCAGAAAAGAAAACAATAAAAATCAAACTGAGCCTTCTCAATTGACGAGAAGGCTTAGAGGAGACCTAAAGAAGGATAAAGGAAAATCTGGCTTCTATGGGCATTTCACTTGCAAGTGTTTCAACCCATCTATTACTCTCTGTTGTTTTTTAGCTTGAGTCAGAAAAGTCGGTCAGAGCAGTTGTGTTGTTTAAGGGGTAATTCAATGTAGTAGTAAGTGGACTTACCTGGGTTGAGTCCCAGCTTGCACCGTAGAGGCTATGTGACATTAAGAAATTACTTTATGTCTTCTGGTCTTTTCTAATCTGACATGGAGAAAATATCTTCTATGGCAGAGACTGGCAATTGTCCCCTAATATCCATTCTCTCCTTCACCCATAGGAACAAAATATTTAGCTAAGCACATGGTCTCTCATTTCCCAGCCTCCCTTGCAATTAGGTGTGGCCATATGAGTGAGTTATAGTCAAAGGGATGTAAGAGGCAGTGTCCACAGCAGCTTCTGGGAATCTTCCTTAAGAGCCAGCTTCCTCCTTTTCCCTCCATCCTGCTGTGTGGAATGTGGATGTGATGGCTGAAGCAATGTCCTGGACGGTGAGGACAGGTTGTGACACCAAAGGGAGGGCAGAACAGAAAGTTGGAAGGAGCCTAGGTCCGCAGGACTGAATGGAGCACAGCCGCCACACCAGCTGAGGACAGTTACGTGAGAGAGAGAGAGAGAATTTTTTGTTGTTATTTACGCCACCATTGGTTTGGGTCCTTGTTAGGTGCAGCCAAACCTAATCCTAACTGATATACTTACTGTGAAGTATTGTCACAAGGATGAAGTGAAACACAGATCATTATTGAGCGCGGTGCCTGGTGCACGGTAGACAATAATATGGGTTTCCCCCTTCCTTTTTTGTACCTAAATAAGGCACAGCAGCCTCCTCATGATCTGCTGTCAGATTTGCTCTTCACTACCAACATTAGAGTGAAATTATAGGAAATTCGTTTTTCTAATAAAAATTGAGACCTGTAGAAAACTTTCTTCCATTTTCCCTTGTCCTTTGCAGCCCAGAAAACAACCAATTTAATGGAACACTTTATCTTAAATACAAATCTTGGGAAGTGTGGAGGGGTGTAAACTTTGGGAGAGACTATATTATACAACATTAACCATGGCGGATTGAGCAGGGGTATGATGCTGTGCTCAAGAGATTGACTGAAGACAGGTCTGCCTGTGTTTCCCGTCTCTGCCACCTACTGTGGGAACTAGGGCAAGTTATTATCCTCTCTAGAGGCTTTGCTTCCTCATCATTAAAATAAAAGAATAACACTATATAAGGTCGTTGTGAGGATTAAATAAAATAATCAATTAAGATGCTTAATTTAAAATGTGTAAAGGTAGCTAAACATCACAATACAACAACAATTATCATCATCGTGTTCAAATGTGCTGATTGTGAATATGGATGCAATTGCTTTCTTAAATTCTTTATGAAAGTGGCGGGGCATTAATCAATAAATCAATGTCAGGAAATTAGGTAGTTTCTACTTTTTAGCATATTAAATGCACCTGTAATGTGGGTAATATTTTCCCATATAAACAGTGTTGTAGAGTTTGGCTGTGTTCTTTCCCACTTAGTGTTAGATAAATCATTGCTTTGTTTAATCATATGTTATAATGGCATAAATGAATCATTTGTAACAAGCATTTTAAAAAGCAAAATGATGATCCAAGTTCTAGAAAATCTAAAATGAGTTTCAAAGCACTAAGCTTGTTGATTAATCATGGAATTCCATGTCCAAATTGACACACTGCACAGAGAAAGTATAACTGTTCTTTGTCAAAAATGGAAAACAAATGTCTTACCGAATATAAGAGTGTTGAGCAGATTGCTTTTCCTTCTCTAGATACTCTTCCTTGCAGCAAGCAAAGCCATTCAGTCAGCCCACAGATGCCAGAGCTGTCTGCTAGCCGTGGGAACTTCACATCACACCATCCTGGGATGTTGGCTGTGCTTCACGCTGCATTAGGACTTCATAAAAAAACAGAATCAAATCAAGGGCGTAGATTTCTTGCTAAGTCAACTGGCACATATGGAGCACCAGGCAACTGAGCTCAGGCTACTGAGGGAGTTCACAGTCCAGCAGCAGAGACAGACGTACTCACCTAGCTCCGTCGCTGCATGAGTCCTGCCCGAGGCGTGGGCCAAGCAGGAGAGAGAGAGAAACAAAAGCATTGATTCAAATGCACGGAGGTGCAGTCAGAGGAGGTCTAAAGAAAACAGCAACTTTTGTTCTGGATTTTCTTCTGGTGGAGTGCGGAGTGGAGGAGCAGGCCCAGCAAAGGCATGGAAGGAGGAAATAAACTGCATGCTGTTTTGAGGGACTGGATGTTACTGAACCTGAAGTGAGTTCGCTCACCCGTTGCGCAGCAAGCCAATTTCTGACACCGGGTGTGGTGGAAGAAAGTAGGAACTTTATTATTGCACAGCGTTGAGCAAGGAGAGAGGGCAGCTAACGCTGAAATCCCAAACTCCCCGAAAAGCTAAAAGGAAGGGTTTTTATTTGGGGTTTAGGTAGGGGAGAGGGAGCATATGGCCTTGCTGGTCGGAGCTTTCCCACCAGCCTGTCTTTGTCCTTGAGACACTTGCAGAGAGGAGGGAGCTCATGACCTTGCTGGTCAGCAGCTTTCCCACCAGCCCGTATCTCTTTGCGGGAGGAGACAGTCCAGGTGCTTGTCCTTGACGGTGTTTGTCTCCATGGAGGATAGTGGATTCTGGAGCCAGGAAGGTCCTACACAGCAGAAACAAATGCTTTGCTGAATTCTCAGTGGCTGAGACTAAAGAGAAGATGGTAATGGCGGGGGGTTGGGCTAGAAAAGACAGCTCAAGGGTTATTTTGGGGACGTAAAGAACATCTCGAGCCAATGATGTTGGACCTTCAGGGAAATATATCAGACACTCATTTCAGGACTCCTGATTGTCCTAGTTTTCACGTTCTTTAAGTGAGAGGGAAATTTTTGCTGATCACGTTGTTCTTCATTTAAAATGCTGCCAATGTCGTCAATAGGGAACTGGTCAAATTGTGGTACATCCATCTCCTGATCCACTCAGACAGACCAGCAACCTCTGCTACATGCTCTCATAGCAACCTGTTTTCTCCTACTGAGACGTGTCATTATATTTTTGTTTTTATGATTATTTAATATCTGTCTCCTCCACTAGACTGTAAGCCCAATGAAGGCAGGGACCACGAGGGCGGGCGCTGTGTGCCTAGTGCTTACCACCATGCTTGGTATACAGTAGATGTTTAATATTTAAATGTATAATAAATACACACAATAGAATATTACACAGCCATTTTAAAGTATGATAGTGTGGTATTGTTTATTGACATGTAAACTTACCCATAATATAATGTTAAATTAAAAACAACAAATTATAAAATAGTAGCTATAGTATGAGCTCATTTTTATAAAAAGAATAGCTATGTATACAGATACATTGATCAAAATATTCATAGTGGTAGGATTATAGAGGATTTTCTTTTCTTTGTAACTCTCCATATTATCTGAACTTTGAAAATCACATTCATTTGATCCATTATTTTCTCATTTAAATACTATTTCCATTTTGAAAACAATCAAGCAGACATTAAAACACTTTTTTTTCTGTCATTAAACTTCACTTGAACATACAGTTTTCAAACAGACAATATTAGAAACAACCTAATTTCCATATGCAAATCAAAATGTTGGAATATATTAATTTTGATACTATTTCTGATTAAAGTGGGCCTCTAACAAAATGATCACGCTGATACCTTCATTTCTGTATAAAATTTATTATTTTATTATAATGTCCATAATTACTGATTAGACTCCTGTCTCTCCTCCTATTTACATTCCAACTTAGGATGTGGAGAATGGAATAGACCTTAATTTTTTCTCCCCTCCTAGTTTTTAGCTTACAGTCTAAAAAGTTAAAAGGCAGTGGATTCCTGAATGTAAGTCAGTGGCTGCTACATTTAAAGTACCTTCCTTACATGAAGCAAGTTTGCAAAGATGAAGTTTTTTTCCCCATCAAGACACTAACATTCTAAAAGTATATCCATTTTAAACAAACACCTTTAATAGCCTTACTGGTTATAAAACTATAATTGGGCATTTTTAAGATCTGCTTATAATTTTCCCCTTTAAAAGATATTAATTTATATAAATAAGACATTTATAGATGATAATCTCTACAGAGCCACATACTCCTGGATATCTTAAAAGGTGAGCGTAATTGCACTTATTTTATACAACAATTAGCGTTATTGTGGGGAAATGGAAAATATTTTTATATATAAATTCCTTTTCCCAACTAAGTGTAATTGAAACGTTTCATTAAGAGTCAATTTAGGGGGCCAGCCCTGTGGCAGACTGGTTAAGTCCACATGCTCTGCTTTGGCGGCCTGGGGTTTGCAGGTTCAGATCCTGGGCACAGACCTACACACTGCTCATCAAGCCATGCTGTGGTGGCATCCCACATAGAAGAACTAGAATGACCTACAACTAGAGTATACAACTATGTACTGAGGCTTTGGTGAGAAAAAAAAAAAAGAAGAAGATCGGCAACAGATGTTAGCTTAGGGCCAATCTTCCTCACCAAAAAGAAAAATGAAAAAAAAGGAAAAAAAGAGTCAATTGAAAAGAAAGAAAGAAAAAAAGAGCAAATACTGTATATGGCTATCTGTCTTTTAGTGATATTAATTTGGTTGTTCTTGCCAGTTTCAATCCTTTGACACAAAGACCTCAGTACCATATTAAGAAGTCAAACTATGACCTATAAAATGTGACAGCCCCAGGAGACCTATCCCACTATTATTCATTTTCAGTAAAAAATCTAACAGATTAGTGATAAATATTGTGCCTTAAAACCTTAATTATACAATACAAATCATTTATAATACAAATTGTAATGGAGGACATGTGCTGGCACAGCTGGTTCCACATATTCTTTGGAAGCTCAAAAAGCTCAAAGATGTCTTATCAATCATCATTTCAGATCTAGTAGCATAAAAGCTGGGTTTTCTAAGTAAGATTTCCACAAATTAGAGAAGCGTGACATTGTAGCACCGTCAATAATTCTGTGATCGGCTGACCAGCTCACATTCATTATCCGTGCCTTATATACTTCTCCTTTCTCATTAAATCGGGGAAGGGCCTAGAAATAAGGAAAAGAACCAAGAGTCAACGTTCACTTGCTTAAAGCATAAGCTCTAGCAACAGCAATGGTGAAAGATTAGGCAAACGCCCCTCCCTGCAACAGAGAGGAGACGGGCACCCCAAATGAATTTTGAAAATGCCAGCTGCTACTTTTCCATCTCTGTGAGTACGTGCCTCAAGCTTTCAGAGTTCCTCCGAGGTGTTTCCTGCCCCCTATACAATTTCCACACGTACAGTAAATTTCACCTCAGATTTCAATTATTTAACAAATGATTATTGATCACCTACTATGTACCAACTATATTCTAGATTTTGGGGATAAAGCAGTGGACAAATAACAATCCTGGCCCTCTTGGAGCTAATATGTTAATGGACAGAGACAGACAATTAAGATCAATAAGTAAAGTGTATAGTGTGTTAGACAGTAAAAAGTGCAAATGAAAAAATGAAGCTGTTAGAAGGCGAAGTAGAGGAGAGGTGGCCTATTTTTGACAGAGTGGGCAGGGAAAGCCTCAGCAAGAAGGCTTCCTCACTGGAAACAAGCCAGATGGACACCGGGAGACAGAGA
Source organism: Equus asinus (assembly GCF_041296235.1). Taxonomy (NCBI): domain Eukaryota; kingdom Metazoa; phylum Chordata; class Mammalia; order Perissodactyla; family Equidae; genus Equus; species Equus asinus. The sequence continues at coordinate 34,716,625 of NC_091805.1, forward strand.
CAGACGGCACATGTGACTGAAGTGCTGGAGGACCGGTAAAGGAGGCAGGGCGGCTGCTGTGGAGGGGCAGGGCTGTGGTGGGAGCTGAGGTCACAGATGGAGCTGGGTGAGGGTGGGGCCCTTTGTTAAGAGCAATAGTTCTCAGTCTGTCTTTGGTAAAGGACCTATTTTTTTAAAAAAATTCTAATCCATTGCAAGCTATTTTTAAAAAATATATTAAAAGTGAATTACTTAAAAAATGAAATTTAAAAAGATACACAAAATACAAGCCCTAACTTCTTCTTATTAGATTCAATAAACATAAAATCACTCTGTCAAACTGCCGTGAAAGTTGGTAAGCCCTACCATCCGCACAGCCCGGATACAACAGTCATGGCCTGACATGGGTCCCCGGTCACACTGAGAGCATCAGCGTAGGACCATGGAGGCCACTGCAGCCACTTTGCCTTTGAACTTGGTCCAGTCTGGAGACATAGACTTGAGAGTCATCAGTGTATAAATGGTATTTAAAGCCATGAGACTGGATCTAATAAAGAATAGGGCCAGAGCGAGTCCTGGGATACCCCAATGTTTAGAGATTGGGAGATGAGGAGGTGCAGGTAGGAGGAAAGCCCGAAAAGTGAGGTCTTCTACAAGTCAAAGTGAAGAGTGTTTTCCAAAGAGGTGGGATTGATCAACTGTCTGAAGTGCAGCTAATAGGTCAAGGAAGACAAGGACTGAGAACTGAGTGACGGGGAGGTTCTAGCGACTTAAACCATTTAGCAACAAGGAGTTTAAAATTTATAGTGAAAACAGAAAATAGCAAAGGAGAGATAACACAAAGGGAGAAAGGAATTAAATACCATTTGTCTTTACCCAACAAAGATTAGTTACATTAAGTCACTATGAAAATTTAAACTCTAAGAACTACGCTTCATGCCTTGAAGAAACCATGGGTAAAATGATTCTGTAAAAGCGCATCTATTGAACAGATATTTGTACACCAATGTTCATAGCAGCATTATTAATAATAGCCAAAAAATGGAAACAACCCAAATATTCATTATAGATGAGCAGATAAACATACGTGGTATGTACAGAGAGTTTCAGTTCAGAGTGATAAAAAAGTTCTGGAGCTGGATGGTGGTGACGGATGCAAACAACGTGAATGTACCCAATGCCTCTGAACTGCACACTTAAAAATGGTTAAAATGGTAAATTTATGTTATATATATTTTACCATGATCATAGACTTATACATACAATTCAGAAGAAAATAAATCTCTTTAGGGAAAAAGAAAAACAAAACTTCATCACACAGGCATGATGGTTTGGAAACTAGAAAGTCAGAATTTTGTGGGAATCGAATGTTGAACTCTGGTTCGGAGGAGAATGAGTGCTAGAGATGCCACCATTCAGAGACACTCCTGGTGGAAGGAACAGCATCCTGCTGTTTTGTTCTTCTCTCCTTATCTCCTCTGTGTGCCAGAAGGAGAAGCAGATCCCAGGAAGAGGGAGTCACTTAGCAGCTAAAGTGCGGTCTGCTGGAGAGTAAATCAATGGCCGAGTGAGAATGTCTGTGGAGGGTTTGGGATGAAAGTAAGAAACTTACAAAAGACATGTGGAAGCATTATAAATGAAGAGAAGAAGAAAGGTTCTTTTGCAAACGTGAAGACCCAAATCAAGGTTAATTTAACAATGGCGGTGTGGAAATGGTTCCAGGACCTTGTTGTTTGAACGCTGGTGATTCTCCACCCTAAGTTAGTAGAGATGCCCAAGCCTCATCCCCCCAAATTCTGATGCAGTTGGTATGTGGTGAGCTTGGACAGTTTTTTCAAGCAACCCAGATGATTCTAATGCACAGCCAGAGTTAAGAATCATTGCAACCCTTATTCCAAGTCACTGTCTCCTAAAACATGGCCACAAATCACCTGTGTTGGAACCACCTGGGTTCTTTGTTTACAAGGGAAGTTCTGGGGTCTCTGTTCCCAAGGCCAGGAAATCTACATTTTAAACTAACACTTCCAGTAATTCTTGAACAGAGTAAAGTGTGAGAAAAAAATGCTCTAAATGGGGTCTCACTGTGTTACAAATAATAATTTGGATTGGCTTACTATTATTCTTTGGTATTCTGAAATAAAGATATTTTGATAGAAGCAAATTGGCTATATTTATGATTATCCATAAAGACTCACACCTTCGCCTGGCATTATCCATAATGATTGATCCACACAGAAACAATCCAGATCAGCACCATTTACTACACATAGAGGGAGCCACTGGAATTGCAGACCTAGTTCTTGGTAAGAAATAATTGGCTTACCGACTCAAATGTCATACTCAAACCTACAAAGCAAGGGGAAAACTCAGAAATGGTTACTCTTTGTGTTTTCTCGCCCAATCTGCTTAAACTCTTTTTTCAATTATTTAATATACACACCTTAATTGATCCAACAGCCCCAATTGCTACTTCAGGCGGCAGTATTATTGGTTTGGCATAGGTACCACCAATCTAAAAAATAAAAAAGGAAGAGTAGAAAGATTAAGCTTCTGAGGGACAAATGAAATTTTATTTTATTTATTTAATTTTTTGAGGAAGATTAGCCCTAAGCTAACATCTGCCGCCAATCCTCCTCTTTTTTTTTTTTGCTAAGGAAGACTGGTCCTGAGCTAACATCCATACCCATCTCCCTCTACTTTATATGTGGGATGCCTGCCACAGCATGGCTTGACAAGTGGTGCCTAGGTCCACACCTGGGATCTGAACCGGCGAACCCCAGGCCCCCAAAGCCAAATGTATGAACTTAACCGCTGCATCACCAGGCTGGCCCCCAAAAGAAATTTTATATTTTTAAATATGAATAGAAATCTTAAGTTATGGTTTATGAATTTGAACATTACTATTACTCACTGATCCAATGTTGGACAGAGTAAACGTTCCTCCTGTGAGATCAGTGGTACCGAGCTGACCCAAAGAGCCCAATTTCTGGAGGCGGTTCAATTCACTGGCAATCTCAAATACGGAACAGATCTGAACGTTTTTCACATTAGGGACGAGCAACCCCTGCTCAGTATCCATTGCTATCCCAATGTTATGAGAAGCCTAAAAAAGACAAACAGTAGGCCTTTTCATAAGCTAATGGGAAAGAAAGGATCAACTGTCACTGTCTTACAAATAGAATTACCAAGAACTATTTCACCAGATTAGTGATGACTTAAATAATGTTTAAAGGATTTTTAAAAGATTTTTTTGAGAAATACAATTTTTTTTGTTGGTAAGAATATAGGGCAACAAGCTATTTCCATACATTGTTAGTGGAAATGTAAGCTGCTATACACTTTCTGGAGAACATTTAACAATAAACATCAATATTTATAAAAATTTGTGCTAAGGAGATAAATACAGAAGTATGTAGAGATACACAGGGATGTTGAATTCAGATTATAGGTTTGAGAAACTGCAAACAATCAAAACGTGTATCAATAGGTCATAGCTAAATAAATAACAAAGCTGTATTTATTGACATGTAATGATGTCCATAATATAGTAAATGAAAAAGAAAAAGGTTAAAAGAAAAATTTTTTATAACATTAAAAGTTAAATAAAATGTATAACTCCATTTTTTTTTTTGAGGAAGACTAGCCCTGAGCTAACATCTGCCACCAATCCTCTTCTTTTTGCTGAGGAAGACTGGCCCTGAGGTAACAGCTGTGCCCATCTTCCTCCACTTTATATGTGGGAAATCTACCACAGCATGGCTTGCCAAGCAGTGCTAGGTCTGCACCCAGGATCTGAACCGGCGAACCCGGGGCCGCCAAAGCAGAACGTGCGAACTTAACCATTGCGCCGTCGGGCCAGCCCCTCATATATTTTTTAAAAATAAAATGCTGAAAGGATGAACATCTCAACATAAACAGTGAGTTATCTTAGGGTCATGGGATTGAAGGTACACATCGTTATTTTCTTGTCTGAATTTTTTGCAACAAGTATATACTTAATCAGAAAAACATATTAATCATATGGGAAGATTTTAGATGCAGCCCCTCAGAATTAGAATATCTAAGCTCACTTTCTGCTTATATATTTCTAGTGAGAAATATAATTAAGGACCAGCATCTCCAAAAGAGTTTTCAGTCTTAACAAACTTTCACTCCAAGAAAAGAGTTCACTCAAATGGAATTCAAACTTTCATTACTCTTCTCATTTAGATTATTCTCGTTTTAAAAACTGCAGGACTTCCTTTTTGAGAGGAGCCATTCTTTTTGAGGGAAGGGTGTGTAGGATGGGTAACACATCCCGTTGCCTCACAGGCATACATTTTTATCATTTTAAGCAGAAAATCAAAAGGGCTTAAAAATGGCAATCTGCATATCCGAACAGTATCATCATTAACCAGTAAAACCAACAATAACGACAAATTATACTTCGGTTTAATGTTTTACTCCATACCTTTAATTCTAGCCTAAAAAAGATCACTATGTGAGGTACAACAGGAGCTTCTCTAACAGACAAGCACATTCGCACCATCTTCTATTTATAACAAGAACATTTTCACAAGATATAGCCAACCTTATATGTTATGTTTTGGCAGCTTTCATCCACAGAGGCATTAAGAATGGGGAACTGTAGTAATCCCAAGGAAGCAGCCTGTTTGACAGAAAGAGAATGCAACTTTAGCACGTCTCCCTCAGAGAGGAGACGGGACTCGAAGCAATAAGAAGAGGCGTAAAGGAGGGAGGGAGAGAACTCTTATTCACGCTGAGTTTAACTTCAAGTCTCCATGTACTTAGGCGCCTTACTCCCGCTGTCACCTCCAGGCAGTGTGGAACTAGGCCACCCTAATCAGTTAAGAATAAAAGATAAAGTAGTCAGATAGCTTGTAAACGTCAAGATTTTCAAAATAACTGGACAGACTGACCAAATTACCAAGAGAATGTCTAAATTCTACGTGACTTCCTCACTTACATGTAGCGTCATAAGATTTCCATGAGAAATAAACCTGTAGTTCAACAAGGCGGTAAGTAAGCTATTTCCCTGTGTGAAAAGAACAAGAGAGAAGGACTTCCAAGTGCGCTGACCATCAGAGGCCGGTGTTCTACCTGGCATCTTGGCCGAGTGAAGGGCAGAGCTGGCGTGAACATTTACTTGAGAGCCCGTCTCCCTGATGGATCACATCTGTCTTCCCGCTCGGCCACCTTCTCCCTTAATCTCTGCTTTTTCCCGTTTTTCTCTTACTAGTACCATTCCTCTTCTGTCCATACTCAGATTTCCCTAAATGTCCCCAAAATGTTCTTTATAGCTGTTTCTCTGCCCATCCAGGATCCAATCAAGGTTCACACATTGCATTCAGTTGTTATGCCTTATATTAAATCTAAGAAAATGGAAAAATAAAAATGCTTAAGATTGTTCTTAAAAAGAATTCCCTCTCCCACTGGCCTCATCTAGTCTAATTAAGAGTTCTTTTTCTTTTTCTTTTTTGATGAAGATTAGCCCTGAGCTAACTGCTGCCAATCCTCCTCTTTCTTCTGAGGAAGACTGGCCCTGAGCTAACATCCATGCCCATCTTTCTCTACTTTATATGTGGGATGCCTACCACAGCATGGCTTTTGCCAAGCGGTGCCATTTCTGCACCTGGGATCCGAACCAGCAAACCCCGGGCCACCGAAGTGGAACGTGTGCACTTAACTGCTGCACCATGGGGCCGGCCCCTTAAGAGGTCTTTATATGAATTGTGTTAAGTGTTATTTTGGTCTGTGGGTTAGTGGCCTTGACAGAAAAAAGAAGTCATATCCTTGAACTAGAGAGTTAGGAAAGTTTTATCAAGCATTTGATTTGATAACTGCAACTTTAATCTTCTTCATATAAAAATCCATAGCTAAGGTTAAAGTGTTACAAATAAAAACACTGTTTTGAGTATAATCCAAATTTTAAGAAAAACAAACAAAAAACAAGGTGTGTGTCCATCGATCACAGGTCATCTTTTTCCCTGTACTACACTTTGTAGTATTTTCCAAATGCTCTGAAACTTACATGGGCAGAAAAAAATGTTACTTTAAAACAAATAAAGCCTACTAAATTTTATTTTCAAAATAAACATCTGATATTTCATTCAGACTGGAACAATGAAGGAAAACAATAATAAGACAAATTCAATATATTAAGAGCTGGTCTATCTTCGCTTTAAACAGATGTCACCAGGTAGCAGTGAGGGAACCCAGTCTGAAACACAGAGATAGTGATCTCCTGCTCAAGGCTAACTTCTCCACCGGGGTCTTCCTCTTGTTCTTCCCCCAACGCCAGGGCCTTGCTCCAACAATTGTTCCCACTCACATATTTCTAACTTTCCACTTTCCAGCTCTTTCCCTCAGCCCACACATCTGCTCAATTTCTCCCTGAGGATGTGCAGGAGGACAGGGGGCAGGTGGAAGCTTCCTCAATCCCCCGCAAACCACCACCTTAACCAGGCCCTGTACCTGCGCCCTGTCTGCCTTTCACCAGATTTTTTTAGTGTCTCCTCTTCTGCAATTTCTATTCATTCCCCAACTAACTGCAACCAAGCTTCTACCTCAACAATACTTTATTCAATCAGTTCCGGCCAAGGCCACTCATGACCTCTTGATTACTAATCTAATAGCCTGTTTCCATCCCTTATCCTAGTCAACCTCTGTGACACAGGACCCTTATCTACTCCCCTCTTAAAGCTTTTTCCTTCTCTCTTGGTGTGAGAGGCTGAATCAACGGCCCCAATCTTTTGTGCCTCTCCGCATCCACGCTCTCAGCAAGCTGACTCTGCGCTTAGTCACGTGACTTGCTTTGGTCAATGAGTTAAGAACAAACTCATGCAGAAGAGCTTGGAAAAAGTACTTAAAATCTGCTTCCTCTCTTCATCCTTACCAGTACTATGAGATCACACATAGGTTGTATACTGGGGAGACAAGTGAGACAAGCAGAAGACAAATGGTCAGCCTTGCCAAGGCCATCCTACATCAGCAGGCCCCTAGTCAACATACTAGCTGTCTGTAGACATGAGCGAGCTCTGGCAAGATCAGCAGACTAGTCTTGTTTCACCTGTAGACTCAAGGTAAGTAATAAGTGGCTGCTCTTTCAAACCATTAAATTTGGGAGTGGTTTGTTGTATCGCAGTAGACATACTTCTAAGTGACTCTTTCCTGGTTCTCCTATGGTCAGACCACTGACCTCACTCACCCTCTTCCATGTCGTTGCCAACTCAGCTTCTACCTACCCCTTAAACATTGATGTAAAACTCTTAGCCTTCTTTTCTTCTCATTCAAACACAATTTGGGTGCTCTCCTCCACGTGTTTCAATTGCTATGTCTCTACAGCTGACTCTCTATAGCCGTAATATAGCCCAGATCTCTCATTTGTTGACGTCTATTACATCTCATGTTTACCATCCATCACCATATGCATGTGTCCCTTCATGCCTTTTGCCCTTCCTCAGCCTCTTTCCCCCTGGTAACCACCAGTCTATTCTCTGTATCTATGTGTTATTGTTTGTTGTTGTTTTTCTACCTTCCACATATGAGTGAAATTATATAGTATTTGGCTTTCTCCATCTGACTTATTTCAATTAGCATAATACTCTCAAGGTCCACCCATGTTGTCACAAATGGCAAGATTTCACCTTTATTATGGCTCAGTAATATTCCACTGTGTATATACCACATCTTCTTTACCCATTCATCTGTTGATGAGCACTGCAGCTGTTTTTAAATCTTGGCTAGTTTGAATAATGCTGCAATGAACATAGGGGTACATGTATCTTTTCAAATTAGTGTTTTCATATTCTTTGGATAAATGCCTAGAAGTGGAACAGCTGGATAATACGGTGGCTCTATTTTTAATTTTTTGAGGAATTTCCATCCTGTTTTCCTCAGTGGCTGTACCAAGTTACATTCCCACCAGCAGTGTAAGAAGGTTCCCTTTTCTCCACACCCTCTCCAACACTTTTTATTTGTTGTCTTGTTAATTATAGCCATTCCTTTCAGGTGTGAGGTGATATCTCATGGTGGTTTGACTTGCATTTCCGTAATAATCAGTAATGTTGAGCATCTTTTCATGTGCCTGTTGGTCATCTACATATCTTCTTTGGAAAAATATCTGTTCAGATCTTCTGCCCATTTTTTGATTGGCTTGTTGTTTTTTTGTTGTTGAGTTATATGAGTTCTTTATCTACTTAGGATATTAGTCCCCTATCAGAGGTATATGATTTGTAAATATCTTCTCCCAATTGGTAAGTTGTTTTTTTTTCTTTTGTTGAGGAAGATTAGCCCTGAGCTAACATCTGCTGCCAATCCTCTTCTTTTTGCTGAGGAAGACTGGCCCTGAGCTAACATCCATGCCCATCTTCCTCTACTTTCTATGTGGGACACCTACCACAGCATGGCTTTTACCAAGTGGTGCCGGCCCCTCTGAGCCATTTCCTTAAACGGAAAGTGGGGATAACAATATTTACATGTCAGGGTTATTCTGAGAATTAAAAGTGATCATGGATGCAGTATGCTTGGTACGGGGTCTGGCACACAGTAGCTGCTTCATAAATAGTGGTTAATGTGAGCTAGACGGTGGGCTGCTCAAGGTCAGCTGATGGTCTTATTCCATTTTACATTCGTTCTAAGGCCTCATACTAGAAATGATTCTCGGAAGCCTCAGTATGGTTGTTGAATAAATGAAAGTAAATACATGTTGGTGACACACAAGATCAATACCAAGTCTCACTTTTGTTGAAATAAGGACTTTGCTGGAGGGGTGCTTTCAGAATTACAGGCTTTACCTAACTGGCAGGAAAATCCTTACCCAGCTTAAAGAGAGAAGTAGATAAAAACATGACACAGAAATTTCAATTTTATAAATTCTTATAAAACAAAGAAAGAGTGTACTTACATATTTTTCTAACTATGTGATATGGTGAGAAGAAACATTTTTATTCAAACCCACAGCTAATACATTGCAGATTTACAAAGCAAAATTTAAGGGTCCTACTCAAGACTTGTCTGAAATCTCACCTTTAAGAAAAATGGCATGAAGGAGAGTTTAACTCCACGAGCAAAAGCAATGGGTTTTAGTTCTTCTCGCAGCTTAACCAGTTCAGTAAGATCAACCTCATCACAATACCCAAAGTGAGGAATCTTCAGGGCTGCAGACATAGTTTTGACCATCGTTTTGTGAAAGCCTGGAAAACATTTAATATATACATATTTTAAAATTCTTAAATCCTTTAATACTCTTTTTTACTAAAATAGAAGTTTCTCTAATGTTGTTTACTCTCAATTAAGCTCTTCCTCTTGGAGCTACCATCTTCATTACATAACTCGAAAGCCACTAATTTCACTGACTGCAGCACACCTCGTATCAAGTGTAATAATACGACAGGTAAGTGCCTTCAATGCTGTGATGCATGAAAACTTCAAAAGGATGCAACCCATGTATTTCCCTAACGGCTGTCTTGCAAAGTCACTCTTCTGGAAGCTAATCATGCTAAGAGTTTATAAATAACAAATGAGAAGTAGCTGTTTTGAAAGCCAACTAAAAATAATGAACATTTAAAATATCCTGAGTGTGTCTCCAAACAGAACAATTATCCATATTCAAGGTTATATTCCAAGAAACCTGCTAACATATTACTCTTCAGAAATTAACAGTATAAGCTGAAGCTTTCCCTGGAAAAACTGATATTTCATCATTAAAAAAATTATACACTGAACATCAACTTTCCCTTCAGTAAGAACTGAAAACACCATATTATATATGTGGCTCTATAGACGTAGCTTTCTCCAAATAAATTACACTGTTACCTTACAATACTGTTATTATTACCTTTTATGGGTTCTGTTCTGTCTTTGCCTGTGAAGACCAGAGGTTTTGATATTGGTATAGGTGTCGTCCTGTCTTTTGGTGTTGGTGGAGGTGGCATAATTTCAGCTTTTGGTGAAGGAGGTAATATAGCTCCTGTCTGCTTTTCCAAATAGTTGAGAATATCTTCTTTAAGTATTCTGCCATCTTTTCCTGAGCCAACAACTTCACTCAGCTTAATCTAAAAAATGACAAATTTTAATGCTAAAAATAAAACTTCCTAAAAATAAAAAAATTCATCATTAAGGTCTCTGAATGGAATTTAATGAATTGAAGGCAAAAAAGTACCTCTACCCAATAAACTAGTATAAGGAAATAATATTTTCATTATCTTAACAGAATGCTATGAACTATAGATACCCTTCATACTTAATCATTGGTTCCTTTTGTACATACTGTTCATTTGCTCCTGTGGTAACAATGCAAAAATCTTTTTTTTTTTTTTGTGCTGAGGAGGATTTGCCCTGAGCTAACATCTGTGCCAATCTTCCTCTATTTTTTAGTATGTGGGCCACCAGCACAGCATGGCTGCTAACCAAGTGGTGTCGGTCCATGCCTAGGAACGGAACCTGGGCCAACGAAGCAGAGCATGCTGAACTTGACCGCTAGGCCACTGGGGCCAGCCCTATTTTTCCTTTTTAAAAATTTACTTAAAAAATATGAAGAGGGCCGAGGGTGGTAGGGAGAAAATGAATTGCTTTCCCCTGAAAAAGGCAGTTTCACAAAGGCTGGAGAGGGATAGAGATTATATATATGTATATAATTTTATGGGTTAACAATACAGTATCTACATTGTAGATAACCCATAGCTACTTATGAAAACTTACATTTTTAAACAGTCAACTATTTTAAAATTTCTTGCATAATTCTTATTTGATTTTTTCTATTTTTGCAGACTACGTAAGAAGACAGAGAACTAAGAGTTTAAAGAAGAGTTAAACACTAACAAATGTAGACCGATGTTTCTGACCCTGGTTACCAGATAGTTAAGATAATCATCATATAAAAGCTCTCTCAAATAAGTTTTTTTCTGATGGTTCTTTTAGAAAGATCAGGACAAAACACTGAAATTAACTTTTCTAAGACATTGTATTTGGAATGTGAGTTCCTCAGCCCAAGGGTCAAATACATAAGTTTTATTATTGCTTTCTACAGAATAAACCATAGATGACATAGTTCCACTTTCCACTAGACACTCATGATAATTTTTGGAAACATATATGATCTGGCTTTATTTAATCATTTTCTATGTTTGGTTACAGAGATCAAATATTCTCACAAAATTTAATTCTACTTAAATAAAAAGACACAAAAGCTTGGATGATATCCTCACACACAGCGTGTACTAGTTAACTTCTCAGGGTTAATTATCTGCTTCCGTTGCATTAGTGCATCTCTAAGGATGACTTCAAAAGAATAAAGGACTTTATCACGTCAGACATTTAGTTTATAACAAATGAACTCTGAGAATTTAAACAAATAATTTTTAAGTAGTTACAAACAACTGTAAGTGGCATTGGTTTTTAATTTCAAACAAACTCAATTCCTAAATATGCAAACTGCAAAAAAAAAAAAGGTGATTTACAATAAGAGATCTACTGCTTAATTTCTAGTAATTATGCAAATAATCTAGTTATTATACACATCCTTAGGAAGTGGTAAAGGAAAGCCAAATCATGTATTTCTACAGGTAGTCCTTCTATAGAACTAAGAAAAAACATTGGTAAAATGCTTTATGGCTTTCAAAGCAATATATGAGATCATTATTTCATCTGATGCCTGTAACAATCTAGTGTTCCATATTAATATTTCTATTTTCTATTATGCTAAATTATCTTCATGTTTAAGCACATTTAATGGCTAATAAATTTTCATTAAGGGTTTATAACATAATTTACCTAAGCATGTCCCTGATGTTGAACACATATGTGCCATCCTGGCTATATAAAACACTTGCAAGAATGGATCCTAAACTATTTATTTCCTTGGGATAGTTCCTCAAAAACAGGATAACCAGCTGAAGGGATATGAACATTTTAATGACTCTTATTGCCTGTTTCCAAAATGTAAACTTTTGTTTTTCCCACTGTAAATTAACTACTTCTCTCAAAAACGGATAAACAAACAAAAAACCTGCTTTGTGAGGCACAGTGGAGAGAACTCAGGCTTTTGGACCAGACAGATTTGTGTTCAAATCCCCAGGTCCTCTACTTACTTGATTTTAGACAACTTAATCAACTTCTCTGCTCTTATTCATCTGCAAAATGGGGAGAATCCAAACTACTTTGCAGGGTTCCCGGGAGGATTTGAGATAATGTGTCTCCGGTGTCTGGTTCATAAGTGCTCAAATAATGGAGGCAATAATTGTTGAGGCAGTATATAATGATTACAAGAGCCGGTTTGTAGAGTCACAGAGACTCACTTCGGAATCCTGGCTCCATCACTGTGTCAGCAGTGTGACCTTGGACCAGTTACTTGAACTCTATAAATCTTAGAATAGCCTCCTTATTTCACAGAGTTTGATGAAATGAGATAATATGTTAACACTTATCACAGTGCTAAGAGGTACCTTTCCCTGGAGGGTAAGCAGCACTGATTGGCTGCTAAAAGGGAATACAAAAGGCTAGGCTCCTTGTTTCCAGTCAGTAAAATTTTATGCTTCTCCTCTCAACCTGGGATCCTTGAGGCCACATCCTTGCCTGGTTCATTTCCCTTCTCTTCCCTTCCCTATATGACCCCCCTCATTCCAAGTAAAGATGTTCACTCTCTCAATCAATCAGTCAATTACATATACCCAAATCAAGCTGTGCTTCTAGGGCACCTGATCTAAGACACTAGTATTCACAAGTGCTCGATAAATGGTAGTCCTGACAATTATTAGGCTCTAAGAAAGAATAATAAAACCACATTCCTCAATTAATATAAGCGATAAGGTCACAATATTCTTCTCATTTCTCATGAGTACTTTTATGCAACTCTCACTTTTCAGTAACAGACATTTTCATGTTCTCTTTAATCCCATCTTGAGCCATCTCATCATGGGACTGTTGGCTAATTTTTCATAGATGCAAACATATACTTTCTATGTGATCTCCTATTTAAATCTTAAGAAACTTACATTGTTTTCCATTGCAAGGCGGCGAACTGCAGGAGTTGCCAGAGTTTTCTGGCCCTTTATCTCTTGGTGTGTGTGTTCATCATGGGGCACAGCAGGAGTTTCAACAACATCTTCTTCTGAATCTGGTAACAAGGTAAAATTTTCTTATTTACTTTAAAATATTTTAAAAACAAATTTAGTGGCTTATAATATATAAACTCAACTTAAAGTTTGTAGTCAAAAAGTATAAGAGCTGGGCTACTTCAGAATGGGAAATCAAATGGGTAGAGTGTGTGTGTGTGTGTCTGGTAGGGGGTGGGTATTGGTACCCAGGACTGGTTAATGATTATTATTACCTGGTGTTCACTCCATTTCTATTAAGATCATGTAGCAATACAAGTCAAAAATGAGAACTTCTTCCATGAGTTTTAAAATATGTTGTATTTTAACCACTTTCTTATTAAATTTCTCATTTATATTTATAAATAGCATGAAATAAGAATCAAATGTGAGGTAATTTATATGAAAGAATCATGTAAAATCTGTGACTATCTTAAACGCTCTCCTAAGATAATGTAGCATTTAATATACAAAGAACTCATACAATTCAGCAACAAAAAACAATCTTATCAAAAAATGGGGAAAGGATATGAACAGACATTTTTCCAAAGATATACAGATGGCAAACAGGCACATGAAAAAATGTTCAACATCACTAATTATTAGGGAAATACCAATCAAAACTATAATGAGATATCACCTTACACCTGTCAGAATGGGTATAACTACCAAGTCAAAAAATAACAAATGTTGGAGAGAATGTGGAGAAAAGGGAACCCTCATGCACTGCTGGTGAGAATGCAAACAGGTGCAGCCACTCTGGAAAACAGTATGGAGATTTCTCAAAAAATTAAAAATAGAACTACCATATGATCCAGCTATCCCACTACTGAGTATTTATCCAAAGAACTTGAAATCAACAATTCAAACTTATGCACCCCTGTTCATTGCAGCATTATTCACAATAGCCAAGATGTGGAAGCAACCCAAGTGACCATCAACTGATGAATGGATAAAGAAGATGTGGTATACATATACAATGGAATACTACTCAGCCATAAAAAAGACAAAACCCTCCCATTTGCAACAACATGGATGGACCTTGAGGGTATCATGTTAAACAAAATAAGCCAGACAGAGAAAGACAAATACCACATGATTTCACTCATATGTGGAAGATAAACAAACACATGGATAAAGAGAACAGATAAGTGGTTACCAGAGGGGAAGAGGTTGAGGGGTGGGTGAAAGGGGTAAAGGGACACATATATATCATGATGGATAAAAATTAGACTATTGGTGATAAGCACAATGCAGTCTATACAGAAACTGATAAATAATAATGTACACCTGAAATTACACAACGTTATAAAGCAAAAAAAAAAAGAATGTAGCATTTAAATTTTTCTCTGCTCTAAATATGGCTTGAGGAATGCTGTGGAAGATTTTATTTTCATGGCTAATGCTAATTTGGTTTTGCTATTCTCTAACTCTAGAGTACTGATATAAGAAAAACTGTCTCAGGGTGTTAGCATGTATTTCTGCAACCAAAAAAAAGTTTTTGAGAGCATTTAATTGTCAAAGTCTGATGCTGGGAAATCAATGCTGCATAGCAGAATCTCTGTGGGAATTAGTGATAGACTAAACTTCTGAAAATCAGCAGGCAACTGAGTTTGCTTTGACATTCAATTCTAAGCAAATAAAAATTTTCCAGTGCTGCAACTATGGAAAGACAGTCTATTCATCTCTCCTTACTACTCTATGAACTGGCCCAGCAGCGCTCTCAAAGTTCCCCTAAGGATGGGGAAGGTAAGAAAAAAACTCATAATGAGCATGAAGGGTAGCAGAATATCCCACCCCAAAATATGACTGTAGGAGTCCAGGACACGCCATCCCAAAATATGCTCCTTTGGTATACTGATTATTTTGAGCCATAGACACTTGAAAAAACAGCAAATGCAGAGAGAAGCTTTCCGTGAACTCCCCCTTATCTGCCTAAAGACAGACTGTCCTAAAGGAACGCAATTGTCATACATCCTTTCCCCAGCAATTTCATCCACCAGGGAAGATCGACACTTATCACAGGAGAGGAGACTAGAAGTCGGCACCACACCTAGATAAACTGTCCCATCTCTTCTTCTAAAGGCCCACGCAGCTTTCCTAAAAGTCACTTACTCTTCTAAGAAGCCTACACTCCCTGCCCCCGCTTCCCTATTAAGATGATATTTAAGCCTGAATTTTAAAGCCACCTCTTTGAGTTACTCATTTTTCCCTGGGTGTCTCCCATGTATACATGAGGCATATATGTTAATAAACTTCTGTTTTTCTTCTGTTAATCGGTCTTCTTTTTACAGGGATCTCAGCTAAGAACTCACAGGGTAGAGGGAAAATTATTTTTACTCCCCCACAAGCACCTAATATATGTGAAATATGCACTACAAATGCAATATCTTAATTTTCACTCCAACTGTGTAAGATAGGTGTTATTATCCCCATTTTATAGATTAAAAAAAGTGAGAGATGAAAGATGAAGGGATTGGCCCAAAGTCACACAACTAATAAAGTGTGAAGAGCTGGGATTCAACCCCAGGGCTGACGCAGTCTGTGCTGTTTCCATTAGTCCACGAGCCTAGTAAGTTTTCTTTCTGGTCAAATAAGCTGGACTATAACTCCTATAGTTCAAGGCATAATCTTGTTGGACTTTGAGAATCCCTCTGTATTGTCCACCTCTGATAAAGTTACGGGAGAAAGTAGTAAGAAGATTAACATTAGGAACTTACTGTCCCAAGGGAAATCAAGGGGATTCAATTGTAGGAATCCCAAATACTAACTTGAATAATGCATAATTGCTGAAATAAGAGAAATGTATAAATGCTCAAATTTATCATATACAAAAGTTATTATATATTTCAAAAAGATCATGTAATTTACTGCTACTCACCTTTCTGGAAAACATTCTGATATAGCACCAAGTAGTACTGTCTTTTAGAATAACTTGTGTGTACATATAAGCGACAAAACAAACTTGTGAGAAGTCATTCATATTATATATCATTTGTAATAGTTACGTGGTTGTTGGAAGAAAGCTCTCTTAATCAAGTACTATAATATCACCTTACCACATAGCACTTTAAATCATTTTCTAAGTGTTTTTAGACATATTTTCTCCCTTGGTGATCACAACAATGTTTAAGAATGCAGGACTAGTTTCTCAATTTCACCAATGTAGAAACAGACACTAAGGGGCATGAAGTTAAGACTAACCTAACATTTTGTAACTCTCCCCAACGGATGTGATTTTCAAGGTTCTAGCACCATACTCTAGTATGTGGGATTTTATTTCTTCAGTAGTGGATTTAGAGTACACAGTTTTAAAAGCACTAATTAAGAACAAAAGAACTCTGTAAGCAAGCACTTTTTTCCGGTGAAGACTGTCAATTTAATGTTGCTGAAATTCCTCATGTGAAACAAATTTACCAAAACACATTATTTCAGCTTAACTAAATAAAAGAGTGATTTGAATTAGTAAAAATATTAAACTATGAAATTGCAATATTCTTAGATATTTCAAAAACTATTTCTAAGAACTACAGTAAGTAGTTAACGACATTAATTCACTCAACTAGGGGAAACTCTTTTGGGGAAAATGTTTTGAAACGCTAAAGCATTCAAGGGTGTTTGAAACAGTTTGTTTTCATAATAAGCTTTAAACTGTCTCCTCGCAAAACTGCTGAGGAAGACCTTTCTTCATAGCACAAATGTAAACTTTAGTTTAGTGCCTGTCCAAATGATCATAAATTGAGAATTAATGACACCCAAACCAAGGAGATTTCACTTCAAATTACTGAAACAGTTAATTCATCCAATTTAATTTACAATTAGCTGTACAAAATTAAGTTTATAGCTACCACTCATTGAGCACTTACTATGCCCGGGCATTGTACTATGAAATTTATATTATTGAGCATAATTTAATTAAATGACATGCCAAATTTTTGGAATGGTTTCATGTCAAAGAGCTTTTCTTTAACTCTGAAACACTGTATTAATCCTGGTAAACATTTTAATGTTATAAACTCTACAGGATACCTAACTTGCATTGTTATAGCCGAATTTTGTAAATTCGCACATGTATAGTGTTAGAAATTCAACCCCAGGGCTGTAGATTCAGAATTGTGCTGATACCCACTATCTCTGAATAGAATTTTCAGTGTAACAAAGTGGTGAGGAAGATGGGCTTTGGAATTAAATAGAGTTGGGGTCAAACTGTAGCTCCACCAAGGCTATGTGACCACAGATAGGCAAGTTATCAAACCTCTGTGAGTTTCAGTGTCACACGTGTCAACTGCAGATAACGATTTAATGAGATAATGTACACACAGCATTAGCACAGAGAAGGCATTCAATCAATGACAGACGTTGACGTTAAAGGGTAAATGCAATATAATAGCAGAATAATCCTAGTTTTACGAAGTATTGTGCTATAGCTTATGTCCCTCCTTCTCTTCCCTTAATACTTCCCCATGGTGGCAAGACTCCTCAATTAGGAGTAATTAGGTATAGTAACTCTCTACTTGTCTGGTGGTCAAAGATTCTAGCAACTTCATCTTGCACATAGCTTCAGGCCCAGAATACCTAAATTGGCTGCCACACAGCTTCAGCATTAAAACCATGCACTTGTTCCAGAAGAAAGGCATTTAGACTCTCAGTCAGATCCTATTTTCTCTTCTTAGCACATACTTGCTAACAAACTTGGTTATCTGTCTTCTCAGAAAGGTAGGAAGGAGAGTGATGGCCTGGCACAATGGCAATGCTAAGAGGTAGGCTGGAAAAAATCAGATGCAGAATTGTACTGTTTACAGTACAATGAACGTTTGTAAAATGTCTTTGCATGATCAAAAAAAGTTTTCAGTTATAATCAATATCTTCACTTTAAGAAGGAGTAAAATGTATAAAGTTTTTTTAAAAATAAAACTAACAATTCCCCTCAGATAAATGGTTTTGAAAACAGTTTTGGTACAAAAAGCTTTAGCTGTTTAGAAAAGCAAAAATCATCTCACTTTGTTAAATAAATAAAGGCTAGAGAAAGGCAGGCTAGCTATAAAGGGAACTCACAGCAATCCACTTAAAACCCTGAGTTTACAGCAGACAACGCACTGAGACATGGAACAGCTTTGATATAATCTTGACATCAAGTAACTGGATTTCAACTTGTATTTTTTAAAACAATACATGCCTTGTAAACGTCACGGATACAAGTTGGCCTAAGTGAGTCCAGTAAGCTCTTTTCAAGTAGAGGTCTGTCTACAGTCAAATCACTCACAGATAGGATGTGGAGGTCTCAAATAGTTTCCCTCATCAAAATTATCATGACACTCCAGCCTTGAAAAGCAGACTGTAACACCGTGTTACAAAAGACAGTGCCACAGAATATCATTTAAGCAAGCATTAGAAGACAGGATTTAAGTTCCACTACCACTATTAAGATGTCTAGTCTTGATCTCTTATACCCTTGATGGTTCTATGCTACAATTATTTTCCACCTATAAAATGGAAATAATGTATCTTATACTTCTAAAAGACTTTTTGTTAAGTAATTTTCTATTTATAGTATAATTGGTTTTACCAACACTAAAACAAGGAACAACATAAGCAAATTCAGTATTACTACAAAATCTTTCCCATTTCCAGAATTAAAAAGAGACATACATAAATTTCTCAGTAAATCAAATCTATAGTTCTATAGGATTGCTTATTTGATATATAGGTTTATGCTTCATGGTTTATTCTTATGGTAAAAAAATTAATAAAAATTACAAGAAAACATAAATATAAAAGCAAAAAGGCAAGCATGCAAAATAAAACTAGCATGCAAGATAATTGTTCAGAATACACTCTGAATGGCAAACAAAATAGAACAGCTAGCAAATGATCACTTCTCTATGAGAAATATTATCAGATAAATAAACTGCATATACATAAAATAGAAAATCTGATAAGCTTTGAAAGATGTATATACCCATAAATCATCACCACAATCAAGATAGTGAACATATCCATCAACCCCGAAAGTTTCGTTTTACCCCTTGGGAAGCCCTCCTTCCCACCCTTCCTTCTGCTCCCTCCCCTCTCACCTGGCAACCACCAATCAATTTTCTGTCATTATAGATTAGTTTGCATTTTCTAAGATTTTATATACTACATGGGATCCTATAGCATGTTCTCTTCTTTGTCTGGCTTCTTTCACTCAGCATAATTTTTTGAGATTCATCCATGTTGTACCAGGAGATTAATTTTTGTGAAAAAACTCTCTAGAAAAAGCATACCCTTCTCCTGAAGAAGTACTATCATTTTATAATTTGCTATATCAAGACTTATTGAGTTGGATCTCACTTGAGACGTCAAAATAAACCCTAAAAACAAAGCCAAACAATAAAAACCCCACAAATCCCAACTGGTTACTTGTTCATGGAAATAATTTGCTTTTTCGGATGACCTGGATTGGTGTCTAATCTGGTCTACAGCGCCTCATTGGATGTCCCAATTTAAATAATAGTGTTCAGCATCTTTGCTTTGTCTCAATTTGTGCCAAAAGCGTAACCCTCTTTCCTTTCTAGGTCGTAACTGAAGCCAAAAAATGTCATTGATCCATCAAAATCATCCTGTGTTTATTTCAGGTAATTTTTAAAGGGGAATTCCTTTTTGTTTTTAATATTTCTAAATAATGACTTTCAATAGAAATCTGGAATCAAGATGATAGGAGGTACTCCTACTACCCTAGATTATGGTCTCTTATCCATTCCACACTAAAAGGAGCAAAATCCCCTGAAGATATAGATAATTCCAGGTCGGAGACAGAAGTACAAGGTGAGTCCCAGAGCATCTTCTTGTGCCAAAAGCAAGAAAGCTTTTAAAAATTAATGGGGTCATGTTAAAAGCGCAGGAGCCACCTTGAAAGGGTCACTACTATTAATGATTTGAGCATCAAAAAGAATGATTACAATAGATTAAACACACTGAGTCAAATGAAATACACATAAAGAGAAAGTTGGAAAAATTAATCTCACCATTTGAAGCAGCTATTAAAGCAACCTTTTACTTGGAGAATTGGTAAAGGGAATGCGCCAAGTGTTTATTTTCTTTCCAGTAGGAACTGCATTCAAGAGAAACCAATAGCTGCAATTGAGGAGGGGAGAGCTCCACTTTACAGAATAATGCCGGCTAATAATGGTAAAGGAATGACAGAGTCCAAAAATTGTCATTCCACAACCACTAAAGCAATTGTTGATTTAGGCAAAGATTTTCAAATGATATTATAAACTGCTTATATGGTGCCAAAGTAACACCACAGAGATCACTTCCAGGTTGCAAAGGGGAAAACATAAGTGCACAATGGAGGGGCAAGGGCATCCCTCCCCTGATTCAGCGTTCAGACTTTGCATCACTACAGCCGGTCATCCAGGTGTTATACGTGTGTCCTGATGTGAAGCAGTATGAATTACATGACATTATCCATGACGTATTCTAGCCAAAAGAGCTAACTTGAATCCAGCCTTTTAAACTTACTTCCAGTTTACAGAAAATATAAGCACTAGAGGAGCAAGTTAAAATACCACCATGAAGATGCAACAGGACAAATCCAAAAGATGTGATATTCTGCAAAACAAATGGTGATGTCTCTTCAACAAGTCAGCGTCATGCAACAAAATGTGGGGGAGGGTGAGCTACGTTAAAAGAGACCAGGGGCAATGCACAGCCCTGTACTGGACCCTGGTTTGAACAAACCAGCTGAAACGTCAAGGACATTTTGGGGGCAACTGCAGAAATTTAAATAGGGTCTCTCAGATAAAATAAAAATGTATTGTGATGAAAAAATGTAAATCATTAACTAAAAAAAGGATTAGAAAGTACCAAGTACAATATATTATTTTGGTAAAAAATACCAAAATGCAAATACATGTGCCCAGAAAAATGTCTACAATGATAAACACTAATGTGTTAGGAGTGGTGGTTTCTGAGTAGTCACAATATGTTTTTATTATCTTATTTTTGGTTTTCTGCATTTTATAACTTTCTGCAATGCACATATTTTGCTTCTATAACAATAGAACTTAAATAATAGCAAGGCCATCTTCCAGCTTTTGGAGGCAACATGTCATAGTGGAAAATATTCTGGACAAGGACTTAAGACATCCGAATTCTAAATTTGGCTCTGTCAATACCATTGAGCAAACCATCCAAACTTTTTAGGTTAGGTTTAGTTTCTTCATCTGTTAAACTGGAATATCTCACCAGTAAGGATAAATAACATAATAGCTATGAAACATTTTTTTTTTCTGCTTTATCTCCCCAAACCCCGCCGTACACGGTTGTACATCTAGTTGCATGTCCTTCTAGTTGTGGGATGTGGGATGCCGCCTCAACGTGGCCCGACAAGCAGTGCCATGTCCGTGCCCAGGATCCGAACCCTGGGCCGCCGCAGCGGAATGCGCAAACTTAACCACTCGGCCACAGAGCTGGCCCCAGAAACATTTTATAAATTGTAAAGTATGATTGTGATATGTTATTATATTATTGTACAGACTGCAAAACTAGGAGTCAGCTAGCCACTGTAACTCATACTCCTTCTAGACTTCTTTTTTTTTTAAGATTTTTTTTTTTTCCTTTTTCTCCCCAAAGCCCCCAGGTACACAGTTGTGTATTCTTAATTGTGGGTCCTTCTAGTTGTGGCATGTGAGACGCTGCTTCAGCGTGGTTTGATGAGCAGTGCCATGTCCGCACCCAGGATTCGAACCAACAAAACCCTGGGCCGCCTGCAGCAGAGTGCGTGAACTTAACCACTTAGCCACGGGGCCGGCCCCACTCCTTCAAGACTTCTGAATTACACTACTGAAGTGCTCAGATGTCTATCTGATAGACTGGTGGCTTAGGGTTGCATTATAGAACTTATGTTCCCCCAGCCCCCGATATCGAAGCCGTTTCCTAGATGGCATAACGTGGTGCATCACAACAATGCCATAAGAAACTTCTGAGGTAGAGAGCCAGCTGTTTGCTACCACTGGGACAGCCTATTGTTTTAGTTTTCCTCTGTAACATCCTCATAATGAATTCCCTTTTGTCAGGCCATCTACTGCTTGTAAGTTCCACAGTTGCTGCTGATTCTGAATGCTAGTCTCTTCCCTTTTCATTCTGATTTCTTCTTTTCTCTTCTACTTCTCTTGGGGAAGTCTGGCTTTCATAACCATCACTAACGAGCGTGCTTTTCGTTTTTGTATCAGTGGCAGAGAAATCCCATTATGTTAGATTTAATCTCTGCATACTCCAACTTTGGTTGTTAGTGACCAGTGTTGAAGGCCTGGTCTTTAATTTCCAAGAGAGCTTGTTGCTTCTTTGCACACTAAGGTTTCCAGAAGGCAGGCCTCAGCTAGGTGAAATGTACATGTTTTTAACATGGTGACTGGTCAAAAGATAATCATGAATCACAGAAGAACTTTTCTATTTTTGTGATTTCAGCTTCTAACCCCCTAATCAAATCCTGTAAGTTATTCAAAGTAAACATCATTTTTATTGGTACCCAATGACAAAAGGACAGAAGTAATCAATTTGGCAAGACAGATGAACACATTTACAGTACCTTTTAAAGCTTCCGTTTCTATGTCTACTAAAGGCTTCCCCACATAGGCAATATCGTCTAGATTATAATACAGTTTTTTAATGACTCCATCATAACGACTAGTGATAGTAACAGAAGCTTTATCACTTTGAACTTCACAGATGCTATCAAACTGAGACACTGTATCTCCTTCTTTTACATACCTAAAAGAAAAAGACATAAGACACTTTTGCATGAACAATCATAAGTACAGATCATCCTAACAATGTAAATGCCACACTGAGTTAGATCAACATATATATATAGCCCAGCATTTAGTCCCAGATGGTGCAGGTAAGAATGTTCCAGAAGAAACTATAATGATTTTCAGAGTCTCTTTGATGTATTTCCAAGAAATACTAAAATTTTAAAAACCATTCATAGATCTATAACTCCAAAATTTAAACTTTTAAGGTTTTTGCCTCACCCATTTCTTGAATAAGTTCTAAAAGTGTACTTTAAAAGTGTTATTTCCTTTTACTGTCTTATATTAGAAAACTTTAAGGGATGCCTATTATTTCTAGAATTAAATTCAAAAATTGACATAAGAGAATACCATGAAAAGCTGTATGTCAAGAAAGTGGATAACCTAGAAGAAAAGGATGAATTCTTAGAATCATACAACCTCTCAAAAGTGAATCAAGACGAAATAGAGAATCTGACTAGACCAATCACAAGTAAAGAGAATGAAACAGTAACCAAAAACCTCTCAGAACAAAAGTCCAGGGCCAGATCCAGTGGCCTAGTGGTTGAGTTTGGTACATTCCACTTTGGCAGCCTGGGTTTGGTTCCCGGGCACAAACCTACACCACTTGTCTGTCAGTGGCCATGCTGTGATGGTGGCTCACACACAAAATAGAGGAAGATTGGCAACAGATGTTAGCTCAGGGAGAATCTTCCTCAGAAAAAAAAAAAAATCCAGGACCAGACAGCTTTTCTGGTGAATTCTATCAAACATTCAAAGAAGATTTAACATCTATCTATCTCTGTCTCTTCCAAAAAATTCAAGAGGATGGGATGGTTCCTGACTCATTTTAAGAGGCCAACATTACCCTGATACCAAAGCCAAATGAGGACAATACACAAAAGGAAAATTACACTCCAATACTGCTGATGAACATAGATGCAGAAATCCTCAACAAAACACCACCAAATCAAATACAACAATGCATTAAAAGAATCATACACCAGGGACCAGCCTGGTGGCACAGTGCTTAGGTTTGAACACTCCACTTTGATAGCCCAGGGTTCATGGGTTCAAATCCTGGGCACAGACCTATATACACACTCATCAAGCCATGTTGTGACAGCATCCCACATATAAAATAGAGGAAGACTGGCACAGATGTTAGCTGAGGGACAAGCTTCTTCGAACAAAAAGAAGAAGATTGGCAACAGACATTAGCTCAGGGCCAATCTTCCTCATCAATAAAAAAAGAGTCATACACCACAATCAAGTGGGATTTATACCAAAGATGCAGGAATGGTTCAACATCCACAAATCAATCAATGTGATACACCAAATTAACAAAGTGAAGAATAAAAATCACATGATCATCTCAATAGACACAGAGAAAGCATTTGACCAAATCCAACATCCATTTATGATAAAAACTCTCAATAAAATGGATACAGAAGGAAAGTACCTCAACATATTAAAGCCCATATACAACAAAGGCACAGCCAACATCATACTCAATGATGAAAAACTGAAAGCTATTTCTCTGAGAACAGGAACAAGACAAGGATGCCCACTCTCTCCACTCTTATTCAGCATAGTACTGGAAGTTTTAGCCAGAGCAATTAGGCAAGAAAAAGAAATAAAAGGGATCCAAATTGGAAAGGAAGAAGTAAAACTGTCACTATTTGCAGATGACATGATTCTATATATAGAAAACCCTAATGAATCCACCAGAAAACTATTATAAATAATCAATGAGTACAGTAAAGTTGCAAGGTACAAATCAACATGCAAAAATCATCTGCATTTTGGGGCCGGCCTGATGGTGCAGTGGTTAAGTTCGCATGTTCCGCTTCAGCAGCCCAGGGTTTGCTGGTTCGGATACCCGGTGCAGACATGGCACTGCTTGGCAAGCCATGCTGTGGTAGGCATCCCACATATAAAGTAGAGGAAGATGGGCATGGATGTTAGCTCAGGGCCAGTCTTCCCCAGCAAAAAGAGGAGGATTGGCAACAGATGTTAGTTCAGGGCTAATCTTCCTCAAAAAATAAAAAAAATCAGCTGCATTTCTATCCACTAATAATGAACTAACAGAAAGAGAAATCAAGAATACAATCCCAGGGGCTGGCCCCATGGCCTAGTGGTTAAGTTCAGTGTGCTCTACTTTGGCAGCCCGGTTGGGTTCCTGGGCACAGACCTACACCACTCATTGGTGGCCATGCTGTGGCAGCAACCTACATATAAAACAGAGGAAGATTGGCATGGATGTTAGCTCAGGGAAAATCTTCCTCAGCAAAAAAAAAAAAAAAAAAAAAAAAATCCTATTTACAATTGCAACAGAAACAATAAAATACCTAGGAATAAATTTAACCAAGGAGGTAAAAGACCTATATGCTGAAAACTATAAGACAGTATTGAAAGAAACTGAGGAAGACATAAGGGAATGAAAAGATATTCCAGGCTCATGGACAGGAAGACTAAATATAGTTAAAATGTCCATATTACCTAAAGCAATCTACAGATTCAATGCAATCCCAATCAGAATCTCAATGACATTCTTCATGGAAATAGAACAAAGAGTCCTAAAATTTACATGGAACAACAAAAGACCACAAATAGCAAAAGCAATCTTGAGAAACTAGAACAAAGTTGGAGGTAAAATCAGGTACATGCTCCCTGAATTTAAAAAATACTACAAAGCTATAGTAATCAAAAAAGCATGGTACTGGTAGAAAAACAGACACACTGATCAAGGGAACGGAACTGAAAGTCCAGAAATAAAACCACACATCTATGGACAGCTTATCTTCGACAAAGGAGCCAAGAACATACAATGGAGAAAGGAAAGTCTCTTCAACAAATGGTGTTGGGAAACCTGGACAGCCACATGCAAAAGAATGAAAGTAGACCATTATCATACACCATCCACAAAAATCAACACAAAATGGATTAAAGACTTGAATGTAAGACCTGAAACCACAAAAATCCTAGAAGAAAACATAGGTAGTATGTTCTTTGACATCAATCTTAGCAGTATCTTTTCGAATACCATGTTTCCTCAGGCAAGGGAAACAAAAGAAAACATAAACAAATGGGACCACATCAGACTAAAAAGCTTCTGCAAGGCAAAGGAAACCATCAACAAAATGAAAAGACAACCCATCAACTGGGAGAAAATATTTGCAAATCATATATCTGACAAGGGGTTAATTTCCAAAATATATAAAGAATCCATACAACTCAACAACAAAAAAATGAACAACCAATCAAAAAATGGGCAGAGGATATGAACAGACATTTTTCCAAAAATGATAGACAGATGGCTAACAAGCCCACGAAAAGATGTTCAACATCACTAGTTATTAGGGAAATGCAAATCAAAACTACAATGAGATATCACCTTACATCTGTCAGAATGGCTATAATTAACAAGAGAAGAAATAACACATGGAGGAGAGGATGTGGAGGGAACCCTCATACACTGCTGGTGGGAATGCAAACTGGTAGAGCCACTATGGAAAATAGTATGGAGAGCTCTCAAACAACTAAAAATAGAAATACCATATAGTCCAGCTATTCTACTACTGGGTATGTATGCAAAGAACATGAAATCAATAGTTCAAAAAGATATATGCACCCCTATGTTCATCACAGCATTATTCACAATAGTCAAGATGTGGAAGCATCCCAAGTGCCTATCAATGGATGAATGGATAAAGAAGGTGTGTTATATATATATACACATAATACATATGTATATATACATTGTATATATACATATATATGTATATATACACACAATGGAATATTATTTAGCCAGAAAAAAGGAAAAAATTCTACCATTTGTGACAACATGGATGGACCTTGAGGGTATTATGCAGAGCAAAATAAGTCAGACAGAGAAAGACAAATACTGTATGATTTCACTCATATCTGGAAGATAAACAAACAAACACATAGGTAAGGAGAACAGATTGGTGGTTACCAGAGGGGAAGGAGGTGAGGGGAGGGCAAAAGGGGTAGAGGGGCACATGTGTGTGGTGACAGATAAAAACTAGACTATTGGTGGTGAACATGATGCAGTCCACATAGAAACTGAAATATAATGTACATCTGAAATTTATACAATGTTATAAGCCAACATGACCTCAATAAGATAATTTTTAAAAATTGATATCACCAAGACACATCCTTTGTAATTTCATGAATTTTGGTTTGAGTTCTCTCCGTCTTTCTTTCTACAATTACTTTAGCCTGTCCTTGTATATCAGTCCCTTTATGCCCTTAATCATTTTAGGTATCCTTTACAAGGCTCTTCTAGATATTCTTAGCAAATGGAACAGGAACAATGGGACCAAATCTAAAATACTACATATAATTTTGATTCTAATATCATTCTTGATGTATCTAGTACATTTCTGATTTATTTCTGATTTATTAATCAATTCTTCATTAAAATATTTGTCCAGTCATTCTTATTGTCTTCCTGTCTTAACCAGTTGTCAGTTCATAATAAAACATCACCCATATACAGAAGACACATATATAGAGGACTTTCACTTCCAGAATGGTGGAATAAGGACCTCTGGAATTCTGCTTCTCCATAAAATCAACAAGCACATTGGCAAAGGTTGTTAAAAAATCAACTTTTTCAGAATAACAAAGCTGGCAACAGCCAAGAAGTATTTATTCAGGAAAAATGGCTGAATGTCATTAATAACAGTGAGTTTCATGGTATTTTAACTTGCTCTATCCTCACCTTCCTTTCCCAGCTCAGCATTAACCTTGAAAATTAGCAGCCTTTAAGCCACAAGAAGGGGCAGACCAAGTTTGTTGTTCCACAAAAGCTACATTCCCGATGTATGACTTGCCTGGCAGCTCCATGGAAAAATCCCTTTCACAGGGCTTGTGTTCATTAGATCTGAATCAGAACTCGCTCAGGGTGTTTGCTGAAAACAATCCAAAGCAATTACTTAAAATCATAGCTGGCTGAGGTAGTAAGAAAAGTTGGGACAGAGGCCAGCTGGGTGGCATAGTGGTTAAGTTTGCGTGCTCTGCTTCAGTAGCCCAGGGTTTGCCAGTTTGGATCCTGGGTGTGGACATACACACTGCTTGTCAAGCCATGCTGTGGTAACATCCCACATAGAAGAACTAGAAGGACTTATGACTATAACAAACAGCTATGTGCTGGGGTTTTGGAGACAAAAGGAGGGGAAAAAAGGAGGAGGATTGGCAACAGATGTTAGCTCAGGGCGAATCTTCCCCACACATACATAAAAAAAACTTGGGGCAAACAAGAGGGTGGCCAAACATCTCAAAAGGAAGATCTGGGGAACGAGATGTCCATACTTCTCATTACAGAGTTGCCACACTATTTTACATAAAATATCCAGTCTTCAGCAAAATATTATAACATACACAATGAAACAGGAAAGTATCGCCCATACACAGGAATAAAAGTAGTCAACAGAAATCATTCCTGAAGATGCCTGGATGTTGGACTTACTAGACAGAGACTTTTAATCAACAATTATAAGTTTAATTAAATTAATGAAATGTTCAAAGAGCTAAAGGAAATCATGTCTAAAGAATTAGAGGGAAGTAGTAGAAAATGATGTCTTACCAAACTGAGAATATCAATAAAGAGAATATTTGAAGAAATATTGCCAAAAACGTCCCAAATTTGACAAAAAACATTAACGTACATATGCAAGAATCTCAACAAACTCCAAGTAGGAGAAACTCAAAATAGCCACACCTAGACACATCATAATCAAACTGTTGAAAGACAAAGACAGAATCTTGAAATCAGCAAAGAAAAACCATTCATCAAGAACAGGAATCTCATAAGATTAACAGATGATTTCCAGTCAGAAACCCTGGAGGCCAGAAGGCAGCTGAATGACACATTCAATGTGCTGAAAGAAAAAGACTGTCAATCAAGAATTTTATATCTAGCAAAACTATCA
Organism: Equus asinus; assembly: GCF_041296235.1. Classification (NCBI taxonomy): domain Eukaryota; kingdom Metazoa; phylum Chordata; class Mammalia; order Perissodactyla; family Equidae; genus Equus; species Equus asinus. The sequence goes on from NC_091805.1 coordinate 34,745,437, forward strand.
TTCAAAAATGAAGGAGAAATGAATACATTCTCAAATAAATTAAAACAGAGAATTCATTGCTAGCATATCTGCCCTGCAAGAAATATTAAAAGAAGTCCTTCAGGCTAAATGAAAGGACATTAGACAGTAACTCAAATCCACATGAAGAAATAAAGAACACCAGTAAAGGTAACTACATAGGTAAATATAAAAGATAGCATATATGTATTTTGTTTGTAACCCTTTTTTATTCTATCTAAAGTAATACTTAAAAAATTGTGTTGATGGGCTTATAATGTTTAAAGATATAATACGTATGACAATAACAGCACAATAGAGGGGAGAGAGCATGGAGCTATACTGGAACAAAGTTTTTATGTACTATTGAAACTAAGTTGGTATTAATCCAAACTATATTGTTTTAGATTAAGATGTTAACTATAATCCTCAGGGCAACCAGTAAGAAAATAACAAAAAATATATATAGTAAAAGAAACAAGGAAATTAAAATAGCACACTAGAGATATCTATTTAACACAAAAGAAGGCAGTAATGGGGGAATACATGAACAAAAAGCCACATAAAACATATAGAAAACAAATAGCAAAATGGGAGACATGAATCTTACCTTATCTGTAATTACATTAAACGTAAATGGTTTAAACGCTCCAATAAGAAAGCAGAGATTGGCAGAATGGATTAAAAAAAAAGATTCAACTACATGCTGTCCACAAGAGACATATTTTACAGTCAAAGACACAAATAGGTTGGAAGTAAAAGGATGGAAAAAGATATATCTGTTTTGGAAAGTTTCAAAAAAGAATTGGAGTGGCTATACTAGTACCAGACAAAACAGAACACAAACTTTGCTTTAGAACTTTGTCAAAGACCTTTTAAAATTTGAGTATTTTTCTTATTTATCCATACATTTATTCCCACCAATTCTAAGAATACAAATAGTTTTACTGCCCCTTATACAAACACATTACCTTCTGTTAAATTATGCTCCCTTACATATTCAAATTTCTATTCTCAGGTTCTATTCTGTAGGATGGAATTTTGCTTTCTAGCATTTTACAAAGTGTAATACAGTATGTGTTTTTCCTTGAGTTGAGATTTATAGATATTAAATTGGAGAAAAAACACACCGAATTCAAGCAAGCTCTTAATATTTGTTTAAAAACTTCTGAAAAACTTTAATCAAATGATTTGTTTCTCATTTAAAAAACTATTAGATTTTAATGAGGAATGAAATGATCTCCTTTTCCAAGAACAGTAAAACCTTTTATCAAGCATACGGGTCCACAGAATTAGTAAGAGATAGAAATTAAGAAATGTTAAAAAACATCTAAAATCTAAAGAGTAATCTTGGTCTTGGACAGCAGGTATCAGTAACTTTAACGTACATAGTACTTTGCAGATTTTAAAGGCATTTTGTATACATTACATTATTTAAGTCTTTCAATAACTCTTGTGAGATGTCAAAGTACCGTCACCCTCATTTTACATATTAATAGGCAAACGCTCAGTAGAGACCAAGTGAGTCACAGGTAAAACAGCCTATAGTTTCAGAGTCAGGCTCCTCTGAACTGAAGTCCACTGCTCTTTCCTCCATCCCTCAATGCCACTAGAGACATAACTGTAGGGTACATCTATGTTATTACAGTTCTCTTCTAACTTACAAAGTAAGAACAATGTGAACTACAGGGAAAGAATGTTCAGGTGGCAGAATCAGATTCCTAAAAGGGTCTTTAAAAAAAAATCTTTAATAGTATAAAATTATGGTGACAAAGAATCTATCGATCCATCTTAACTGCTACTTGTAGAAACTTTTAAAAATTAGTTCAGTACCCAGAGGTGTTTCTTTTTTTCCAGAAAATGAAAGAAAGAAAAGGGGTAGAAAGATGACTAAGGCAGTAGAGGGCTTTTAATTTTTATTTCAAGCTTTTTTGGATAATTTTTTAACCTTTTTGAAAATTATTTTTTGATTCATGCCTTTTGGTATAATATTTTAATCTTTTCTAAAAATATAGGCAAACTGTTAGGTAATGGTGAGTCAAATGTACTTGCATTCTTAATAAAGTCATTTTCAGCAAAGTAAAGAGAACTTAGACTACAAGATGATTTTAAAATAGTTTGGAAAGAAGTTTTAAGTTCATACATTAAATGCTTTTCAAACCACATGCTCATATTATTTTAACATCTTTTAGAGGTTAATTGCTCTTTTTGAGCTGAAATAAAGGGTGGGCAGTGAAAGGAGTTTTTAAAAGAGGAAAAAATAGGAGCTGGCCTGGTGGTGCAATCGTTAAGTTCACACATTCCGGGGCAGCAGCCGGGGGTTTGGCGCTTCAGATCCTGGGTGCAGACATGGCACCGTTCATCAAGCCATGCTGTGGCAGGCGTCCCACATATAAAGTAGAGGAAGATGGGCATGGATGTTAGCTCAGGGCTGATCTTCCTCAAATAATAATAATAATAATAATAATCCTTAATAAATTACATTGAATAAAATGCAATGATGTATGTTGAACTGTGTCACCAGCATATCAGTAACACAAACTAGTTTTACCTTTTTGCTTTAAAAAAAGCATTTTATGTTATAGAAAGAAGTTTCTCTATTTAAATAGAGTCCTACTTATTTACACTCAAATTATTTTTCCATTTACTAAAATAATTTTCAGAATAACTTACCATTCTTTAACAGTTACTTCTCTAATCCCTTCTCCAATGTCGGAGAGTTTGAACTGAACGATCTGTCCATGTAGAGCTTTAAGAACAAATGAGAAATGATCTCATTAAATATGCAATGTATTGCTAATAGATGCTTTTACATCTAAAATTAGAAAATATTCTCAAGCAGAGACAGTAATTATTCCATTTTACAGATAAAGCATTTTCTAGTTTTTAATAGCATAGCCATCATTCATAACCATCAAAAATTTAAATAAATTATTCAATGACACAGACCTACTGACACTGCCACAGAACTTTTCCAATTTCCAGAATACTGTTCTTTTACAAGGGGATAGAAGGCCCTCTGCCAAATGAGATTTTGATGAATAGAAAATAGAACAAGATATTGTGCAAAGGGATACCCTACTGGATCTCGTTTTATGTTACGAAATTGTAACAACCATTAATGGCCTGCTTTTTGATCTCTTTTGACTTCATATAACTATTGTCATTCTTACTGGCTAAAGATCAGGAAGACCCATATCTAGAAGACTTGATGGGAAATTTTTATTTGCCCAAACTGTGTTCTGCCAACTTAGCATTAAATGTTAGTCTTCTCTTTCCTCTTTCCATTTTATACCCCTTTTCAAATTTCTACCCCCTTTTTATAACACTTAGATGCCAATGATACTTGATGGTGATGAGCCCCAAGAGAGAAAGTATTTCTGGTCAACAGAAAGTATGTATGGATCCTCTCATTTTCCAGGTTAACAAATGGCTCTGAACTGATTCGAGTGCTCCTCTATTTTTAGACTGCTATTCATCAAAATTGCTCATAAAATACACAACATATTTTTGATTCAACAAGTAATTCTAGTTTTAAGATTTTTTCCCCCTGAGGAATTAGAGAGGTACACAAAGATTCGTGCTCAAGAATAGTTATTATGAAGAAGTGCAAACCAACCTAAGAAACCAAAAATGACAAGTAAATACATTATGACACCTCTATACAAACAACATTCTGCAAGGAATAGCAGGTGTATTGGAATATCATGGAAATATGATAGTGTATAGCATAGTTAGGGAATGACAAAGTGTTCTAAAAGGCTGAAGATAGGATATGTGGCAACTAACCAGCCCAGATTTCAAAAGGCTTTGTGTGCCATGCTGAGGTAAAGTGTTTGGAATTTACCCAAAAGGAAATCAAGAGCCAATGGTAAATAAATATGTCATAAATTCTTTGCAGCTGCTTCCATAAGAGATAGAGTCTGTTTCACCAGTACTACTTAAATCTATCTTGGCCCATGACTTGCTTTGACCAGTAGAATAAGCAGAAGTGAAGTTGTGCAACTTTTGAAGCCTAGAGCTCAAAGGACCTCACAGCTTATACCTTCTCCCTGTTGGAATACTGCCTTGAGATCCCCATGTAAGAAAGCTGTCCTAGTTTGGTGGAGGATGAGAGAGGCCATGTGGAGGACAAATGACATGTCCCAGCCCAAAATATGCACCAATTGTTAGACAGGTGAGTGAGAACATCTTGGACCTTCCAGCCCAGGTGATCCTCTAGCCAAATACAGTTACACTAGTGAACCCAGGTGAAACCAGCAGAGCAATGACTCAGCCAACCGCCAGAATCCTGAGAAATAAGAAATCATTGTTGCTTTAAGCCACTAAGGTGTGGGGAGGTTGTTATTTAGCAACAATTAACTGACAGGGAGTCCCATCTGCCATTTCAGATCTGTAACTTGAGATCCATAATTTTAGGAAAAAATCTCTCTGGCAGGAGTGTACTGGATGGGATTGGGGAAGGGGTGGCAGAGAAAGCCGTGAGGAGTCTCCTGCAGGTTCAGAAACTAAAGTATGGAACTTAATATATTTATATATTTTCAAAGCTGTTTGAAAATGAGAAGACAGACTTAAGAAATAAATAAGATGTCAAATTAATAGATCTTGGTAATCAATTTGATGTGAGACAGGAATCAGGATGGCTCCAGGTTTCTAGCTTAACTATTTACTGAGTTAGGGAATCTGGGAAAAGGATGTGTCCCCAGCACCTAGCGCAGTGCCTTGGCACATAGGAGGGGAGTGACAAATATTTATTCTCACAACAATACAACGAGTTAGATACCATGATTACCCTCATTTTCTAGAGGATGACACAGAGAGAAATTAAGCAACCTGCTTAAAGTTACACAGCTAGTTTGGCATACCAACAACCCAAAAGTTCATGATAAGTGTTTAGATACTGGAGCAGGTTGAGTTTCTGCTTGAATGGCCTCTATTTTCTCTGAGAAGAGAAAATATCAACTTCGGAAAATAGAAATCTTAAAAAAAAATGGAAAGATAAGGTTTACATATCTAGGGTGTTGTGGAAGATGACATATAAAAGGTATGGAAGGATCAATTGATGTCAGGGGTTGGATCTGCCAGGAATTCCCCTATTTTTCATTGCTAGCACCGACAAAGCTGCCCAGTATCTGTCAAAAGCTTAATGATGTAATAAAAGTCTTTGGCTCTCTTCCAGGGTTCTAAAGAGACCATCAGAAAAAAAAGTTTTAGTGCCCTTGTCAAACCTAACACTTAAAGCCTCAAGTTCTTTAGAGGGTAGAAAAAGTTGGGGAAAGGTAATTAAATGATAAAGCCAGGAAACTTTCTACTTATGATCACCTCAGGCTAGTTTCATTCCACCATCTTAATATGACAGATTAGGCACCTCATCCATCAACAATACAATGAGTACAAGGAAATAGTTTACTAAGTCAACAATTCACCTTGATTGAGAAAGTCGCATCAATGTTGACTACTGCACTTAAATGAGTCAGATTATAAAGAACAGATGGCCCAAGACAATTCATTCCCCAAATTATGAAGACACAAGTAGTAAGGGAAAGTATGTGAAAAGAGAGTGGGAGTGGGGGAACAAAAAAAAAAAGAAGAAAATGAGAAATGGATAGATGGGAGAGCAAGGAGGGCTGGGTTAGAAATAAAAGGTCAACTTTTTTTTTACCTTGGTAAGTCTTCAATTACTTTTAAAAAAGTATTGAATAAGATATAAAACATTATTTTATATAGGCTTTAAGATCATACTTACCAGCACTTGTTTTCAGCAACTGATGTGGATGACTATACTTGAATGAAGGATAACCAAAGAAACACACATATTTTGGCTTCAAAACATGAACATTATTACATGTCTGAAAGTAGCGAACACAAATCTAGAGATGAGAAACACAAAAGTAAAAGCTTTTATAAAAGATCTTAATGGCTTATCTCTGTAAGTATATTTTGAATTTCAAGTCTACTCTAAAAGTAGAAGAATCATCGTCACAATATGAAATTATCTAGGCTGAAGTCAGAATACTTGGCTTCAGTGCCAATCACGTTTATGAAGGTTGGATATTTCTTAGGTATTTCTGGTCAAGAAATCAAATGAACTCAAACCTTAGAATACGGAGAAAATTTTGTTGTTCTTTTGTTTAGTAAAATTATATCCTTAGAGTAGATCTGTTCATATGCTTATGATCCTTGCCTAAAATTCCTTATGGAAGTAAAGAAATTTTAACAATGTATTTTGTATAAACATATAGGTTTGTAGGTGCACTTGACTCATTAAAGAGTTCTTGAAATAAAACTACTAAATAATTCAGAAGTAACTGTTAGCATCTAAAGACACTGAAAAACACATGCAGTATTGTACCCAAAGGTTTACTTATCGTAATTAATAGATGACTCTTCAGATTTAACTATTTTATGTAACAGTATAATAAAAGATAACATGTTATAGAAATAAGTAGACCTGACTGTATTGATAGATCAAGATATCACTTGATCTATCAAAACCTAAGTGTCTGAAAGGTAGAATATTTTATTTTGAAAGTTAACATTTCAATGTTATTAATACCTAATTAACTACATCACACTTTTAAACATAAAACACAGAAATTTCCAAACTTCTTAGTGTGTCTGAGAATTCCAGTATGTACTCGAAGTTTTTTCATTAATGTAGGAGTTACTTTTACTTAAAACAATTACTATATCATCATGTACTTTATACTTCAGTGGTGATTGGCTCTTAAAATTTAAAAGTTATGTTATAATACATATTATGCTATGCATTATAGTCCTGTTATAATATATATTTATAAATAGGAATTTTGTTCCTCTTTCTTATAGCAAATAATATGAAAACAAATATTTGGTCTACTGACAGGAACAATACATTTAAATTCTTATGTGATTTTTCAGTCTAATTTCCAAGCTGTTACTGATTTCTGAAGGCAAGGACAAGCTGAAGATCCCTTTCCTAAAACACGAACAATCTTAAATCATACATCTCAGCTTGACTTTAAGAGATCATCCTAAAGCAACTAATCTTTATAATATCTATATTTTATTCTTATTAACATTAATATTCTGGCTAGTAACATAAAGCCTAACTAAAATATCTAAAACTGATAACTTACAACTTAGCAGATAGGGAAAGAATTCTCTTTCTCAAACACTCCCATTTTGTTTGTCCTTCCTTTCTCTTTCAATTCCCACCACCCTGGCTCCTAGTCAACAACAGAATCAAAGGAGTAAATCAGACATTATAAAATTTAGGGACAGTAAATGAAAGTTCTGAATTATATACAGTCACTTTTATATAAATACAATAGTCTATATTTTTAAAACCGTTGAAATAAAATAAAACTACTAGAAGGTCCTACCTTCAACAACACAACTTTTATTGAGAAACTATTAATGGGTCAAGGGAGGCACACACTATTGAACTTAACATGTATTAACAGCCTACCATGTGCTGGATACTTTAAAGGTCTTTATACGCATATCATCTTTATGTCCCACAATCACCTTCTGGAATAGGTACATTAGTCTCTTTAACACATGAGAAACTAATGATCAGAAAGGTGAAGTAATTTGTCCAAGGTCACACAGCAAATAAATGGCAAACCTCAGCTTTGAAGCCAAGTGAATTTGACTCCAAAGCCCAGCTCCATCACCATCACATTATTATAGGTAGGAGAAATGATCCCTGCTTTCAAGGACTTTACAACCTAGTAGAAACAATAAACACACACACTCACACTCACATGTGGGCACGTGTGCTCTAATTTTTTGTAGTAAGTTTAGACAATAGGTGTTAAAGGAGTTTGAGAGATTTTTCTCAGGGTTGACCTGAGAACATTTCCCGGAAGAAGATCTGAGCTGGGTCTTGCTTAAGAGGTATTAATAATTAAAGAGCAGAAGTGGACTTTTAACACAGAGGAAACAGTAAGAAGTTGCTTAGCATGTCTACTAGGACAGTGAATAACTTGATTTGGCTTGATCATATCTATAAAAGGGAGCCGTGGAAGTAGCTCAAGGACCAAATTATTGATGACTGTAAATGTCAGGATAAGGAGTATGAATTCATACTTTATGGGTTATTGAAGAAAAAGATTAAGAAATCAATCTAGTTGTAGTTTATTGATGAGATTGCAACAGGTAAGACCAGGAGAGAAAGAAAATAGCTAGGAAACGATTATAGTATTTGAGCCATGAAATGACAGCCAGACAGGCTCTGACTGAGGTGATCAACAGGGGAAAAAGAAAGCCAGCAATATAAGTGCAGCTGGCATTATATGATCAACAGCAAGAGAACGGTCAAGAGAAGGCTACAAACATTAGTAAAGCTGCCGAACGGAAGGCTAAAAAGACAAAAAGAAGGATAAAAAGGTAACAGAAAGGAAGAGAAAAAAACAATTTTTCAAGCTAGGAAGGACATTATTTTTTCTAGAAACAGAACACAAAACAATAGAGGGAGATTTGCATAAGAAGGCAATAAATACTAATTCAACAGGCAGTTGTTGAGCACTCCTAAAGACAGGGACTGTGCTGGGCTCAGGAATTCAAAGCTAAGTGACATATACAATATAGTCCCTGAATTCAGGTTGCTTACACTTCACTACAGGAAGACAGATAATAGAAAAATTCAACATGATATGGTAAGTTAATCAAGAGTCAAATGCATGATGTCATAGATGAGTATAAAACACAACACAATAAGGCCATCTAAATAATTTACTATAGGTGATAAGAGCTCTTGTTGCTCATAAGTTTTTCTAACAGACGAAAAAACAATGTTCTTTACTAAGTTGTTTAACAAATGTTTATTGAGTACCTACTATGTGCCAGGCACTTGGGATTAGAGAACAAAATAGATGCAATTCCTTCCTTTATGGAATATATAGTCCGTACTGTGAAAGATGAAGACAAGTAAACAGGTGACTATAACACAGCATTATAATGGGGGAAATTGAGAGTGTTAAGAGAACACAAGGGAGGGAACCTCTCTGGAAATGGTGAACTTGAAGTAAGACCTACTTCAAGGGATGAGCAGGAGTAACCCAGAGGATGAGGTGTGCTGTAGAAAAGGGCTTAGGGCAGTAAGGCAAGAGCCTTGAAAGCAGAGGAAATACATGTGTAAAGGTCTAGAGTCTGCAGTAAGGGAGAACACAGTGTGGTCAATTAACTGAAGTTGCTTAACATAGTTCTGGTGTAGTTCAGTGTGGGGTAGGGGTGAAGTACGTGTGAGAGTGGTGGTTGGGATGGGTAAGTTTTAGCAAGGAAGGAAGCCTGAGAGACTGGAAATGTCCAGATCATGAAGTGCCTCACAGTCATTTGAATTTTGGACATTTTGCTTAGGGCAGTTTTAAGCAAGGAAATGATATTCTCAAATTTGTGTCTCTTTTATAAGATCACCGTGGCTATATTAATGAAGAATGGGTTGGCGAGATACAAGATTAGAAGCAGAAAGTCCAATTAGGAAGGACCAGGATATCTGTAGTTGGGGGCGGGCTGGAGAATAGTACCTAGATTTTGGAGCGATTTATAGGCGACAATCAAAAGAGAAACAGGGTTGAGGCTTTAGTTCTGGAGCCTTTAAGGCATTATGGCAGACAATGTGAGATGACTAAGCCTAGCTCCTCCAAGCTCCCTTAAGCTGCGGCCATGTAAAACAGTTCTAGCCACTGAGTCTGGCTGTTACCACCTCTTCTTCCTTCCTGCCTTGAACATGAAGTTGGAGAAGCTGTCTTGTGACCCTGAGGAAAAGGCCAAATGAACTCCTGAAATGACAACCCTGACAATGATAGGCCATGGAGTCAACGCCAGCTGTCATCTAACTCTGGGATGCTTTGTATGCACAGTTGCTTAATTTCCTATTTATCGGTTGGGTTTTTACTACTTGCAGCTGAAAAACAACTAAAGCACATGCAATTGGAGATTTCCAGGACAATAAGATATATATGGGTCTGGAGTAGAGCTGGCTTGAAGACAGGGGAACTTTCGGAATCATCAGCATATAGACGGCAACTAAATTCAAAGAAGCGGTTGAGATAACCCAGGAAGTACAAGAAGTGCAGAGGGCCAAAGTCAGGGCCCTTAAAAACAGCAATATTTAAAAGTCAGGCAGGGAAATAGGAGGAGATTGGGAAGATGTGGCCAAAGATATAGGAACAAGAATATCAGGAAGCTGGTGTCACAGAAGCCAAGGGAGAGCTCTCAAAAAAGAGGCCAGTACCTAGTAAGGGGCAAATCTCAAGCTATACAAGATCCTCTAGGCGCTCTTCTCTGACCTCCAAGTCCTGTCCTACCTGTTCCTATACCAATGAATATTTGTCCCATCACAGCACTTCTCATGCTGTGGTGTAACTGTTCATTGCCTAACTTTCTCCTTCACCACAGGGCTGTAATTAATCTCTGAGAGGACAGGGTGGTGTCTCATATTTGCATCCCCAACGCCTAGTATAGTACCTAGTACACAGCAGGCTCTTGAAAAGTTTTGTAAGATGAGGGGTTGACCACTGTTGGAAGATCTGGGCAAGAGGGGACCCAGGAAGAAAAACGCTATGCAAACAGGATGAAGCACTATGATTACTGGGATGTTACCTGTTTGGTGCTAAAAGACTGTGTGCGAAAGAGGGGAATTGCAGGGCAGATGGTGGCGGGTCTTAGCTCTGGTGATTAAAAGGTTGAAAAGATACCGGTGCGGACGTAAGAGGTAAGTACAGGCCCAGAGGATGAAGCTCGAGCCTCTCAGCTCCTCGGAGGCAAGGACCCATGGTGTTATGATTTGCTTTCTAGAGGAAGACTGAGTTCCTTGAGGGCAGGTCCTATTATCAGCGGCTGGCATAAAGTGGGTTCTCAATAGATGCTGAAGGAGTATATATTTCCGTATGCCCAGCGCCCATCACAACGCCCAGACACTAGATGATGCTCAACAAAACGCTAGCTGGCCTGGGTGTAGAACGAGCTGGAAAGCGACAGAGTCGCGGTAGAGGCGCTCCCAGGTAAGGGGAAAGAGTGGGCTTCCAAACCAGCTGGCTCGTCTCCTTCTCTGCCCTTCGTTTTGCATACATCCCTCCACCTCTCCGTCGCGCACGACCTGTACGCGAGGCACTCGGAGGACAAAGTAACACCCCTCTCTCGGATGACTCCGGACAAATCACCCTTTCTCGATCTCAGCTGTGCCCCAAACTGCTTACCAGCCTTCCAGCATTCTGGCTCCAGGTCCTCATTACTCGCACTGCGGCCATTTTACTCCGGATATGACAAATGCTCCGCGGGTGCAGAGTCGCTCGGCAGGGCCACCTATCCGGAGCTGGGAAACGCGCCTCCGCCTGAGCGGCCAATGGAGAGCGCAGGAACGAGCCTCCCACCCACCGGGCGGCGCCCGAGGGAAATCTCAGGGCGTGGAGAGGTGAAGGAGCCCCGGGCTGGGGCAAAAGGTGGGGAGGAGAGCAGCCGAAATTTAATTTCAGGGACAAAGTTGGGTAAGGTACTGCTGTGTAAGTATTTGTGCGCTAACGATCACCTTTTTAGTCCATGTAATGGGGGAAATAGAGAGTGTTAAGAGACAAAGGGCGCTTACCTGGAGAAAGTTATGTTGAAGTATTTTCTTCAGTTTGTATTGTAACCGCCTGGATTACAGGTTACAGGACACTTGTATACTTTGTAGCAAGGCTCTGTACCACTAGTTGTGTTACAAGGCTTTACTGGAATGCTTCTCAATGACTGGCATTTCTTACTCCCGTTGAGTTGTCTTAATTACCCAAATTGGCTTTTCAGTTGTTTTGCTTTGTTTTGTTTTCCTGCAAGGTGAACTAGGTTGCCCTAATGTCTAAAATAAACATGTCATCAACATGATCCTTCCTTCTCTGGGAATGTTGTCAGAAGCAGCTGCCCAGCACATGCAATATATGTCACAGATATATAACCTGGGTTAATATCCTTGACTTACTTGTCTCTTGGAGAAATGTAAAATTTAGGTCAAGAGGAACCAGTAGAGAAAAGATCAGAGCTTTAATAGTCAGTCTTCCTCAAAGCAACTAGGAAACCAATTTCTAGAAATGTCCAGAATGACATTTCTCTGTTCTTGCCTTTCACGTGGGAATGAAAATCTGCTCAAATGTCTAAAGAATCACAGAGGGGGAAAGAACACACGCCCACACAAGGAACAAAGGCAACATTATAAATTCTCAACATTGAAGATTAGTGGCTGTAAAACAAACTCTCAGGTGTTTCATAAGTTCAGTCTAGTATTACCCAAACTCACACTTTTCTTCTTTTTTGCCTTATTTGCCTTTCAGTGTATTTCACACACACAAACTACCGTAAGCAATACATCTAAATCCTTACCTTCATAAGAAAATCTGAGATAGTCAAAAGGACTTTCATTTTTTTTAACTTTCCCACTAACAGAACATTTTATAGGCACTATTAGTATACTTGGTAATACCACATGCATGTGTTTGTATAAACAGATAAAATAGCAGTGTCTTTGAAATGAATATTTTTCTTCCCAGGGCCTTTATACCATGTTCTTCCTCTTAACTTTGACTTTAACTCTGCCTTCTCCCAAGAAAATATCTAGTTTCTTTTCTTTTACCCTCTTCATACCTCAGTGGGTTACCGCTTCCAAATTCAGTATTATGTTCCCTTGTCTATCCTTCCAACATCAAGAGGTATGCCACCTATCCACTAGTGAAACCTTTCACTTGAGCTCAACAGAACCAAGGAACTCATTTCTTCTCTTTTTTACTTTATTTTTTATTTTTTTTAATTGGCTAAATAATTTTTTTGAGGTAACATTGGTTTATCTTCTTGTTTAAATTCATAAAATGACTAATTAGGACCCAGCAATTCCATTCCTAGGTATCTAACCAAAAGAAATGAAACATATGTCTGCACAAAGACTAATACCAGAATGATCATAACAGCATTATTCATAATAGCCAAAAATTGGAATCAGCCCAAATGTCCTTAAAACAGGTGGATGGATAAACAAAATGTGGTATATCCATTTAATGGAATATTATTCATCCTTAACAATGACTGATGTAATGACACATGCTTTAACATGAATGAACCTCAAAAATATAATGCTAGGGGCTGGCCCTGTGGCCTAGTGGTTAAGTTTGGCATGCTCCACTTTAGCAGGCTGGGTTCATGGGTTTGGACCCCAGGTGTGGACCTACCCCATTTGTCAGCCATGCTGTGGTGGTGACCCACATACAAAAGATTGGCACAGATGTTAGCTCAGGGCAAATCTTCCTCAGAAAAAAAAATTATGCTAAGTAAAAGAAGCCAGATCCAAAAGGAGACATATTGCATAATTCTGTTTATATGAAGCATCATTCCAGAGAAGGCAAATCTATGGAGATAAAAAAACACTTTAGTGGTTGCCTGGGTCTGGAGGTCGGGTGGGGAATGATTGCAAAAGGGCAGTAGAAAGTGTTTCGTGGCGATGGAAATTTGCTGTTACCACATTATGGCGATGGTTGCATAACTCTGTAAATTTACTAAAAATCATTGAGTTGTACACTTGAAACAGGTGAAATTTATGGTATGCATACTGCAGTAAAGTTATTTAAAAATGTGTTATATACATACAAAAAAATAATGTAACATATAGGTAAGTCACACATAATAATGAAAACCTTGAGCCCACCACCCAATTTAAGAAATAGAACCTTTTCTATGCTGGCGAAGGTCACCATCTGCTCCTCCTCTTAAACTTCCCTCTCTTTCTGAGACAACCATTATCTTGAATTGTGTGTTTATTATTCCTTTGTTTCCTTTAGAATTTACTACATACGTGGATCCCTAACAACACATTGTTTACTTTTGCTTGTTTTGAGTCTTATAAAAATGGTGTCGAATGGTATCTTTCTGCAACTAGCTTTTATGATGATACCACAATTTATTTATCCATCACTATTCAGTGAACAATTGTGTTGTTTCCCATTCTTTGCTATTACCATTAGCGCTGCCATGAACATTCTTGATCATTTCTCCTGGTGTACATGCAAGAGTTTCTTTAGGGTAGTGCTTTTCAGAGTGTAATGAGCATTCATATCAATTGGGGGATCTTACTAAAACACAGATTCCAATTCCATAGATCTGGGTGGGGCCTGAGATTCTGCATTTTTAACAAGCTCTAGGTGATACAGATGCTATTGGTTAGCCAATTACACTTTGACTAGTAAGGGATAGATATATACTATACTTAAAAATGGAATCGTTGTGGGTCCAGCCTGGTGGTGCAGTGGTTAATTTCACACATTCATTTCAGCGGCCGGGGGTTCGCTGGTTTAGATCCTGGGTGCTGACATGGCACTGCTTGGCAAGCCATCTTGTGGCAGGCATCCCACAAATAAACTAGAGGAAGATGGGCACGGCTGTTAGCTCAGGGCCAGTCTTCCTCCGCAAAAAGAGGATTGGCAGCAGATGTTAGCTCGGGGCTAATCTTCCTCAAAAAAAAAAACAATGGAATTGTTGAGACATGAGTTATATTTATCTTTAATTTTACCCAAGATAATGCTAGATTGTTTTCCAACACAATTGCACAAAATACACAGCAGCTGTTAAGGGAGTACCTATCACTCCTCATTTAATATTGTCACACTTAAACAGTTAATGTTTTCCCAATTTAGTAGTTATAAAATGGTATTATGGTCTTAATTTGAATTTCTCTGATTATTAATAAGGTTGAACATATTTTCATATGTTTATTAACCATTCTTGAAGTGCCTGCTCATGCTTTTAGGCTATTTTTTCCCTATTGTGTATGCATCCTTTTCTTGTTGATTTGTGTAGGAATTGTTTATATATTCTAGACTCTTATGCTTTTTTATTTATATGTGTTGCTATCTTCTTCTAGTTTCTGACTAGAATTTGCTTTTTTGAAAGTGTCTTTTGATGCACAGAGTTCTTCATTTTAATGTAGTTGAATGTATCAAAATTTTAAAAATTGAGATCATTCTCATACCATAAAATTCACCCTTTTAAAGTGAACAATTCAGTGATTTTTAGTATATTCACAAAATTGTACAACCATTACCACTATCTAATTCCGGAACATTTTCCTCACCCCCAAAAAGAAATCCCATACCTGTTAGCAATCACTTCCCATTCTGGGACTCCCCGCCAGCCCCCAAGCCTCTGACAACCACAAATCTGCTTTCTGACTCTATAAATTTGCCTATTCTGGGCATTTTATATAAATAGAATCATACAATATGTGGTCTTTTATGACTAGCTTCTTAGCATAATTTTCTCAAGGTTCAGCTGTAAGACACATGTATCAGTATTTTATTCCCTTTTTTGGCTGAATAGTATTTCCTTGTGTGGATATACTACATTTTTGTTTATCCACTCATCAGTTGATAGACATTTGGGTTGTTTCTACTTTTGGACTATTTGAATAATGCTGTTATGAACATTTGTGTACGAGTTTTTGTGTGGACATAAGGTTTCATTTTTCTTGAGTATATACCTGGAGTGGAATTGCTGGGTTGCATGATAACCCTATGTTTAACTTTTTGAGGAACTTCCAGACTGTTTTCAAAAGTGGCTACACCATTTTACATTCCCACTAGTAGTGTGTGAAGGTCCTGCTTTCTTCATGTCCTCATCAACTCTTGTTATTGTCTGTCTTTTTTATTATAGCCATGCTAGTGGGTAGGGTATGATTTACAAAATTTTCTCCCATGTTGTGCTTTGTTTTTTCACTTTCTTGATAGTAACCCTTAAAAGCACAAAAGTTTTTAATTTTTAGTAAATTTAAGTCCAATTTATCTATTTTTTTCTTTTATTGTTTGTGCTTTTAGTGTCATATCTCAGAAACCATTTACCAATCCAAGGTCATCAAGATTTACGTCTATGTTTACTTGTAAGAGTTTTATAGTTTTAGCTATTACATTTAGGGTTTTGATCCATTTTGAGTTAATTTCATATATAGTGTGGGATATTTAAGTCTTTAAACCATCTTGAAATGATTTTTGTGTATGGTGTGAGATAGAAATCCAATTTGATGTTTTCCTAACGGTTAACCCGTTGTTCCAGCACCGTAAACTGAAGCGTGACTCTTTTCCCACTGCTCTACCATCCCATCTGTCATAGAAATCTGTTTCTGTGCTCTAAATAGTCTATTTGTCTATCATTGTGCCAATTTCACATTATCTTAATTACTTTAGCTTCATATTAACCCTGGATTTTGAAAAGATGAGTACTCTCCACCTCATTCTTTGTCAGTTATTCCTGCCCTTTTGTTCTTTCATAAAATTCTAGAATCAGCATGTCAGGCTCCTTAAAAAAGTCCTTGTGGGTATTTGATTGGAATTTCATTGAAATTATATTTTCATAACATATCTAAAGATTCTTTGGGGTTTTCCATGTAGGTAGTCATAGAATCTGTGAATGAGGATGGGGTTGTTTTTGCCTATCCAATCTTTTGTCCTTTTTCCCTTTCTTGTAGAATCTGGATAGACTTCCATCATCTGTTGAAAAGAAGGCACATTCATGGGCATTCTTATCTTCTTACTGATTTTAAAAGAAAGATGCCTAATATTTTACTATTATTTATTTTACTAAGAATGAAATTTGCTGTAGGGTTTTCCAGATGTCCTTAATCAAGTGAAGGGAGTTTATATTTATTCCTAGTTTTGTTTGATCTTTGTTTATGAATAGATCTTGACTTTTTTCAAATGCTGTTTCTTCATCTACTGACATGATTTTAGGTTTTTGATACATCATCATAACGTTTTCCTAATGTTAAACTGATCTTCAATCCTAAGTTGGTCATAATGCATAGTATTTTAAAAACATCATTGGATTTATTTGATAATACTTTGATACTGGTGCATCTAAATTTATAAATAAAGTTGCCTTATAATTTTTCTTCTCCATGTCATCCCTGTCCGGTTTTATGATCAAAGTCATACTAGCCTTATAAAAGGAATTGAGGGGTCTTGCTTCCTTTTCGTATTACCTGGGACAGTTCATATCAATTCGTGGTCTGTTCCCAGAAAATTTGGTACATCTTGCCAGTAGAATGCTCTGGACTGCCTTTCCCATCCCACCCCTCTCTTAACTATTAGTTCAGTTAAATTTCTTCAATGGTTATAGCATAAATTGAGCTTTACATTACTCCCCCACCTACTCCTTCTTTTTCATCATACATATTTTCAATTCTCTCATTTATATGATAAGTCCTCCATTTTTTACGATTTGAATCAAGATTCAGATAACTACTATTATTTTTTTTCATGAAATCTACTTGTTGAACAAAATGTATTTATTTCTTCTGGAGCCAGTTTGAGTAAGTTATATCTCTCTAGGAATTTGTCTATGTCATCTAAGTTTTCAAATTAATTGGCAAAAAGTTGATCGGACTATTCTCCTGCTTTTTAAAAAATCTCTATTGTATCTACAGTTATGTGCTCTCTTTTCTTTTCTAATATTATTTATTTATACTTTTGTTTCCTCGATCAGTCTTGTCAGAGGTTTGTCAATTTTATCAGTTCTTTTAAAGACCCAACTTTGTTTTAAAATTTATTAATTTCTGCTTTTATCTTTATTAGCTCCTTTCTACTTTCTCTGGATTTATTTTCTAGTTCTTTTCCTTACTCCTTAAGTCACTTTTCAGCCTTTTCCATTTCTAATAGTAATACTTAATGGTAAAAATTTCTTTTGAAGTACTGGTTTCATTGCATTCCTTAGATTTTGATATGCAGAACTTACATTTTTGTTCACCTTTAAATACTTTTAAAATTTTCTATTAACACCTCTTCTTTTATTCCATAAATTACTAGAAGTGTTTATAAATTTTCAAATATATGTGTTTTTATGGTTGTCTTTTTTGGAATGAATTTGTAACATAATTGCATTTTGGTCAGAGAATGTCACCTGTGTGATACAAATTCTTTGGACGTTGCTTAGACTTGCTTTACAGTTTAGTCATCTTTTATAAATGGTTTATGAGTTCTTGAGGAAAATATGTAATCGATAATAATTGATTGAAGGCCAAAAATTGCCATTAGATGAAGCTTATTAGTTGTTTTGTCCAAATCCCCTTTATCTTTCCTAAATTATGATATATTTGATCTACCAATAATTGAGAGCCATGATAAAATTTCACAACATGGTAGTGGATTTGTCAATTTCTTGTGTTCTAACAATTTATGACATATATTTGGAAGATATTTTATTAAGTGCAGACAAGGTCTAGAATAGTTATGTTTCCTGGTGAAGTCAACCTTTTATTATTTTGTAGTGACTCTTTTCTTTTGTCAATGATAATGCTTTAATACATAAAGTCTAATTTGTAATTAATATAGCTATACCAGCTTTATTTTAGTTGGTGTTTATCTGGTGCATCTTTTCCATCTTTTTATTTTCAACTTTTCATGATCCTTAATGTTTTAGGTGCCTCTTTATTTTTTTAAATTTTATTGCAGTAACATTGGATTATAACATTATATAGCTTTCAGATGTACATCGTACTATATTTCCAATTCTGTGTAGATTACATCATGTTCACCACCCAAAAACTAACTATAGTCCATCCCCTCACATGTAAGCCTATTCACCCCTTTTGCCCTCCCCCCTCCCCCTTCCCCCATGGTAACCACCAATCCAATCTCCGTTGCTATGTGTTTGTTTGTCGTTGTTTTTATCTTCTACTTATGAGTGAGATCCTACAGTATTTGACTTTCTCCCTCTGACTTATTTCACTTGGCTTAATACCCTCAAGGTCCATCCATGTTATCACAAATGGCTGTATTTCATCACTTCTTATGGCTGAGTACTATTCCATTGTGTATATATACCACATCTTCTTTACCCATTCATCCCTTGATGGGCAGCTAGGTTGCTTCCAAGTCTTGGCTATTGTGAATAATGCTGCAATGAACATAGGGGTGCATGTATCTTTATGCATTTGTGTTTTCAAGTTCATTGGATAAATACCCAGCAGTGGGATAGCTGGATGATATGGTAGATCTATTCTTAATTTTCTAAGGATACTCTCTACTGCTTTCCATAGTGATTAGGTGCCTCTCTTATAAATGATATATATATTTTTAAGCCATCTCTGACTTTCAACCAGAAAGGTTACTTTATTTACTTTCACTTTTATTAGATATATATATGTATTTCTACTTTTTACTTTAGTGCTTTCTTTTCATCCTGTTTTTATATGCTGATTAAGGTGTGCAGTTTTTCTCTTTTTTAAAAAATTAAAGTGTATTTTCCCTTTAGTCCATTTCTTCCTTCTGCTGGTTGAGAAGCTATACACACTGTTACTTTAGTGATCACCTTTAAAATTTTAGCTTGCATACCTATCTTAAAGTCTTAAATTAATTTATGTCTTAACTCTATGCCCAAAGGAGACCTTAGAATTCTTTAACTTTAGTCATCCCTCCCTTGGCTTACATACTTTTGTTGTCTGGTGTTATTTTATATAACGTTTCTTTGGATTCACCTACATGTTTACAATTTCTTTGCTCCTCATTTCTTCTTACATCTCAGACTTTCCTTGGGATAATTTTTCTTTCTGAAGTACAGCCTTTGGAAAGTCTACATAGATCTTAAACTCAGTTTCTGTGTATTTAGAAATTATTTTATTTCATCCTCATTCTTGAAAGATAGTTTTATTGGGGCCTCAATTCTATGTTGATGGTTCCTTTCTGTCAGCATTCTGAAGCTATGAATCCATTGTTTTTCTTTACTTCCATTTTCTGTTGAGGAATTTGTTGTCTGCCTAACTGTTCCTACTTTGTAGATAATTGAAAAGACCCAGGATCTAACCCAACTCTACCACTTAACTTGTTATGTCATCTTGGCGTGTCACTTCAATTCCCTAGGCCTCAGTCCTTTATTGGCCAAATGGAGACAATAACACCAACCTCATAGCTTTGTTGTGAACATTAACTCAGAAAATGTATGTGAAGTACTATACAAATGCTTACTATTATTTACTCTTGCCTGGCTACTCTGCCATTATATTACTATCTTGTTCACTTCTCCCTACCACTGGAAGTAGTTGGAATGAGGCAAATGGATCAAACCCAGGATCTTATAGCCAAAGTGAGAAATGAAGAAGGCCAAGGATTCTTCTGAGAAGGTTAAGTTTCTGTACTAGGATCTAAGATGTCAGATAGTAAAAGAGCTTTCCTATTCCATCCCCACTGCCACTGCCTTGCTTCAACTTCTTATCATCTCTCGCCTGGATTAGTGCATCACTGGTACTTTTCTCTTTAGCCTAGTAGGCCCTTTTTCACATACTGCCAAAGCCTTCATTCTAAAATGCAAATATGATTACTTCCATGATGAATAGCTTATGGCAAGTCCCAGATATTGCAATGTCCCAGGTTGGGTTAAATATATAGTGGATGTGTTCCCAGAACAGTCTGTGTCACAAAAGTGGTAGAACATTAGGATTAGGAGACAATGGTGTTCACATCAAACTACCCAGGATCATATCCCAGTTTTCTAGTTAATAACTGTGTGCCTTGTAGCAAACTGTTTAACATATGCAGCTGTAAAACAGAGGTAAAAGTAGTACGTACTTCAACAGGTTGTGAAAGCTTGCAGTGCATGGCACCTAAGTGCTCAATAAATGTTGACTGTTATTGATATGGTTTGTCATATTCTAATTGCTGGTCCCCCTTACTTAATTGTAAGATAAGTACATGTTAATTATTATTTTTATTATTATTGTGGATGACATTATAACTGATTACTTCTCAGTGTCTCCAATATACCTCCAGTAATTTTGGGATAGAAATTGTCTTACTCTTCTTTGCTTACCTAGAAGCTTGCTTAGTGTTTGGTACTCAGTTATTATAGGAATTGAGCCACAAGCAGAAACAGGAACTGGCTGTGTTTCTGCCCCGGTCTGAGGTGAATGATGTTACCTACACCGTTCACTGGAGTCAAGAGCTCACACTCAACTCTCCGACACGGTGGCATAACTTTGGCTTTTTAGAGCATTGTAGTACTGATTCTGATTCTGCCCTTTCCCACCTATCCCCAAATAAATCGTGTCTCGTAAGAGAAAAAGAGATAATACTTTACACACACACACACACACACACACACACACACGCCAGCACGGAACGAGAGGCTCAGGGGCATCAGTGCACCAGGGCACACACATCTCAAGGGACAGGCTGCAGAGAAGGCAAACCCAACGAGAGAGAAGGTGGTCGGTGCACTGCAAGGTCCGGACCTTTCCTACATTTTTAGCTATAAGAGCCTCCAGCTCTGAGTATGGCAAGATCCTCGAGAAAACAGAGAAACACAGATGTCTGCAAGAGCCTGCGAGACAATGGAGGATCCAACTAGAGCTGAAACGGAGGCTTTCTGAAACCTGCAGGTTTTGCTATATTCGCAGCACAAGCCTTCAGGGGACACCCTACTACCGTGTGCCACAGCACCTTCCGGCCCTCCCCTCATCTCTGGGGCGCTTCCGCTTTGCCGGAATTTTCTCGGCGCTGTCTCTTTAAGCTCGGTGCAGCGCGCACGCGCCCTGGCTGCTGGGCGGGGCGGACCGGGCCTAGGGCGCCGAGGGGCGGGGCTCAGGCTGCGGCAGCCGGTTATCCGCCGGCCGGTGTTCCCTCCGCCTTTCCGCGAGGTCCCCGCAGCCCCGGGCGAGGCCCGCGGTTTGGGAGCTGCAGGGTGGAGACCTGCGTCTCCTCTGCCTCCGGCTCGGGCGGCGGCTCGGCTGCTGTGGGCCTGGCCCCCGGGCGCCCACCATGGCGGGGCCGCGGGTGGAGGTGGACGGCGGCATCATGGAGGGGGTGAGTGCGGGGCCAGGGCCGCGGGGCGGCTGCCGCGCGGACTGGCCAGGAGAGCGTTCATACTGACAGGCTTCTCGCTCTTCTCTCTGCACCCGCGCTCTTGGCAGGGCGGCCAGATCCTGAGGGTCTCCACGGCCCTGAGCTGTGTCCTGGGCCTCCCCCTGCGGGTGCAGAAGATCCGCGCGGGCCGCAGCACGCCTGGCCTCCGGTAAGCCGGGCCGCCGGGCTGTGGGGCTGCAGCAGGGCGGCTGGGGCGGGCCCGCACCGGGGGATGCGGGGCCGGGGGTTGAGGGTCAGGGGACAGCCCGGGAGGCTGGAGGGGCGGGCTGGGCCGCGGGGCTGGGCCATCCGGAGCCCGGGCAGTGATGCTGAGAAGATCCCCGCACCAGGCTTGAGGAATCTGAAGCCGGGCCGCAGGCTCCTGGGGGACGGTGCTGCACCCTGGGGCGGGCGGTCTTGGAAGCTTCGAGGGGCAAGTTTAGAAAATAGACGCACGTCTTCTCTATTTGGCTAGAGTTGTCTCTTGTCCTAATGAGTTAATCTTATAAAATGTTTCCCCACTTCTTCGGGCCTTCCAAGTACCCGGAGAGGTCGTAGCAGCGGGCAAGATGGATCAGGGCACAACAGCCTCTACGGCCAACCGAAACCCTACTTTTAAACCAGGGCGTGCGCTCTCTGCTGCCGCACATTTTAGAATCATAGAACAGGAAGGGCCCCTGAGATGTGTGATTCCAGCTGTCATCCAGACCTCTAGGAAGCTGTGAATACAACCAGAATTACCGGTTGTGGAGCGGGACAACGTTGACACGACCTTGCTGCTTCTGTCCAGGAAGCTGGGCATGCCACTAGATAAATTTCAGGAAATATGGACCTGTTAGAAGACGACCCAGGTTGAAGCCAAACTGATTCCTTAGTATGTATTTTGAGTACAGTCTCTTAGGTTTTTTTTTTTTTATCTGAAGTCCATTTTGAAGTTATTAAAAGGAAGTTATTGATATGTGTGTTCATTAATTCCCTTTGTCACAGCAGTTGTTTGCAGCAATCCATTTCACCAATAGGGAAATCCAGTTCATTAAGGCCGTGTTAGGTACTTTATTCGTTTGCTAGGGCTGCCATAACAAAATATCACGAACTGGGTGGCTGAAACAACAGAATTTTATTTTTTCCCAGGTCTAGAGGCTAGAAGTCCAAGATCAAGTGCTGGCAGGGTTGGTTTCCTCTGAGGGCGGTGAGGGAAGATTCTGTTCCAGGCCTCTCTCCCTGGCTTGGAGGTGGCTCTTGGTGTCTCTCTGTATGGCCTGATCTCCTCTTTTTTTTTTTTAAAGATTTTATTTTTTTCCTTTTTCTCCCCAAAGCCTCCTGGTACGTAGTTGTATATTCCTCGTTGTGGGTACTTCTAGTTGTGGCATGTGGAACGCTGCCTCAGCGTGGTTTGATGAGCAGTGCCATGTCCGCGCCCAGGATTGGAACTGACGAAACACTGGCCGCCTACAGTGGAGCACGTTAACTTAACCACTCCGCCACGGGGCCAGCCCCTGATCGCCTCTTTTTAGAAGGACATCAGTGAGAATGGATTAGGGCTTGCTCTAACTGCCTGTTTTTAACTGAGTCACCTCTTTAAAGGCCCTATCTCCAAATACAGTCACATTCTGAGGTCCTGGGGATTAGGGCTTAACCGTAGGAATGTTGGGGGAACACAGTTCAGGTTATAACAGCTACCATAAATTGTTTAGTGAAGTGCAAGTGAGACTGGTGGCGCTTAGCAGTTGTGTTAGTTTTCCTCTTTTGCACATTTCTGATTTGCAACAGTGTATCAGCGTATATGTTTATAAATAAAATAACTAGTCTAGAAGGAACCCTTAAAATGATGCCTACTTGCAGGTAGTCTTGGTGCATAAAAACCCAAAAGGAGACTCTGACACTGAAGATACGGCACTTATTGTGGTTAGACCTTGCTGTTTTCTCACCATTGCAGTTTTATAAATGTGTCATAAAATGTGGGGATATAGGCAGTCTGAATGCACACGTTTTGATGCAGTCTTATGACCTGAAGGCCTCAACATTTATCTGGACTGGAAATGATTCGCGATTTGTGTGATGGGCAACTGGAGGGGGCAGAAATCGGCTCAACAGAAATAATATTTACACCCGAGAAGATTAAAGGTGGCCTCCACACGGCGGATACCAAGACAGCAGGGTATGTGTCTCTTACATTCCACGTAAGTATGGGTTCTGCAGTCAGACCTGCATTCAGATGCAGGGACTACCACTTACGGGACAAGTTCCTTCACCTTTTGGAGCTTTAGTTCCCTCACTTTTCAAATGGAGATAAAACACATACCTTTCAGAGTTAGAGACTGTATAAAGTTTTGGGTACCTAATTGCTTATTAATTGTTGCTATTATTAAATCTAGAATTTTCTCATTGTATAGTATAGCATATTTGTCTATTTTTTATTATTTAGAAATTGAATATTTGAAAATGACTAAATTTTCATGCCCTGTAGTAATAATGGTCTTTACCTTGTAGCATATTTATTTCTTGGTTTACAGCTAATTACGAACCATATTCTCCTACTTTTAGGCTAGGTATTTTTGTGTCTTACGCATCCCTATTTAGGAAGTTTTAGAAATGATCTTGGGTTTTCTTTCCACATTGGGAAATGGGTATTTAACAAATTGAGTCTTTAACCTATTCCAAGAGTCCCTCCTTTTTTTGCTGAAACATGGAGAGCAGTTTTTGTGTTTTCCGTGTTATTTGGCTAATTGCTATTGTAAGCAGCATCCTTGTACCAAAATCCTATCCCTTTGCTAGGAAGTTCAATAAAATAAGAAATAGGACTGTAAATCTGATGCCGATTTGTTTCCGAAATGACTATTTTAATAGATTAAGATTTTTTTTAGTTTAAGAAATGGTTAGTGATCATTGAGATTTGAGTTATGATGTGACTAGACCTCTATGAAAAGGAACTTGCTGCTGGGCCCAAAGTGAGGTTTGCCAAGTGAGAACTTTCTGAAAGATACTAAAGAATTTTGAGGTGTCATTATAGTCAGCATATTATTTCCGGCATTCTCCTATACAAAAAGGGGAAAAAAAGTTAGAGGTAACCAACTATCTAAAAGTTTACTAAAACAGAATCATAGAATTTTAAAACTGCAAGAGGGAAAATAGAAACTGTGTATTCCAACCCTTCCTCCGTTTGTTTTTTTTTTTTTAAGATTGGCATGTGAACTAACAACTGTTACCAATCTTCTTTTTTTTTTCCTTGCTTTTTCTCCCCAACCCCCCCCCCCCCGACCCCAGTACATAGTTGTATATTTTAGTTGTGGGTCCTTCTAGTTGTGGCATATGGGATGCTGCCTCACCATGACCTGATGAGCGGTACCATGTCCGTGTCCAGGATCCGAACCAGCAAAACCCTGGGCCACTGAAGCGGAGTGTGTGAACTTAACCACTCGGCCACAGGCCGGCCCCTCCTTCCTCCGTTTTGTGAATGAGAAAATGAAGACCCTCTGGTGTAAAGTGGCTTACCTCAGGTCATAGAGTCAGGGTCAGAACTAGGATTAGAATCTAGACCTTCTGGCATCTAATCCACTAGAATTTATGGGAAATGAATTTAAAGTTGATAATCTAGTTGCATTCAGGAGACTAAAACAAGCTTATTCCTAGTAAGAAACACATCTTACTTATTCACATTCTAACATTTTTGTCCCTAATTGCGATGACAGTATCATGTGTTTTCTCCAGAGTCTGCCTTTGTCTTTGCAGTTCCTTACTCTCCTAAAATTCAGATTTTCTGTGCTATTCTTAGAATCTGATTTTATCAGGGGGAAGAGAAACACTTTATGTGTTGGGTTCCTCAGAGAGAATAAACAACGAGAAGTTCAGGAATAAACCGATGGTTTATAGTAAATGAAACATTGCCAAGTCTTTTTCACTTACTTCTACGCTTAACTCCTTGAGAACAGGGATTATAGTGCATACATTTTCTCTTAAAATGCCTAACATATTATGTAGTCAATAAATATTTACTGAATTAATGAAATGCATTCTCATTTATAGAGGCTGACTAGTTCAGTACGCATGCATCGTTGCTATAAGAAAGTTAAGTAAAGGTCTGTCTTTTGGTGTGTAGAAGCTATGTCCAACTGCCTTTCAGACTACAATCTACAGAGAAATATGATTGCTTTCCCTTGACTTTGGAGAAGGGAGATAACAGCTCATTTAGAAAATCTGACCAAGTGTTTCATTTTATAAAATACTTCATATACTATAATTATTTATTATGATTTCTTGTATTACTTGACTATAAGGACCAAAGAGAGGTGAGTTATAGCAAGGATTATTTCCTTAAAACTTTTTTCCATGTAAAATATTCAGCTAACAGTCTTTGTAAAATATTCTATTGTATCATGAACTCCACGATGGTAGGAATGATGTCTTAACTTGATATTTGGAACAGGGCCTTGTGCGTGGCAGAGATTCAGGTATAATCATTTGAATATTTCTAGACCTTGACTGTTTTGAATGCCTTTTTATAGACTGCTGGCTTGAAGAATCCTTTTATAGAAACGTTGTAAAGATGGTTTTATTAAAAAATTTTTTTTTACTTCTTTGTACTATAAAGTGCTAGAAACTTACCTAAGAGCACGCATCTAATGTGTTTAGTATTGGATTCAAACCCAGATTTGCTTATCAGTTAAGGCCAGTTCCTTCTACTGTGAAATACTGTCTTTTTTTTTAAGCTTCTAGGTTGTATCATTCAGTTACTAAAGTGTTTTTCAACTTTACACTTGAAGGCATGTACCCGCCTTCCCAGTTTCTGTGCTTCGGTTAATGGTGATGTGTAGTAACATTGCTTTCTTGAGACTTTAAAAAGAAAACGCAGCTAAGCCTGTTCTGCCTTTTCCTTAGGAGCGTATGCCTCTTGATGCAGGTCTCAATGCCCTGTGTTCTCTTTGCTGCTTCTCCATCAGAACTTCGCTTGAAAGGTGGAACTAATGCAGAAATGGCACCACAGATTGATTACACAGAGATGGTAAGGGCTTTGGTTGTTGTTCACAAACTAAGATGATCTCATATATTCTTCTGAACCTCCATTCTCTGTTTAAATATATCCTGAATGTTTTTGTGTACATACCTGTTTATTTCTTCATGGTGTCTAGTTCTGCTGTGGGAGAGGCTAAGGGATTGTGTTTACTTTAGATTTTTTGTTGTATCTTAGAACAGTATTTGTAGCAAACTCTTTAAAAACCTCGAGTGTAATTATTATGTAAATTATATCACTTATTACATAAATCAGTTATTTTATAAATATAGGAATTATGATTTGAAAGAAAAAACTCAAAACAACAGTTAAGTACTATATTTGACAAGAGTTGATGAGGATGTGGAGAAATTGGAACCTTTGCTCACTGTTAGTGGGAATACAAAATGATGTAGCCACTATGGAAAATAGTATAAGGGTTCCTCAAAAAATAAAAAATAAAACTACCATATAATCCAACAATCCAGCCTCTGGCTATTTATGCAAAAGAGTTGAAATCAGGATCTCAAAGAGATTCCCATGTTCCTTGCAGCACTATTCATAATAGCCAAGATGTGGGAACAACCTAAATGTCCATGGATGGGTGAATGAATAAAGAAAATGTGGTACAGACATACAATGGAGTATTATACAGCCTTAAAAAAAATTGTAGAATTTGTGACAACATGGATGAATCTTTTTTTTTTTTTTAAGATTTTATTTTTCTTTTTATTCCCCAAAGCCCCCTGGTACATAGTTGTGTATTTTCAGTTGTGGGTCCCTCTAGTTGTGGCATGTGGGATGCCACCTCAACATGGCCCAATGAGTGGTGCCATGTCTCCGCCCAGAATTCAAACAGGTGAAACCCTGGGCCACCGAAGCAGAGTGCGTGAACTTAACCACTCGGCCACGGGGCCAGCCCCAACATGGATGAATCTTGAGGACATTATGCTAAGTGAAATAAGCCAGTCACATAAAGACAAATAAAGATTCCACTTATATGAGATATCTAAAGTAGTCACATTTATAGAATCAAACAGTGGAATGGTGGAGAAAGGAAGTTACTAATCAATGGGCATACAATTTTGTTATGATGGATAAGCTCTAGAGATGCTGTACAACATTGTACCTATAGTCAACAACAATGTATACCGAAAAATTTGTTAAGAGGGTAGATCTCATGTTATGTTTTTACCACAATAAAATAAAATTTTAAAAAAAGAATTAAATACCATATTTTGACTATAAATTTTTAAAGTGATAAAACTCAATATTGGCATACTCATAAAACTAATGGGAGAGAAAAGTGGTATCCTTTTTTTTCTCCATGTTTATTGAGTTGTAATTATTTATAGTAAAATTCACCTTTGCTAGTATAGAGTTCTGTGATTTTTGACATATGGTTGTAAGCCAGCCCCCACAATCAAGATGCAGAATTACTGTAAAAAATTCCCTCATACCCGTTTGTAGGCAGCCCTACCCTCCCTGGCAACCACTGATCTGTTTTCTGTCATAGTTTTGCTGATGGTTCAGAATGTCGTATAAAGGAATAATATGGTATATAGCCTTTTGAGTCTGATTTTTCCACTTACCATAATACATTTGGGATTCATCCATGATCCTTTATCAGCAGTAGAAGCTAGGTAGTGTTCTATTATGTGGATATACTAGTTTATTTATCCATTTGTCTGTTGAAGGACATTTGGCATATTTCCAGTTTTGGGCAATCAGGAATAAATCACTATAACACTTATGTACAGGTGTTTTGTGTGAACATAAGTTTTCATGTCTCTTGGGTAAGTAACTAGGAGAGGGAGTGCTGGGTATAATAGTAAATATACATCTGACTTTATGAGAAATTGCCAAATAGTTTTGGCATCCAAAGTGGCTGCACTGTTTTGCATTTTCACCAATGCTGTATGAGAGTTTCAGCTGTTCTGCATTCTCCCCAGCACCTGATATTCTCAGACTTAAAAATTTTTTTTGCCATTTTAATAGATGGCATAATCTTTTTAAATTCAGTTTCATAGAATGTATAGTGAAAGTTAAAGTGTATCTCTCTTTACCTATTAATTCCACTTCAAAAAAATGACCCTCATTAAATATTACAAAATGCAGCAAAAGTTAAATGTTAAAGGTATTTGAGCAGAGCGTTATATCCTATAATTATCATTATATAGTATATATAATTATGTAATAATGAAAACTTGGAGAATGGTTAAGTAAGTTATGCTAGAATGCCATGCAGTCATTCAAATTTGTTTAGGAAGAATTTTATGATGTTGGGAAAATAGGTTTTTTTATGATGTTGAATGGAAAAAATAAGGATAAACATTGTATGTGCAGTGGGATTTCAACTGTATAAAAAAATTGAGAAGCAGAATGGAATGCTGTTCACCAATACCCCCTAATTTCTTAGAGTGCATTATATTGAGAAGAGTTAGGAAACATTGGCCTCGAGTAAAATAACCACTGGGATCAAGTATCCTGAGTTCTGATAATTTTTTCCATTAGATAGACTTGCACAGCCCTGATTAATTAAAAGTTAAACTTTTAATTTTAGCTACATGTCATTTATTTTATTTGAAAAATAGAGCTAGCTGACACATTTTTATATCACTGTTTATCTGTAGTGCCTCATTAGTAGCTCAGTGCAGAGCACTTTTGTTTAATAAATATACTTGTTAAATTAATGAATAATGGTGGTTAAAGTAATAATAAACTGATTTTTCAGGTTTTCAAGCCAATTGTTGAAAAATTTGGCTTCAAATTTAATTGTGACATTAAAATGAGGTAAGTTACTTATTTCTTAGCCCTCTGACCCCTACTTGTGCTAAAAATAGTTGAAAAGTTAGACCTTAGAGAACTATCATTCTGGAACCCACTTAATAGATTACATTTCTTGTAAGAAATAATTGTACTTTGTGGCTTAAAAACAATAAACAGCAGGAACACGGGGGCTTGAAGGTAGCTCCAAACGCTTGTTTCTTGGGAGAAATATTTTCAAGGGAGTTGCTGCACTGAGGCACCTTCGTATCTAGCATTATCCGTGCTCAGCACAGACTGAGTGCGCGCTGTGTGACAGCTGGACTAAAAGCGCTATGTGACAGCTGGACTAGGCACTGCAGGGTCATAAAAGGGATTTGCTTCCACAGTGCAATCAGAGTTATTTCCCTAAGAAACACATTGGGCGTTAAGGTTATTTCTCTTTAAGGTTTCCCTTCTGCCACATAATAACAAGGCCAGATTTCTTGGTGTGGCATTTAAGTGCTTTGCAGTCTTGTTCCAATTTCCCTTACCTTCATTTTCCCTCCACTCCTTTCAACATGCTTTGTATTCTAACTACACGATGCTTGCTGTTCTGTAAACGTACTCTGTGCCTTCAGACTTTCATGTCTTTGTTCATGTTTTTCCTCCCCTGCTCTTCTTAAAAATTGCAAATCCTGTTTTTTCAAAATGAAATTGTAATTTCTGTGTGAATTGTCCTTGAGCGTGCCTCAGTTGGAATTCACATTTGCACCTCTGTTGTAGTCCTCCTTACATCCTGACTTGTGTTCCAGTAGATTGTATGTGGAGCCATCTCCCTACCAGGTGGCGAGCTCCTTGTGGATAGAACTGTCGTTCTCATCCGTGTGTTCTCAGCATCTTCTGTAGAATAAATTACACTAAATATTTGAGTTAAAATTGTATTAGTATTCAACTACTTAAATATTCATCCTATATTCAGTGAGCACCTACTATGTGCCAGACATTGTTTTAGGCAGGGAATCTAGCAGGAACAAAGTAGACAAAGGTCCTGCCATTAAGGACCTTGTATTCTAAACCAGCACTGTTAGACAGAACTTTCTGCATTGAAGGAAATGTTCCCCATTTGTCAGATATGCTAGTCACTAGCCACATAGAGCTATTAAGCGCTTGAAATGTGGCTAGTGCAACTGGGGAGCTGAGTTTTGAGTTTTTATTTAATTTAAATTTAAATAGTAACTTGTAGTTTGAGGCTACTGTATTGGACAGCACAGATCTAAAATATTTGGAAATTTCAATCAATTATATGGTTGGATATCATTTGCGTGTTATTTTATTGTAAGTATTGGGATTTATTTTTGTCATGTGATTAGTTTATGTGAATGTTTGTTGTACTTTTCATAGGGGCTACTACCCAAAAGGGGGTGGTGAAGTGATTGTCCGAATGTCACCAGTTAAACAGTTGAACCCCATCAATTTAACTGACCGTGGCTCTGTGACTAAGATATATGGAAGAGCTTTTGTTGCTGGTGTTTTGCCATTTAAAGTAAGTTGTCTAAATGTTCTTAGAAGTCTATGTAGGTCTTGATAAGTATTATCAAGTTTTGAAATTATTGAAAGAACTTAGTTTTTTAATAAATCTTTTCATTAAAAATTTTTCTTAAAATCCTGTGCTCTCTGTTCTTGAAAATGAAGTTTGTATATAATGCTTATAAAAGTTATTGATTATTTTATATGTCTTTGAAGGCTTGAAAACAATTGTCAAAATAATCATTAATTTATATTTTATTCTATTTTTCTGTCTTGCCAAAATAGGTGGCAAAAGATATGGCAGCAGCGGCCGTGCGATGCATCAGAAAGGAGATTAGGGATCTGTATGTTAACATCCAGCCTGTTCAGGAACCTAAGGACCAAGCTTTTGGCAATGGAAATGGAATAATGTGAGACAGTGTACTTTTTTCTAGACATTGGTTGAGAGCCCTGAAATAAATATCCTACTTAAAGATTTGTAGTTTTCTTGTTTAAATTTGTAGTTTTAAGGAGACATATT
This sequence comes from Equus asinus, assembly GCF_041296235.1. Taxonomy (NCBI): domain Eukaryota; kingdom Metazoa; phylum Chordata; class Mammalia; order Perissodactyla; family Equidae; genus Equus; species Equus asinus. The sequence continues at coordinate 34,777,037 of NC_091805.1, forward strand.
TTTAAGGGCCTTCCTACCTAAAACAGTAGTATGATGAATTAAGATGATTGTTTTATTCTGAGTTTTTTTTGAAGATGGTTTTCCTTTTATTACATTATAAGAGCCTTTTCATTTATGTAGTGAACTTAAATGTTTAAGATAATTGGAAGTTAGCTCTTGAAGCTAATCCAAAGAGAAATATCTCTAGTTGCTTTTCTGTACCTCAAATGTGAAGTCAGTTTACAAGAAAGATTCGATACAACAGAGATCTATTTAGAAAAAAAATTTATTAATACAATTAGGAGTTATTAATTTATTATAAAAATGCTTTAATTGATATTTTTGAAGTATAAGAGTTTCTTTTGTGGATATTTACATTTTGAAGTCTCTTTTTCAGTTTCTATTTAAGAGTTTAAAGTAAATGCGTGCCCTACATATGATAATACTATCTAAAAACTGTAAAACCCAAACATCTCTATAGAAAGACCTTTTCTTTCTTTCTTTTTTTAAAGGTTGGCACCTGAGCTAACAGCTGTTGCCAATCTGTTTTTTACTTTTTACCTTCTTCTCCCAAAAGTGCCCCAATACATAGTTCTGTATTCTAGTTGTAGGTCCTCCTAGTTATGCTTGAAAGGCCTTTTTAGTTAAGATAGTCAGAAAATATTTTGTAGTATAGTTTGACTGAAATGGTACCATTTTGTGCCGATGACAGAAATTCCTTACCTGTGAGTGGATTAGAATCTAGGGTGACTTGTAGAAGTGCTGAAGGATACTAATGCCCTGATGACGATGGAGAATGCTGGTCATGTTGCTGTCTGTATGAAGAATTTTACTTTTGCAATTTACTAGCCAGATCTAATTCTGCATATTTAACAGTCACTGTTCTCCTGTGTTGTATTTGTGTGTAAGTTTAGAGTATTTATAGCATAAGTAATAATACTTTTTTTTTCTTATATAGCATTATTGCTGAGACATCCACAGGCTGTTTATTTGCTGGATCATCGCTTGGTAAACGAGGTATAGATAAAGTAAAGGGTCCACAGTTCCCAATGCTAGTGTAAAATTCTTTAGTTGTCTGTTAGGGTTAGAATGTTATAGAATGATGGATGACGAGTTTAAAAGGATATGGTTAACTGATGGTGTTTTAGAGTCAATTAAATTTTCAGTCTTTCTCCCAACTTTATACTTTGAAAAATTTCAAACCTATGGAAAAGTTGAATGACTAGTGAACATCCATACACTATCCTCCTAGGTTCACTAGTACATTTAGCTACAAGTGAACATTTAGCTACAAGTTGTGTGTGTAACCATTTCAATGTAGGTTGCAGGTGCCATGTCTCACCTGAATACTGCAGCATGTATGTCCAAAGAATAATATCTGCGTAATCACAATACCATTTTTACAGGCAAAGAATTTGTCTGTTATAGTCAGACATAACTAGTTGTCTCTAAAATATTCTTTAGAGCAATATGGGATTTGTTTGGTTTTTTTTTTTTTATTGAGTTATTGATAGGTTACAATCTTGTGAAATTTCAGTTGTACATTAACGTTTGTCAGTCATGTTGTAGGTGCAACATTTCACCCTTTGTGCCCACCCCCCACCCCACCTTTCCCCTGGTATCCACTAAACTGTTCTTAGTCCATAATTTTAAATTCCTCATATGAGTGGAGTCATACACACATTATCCTTCTCTCACTGGCTTATTTCACTTAACATAATTCTCTCAAGGTCCATCCATGTTATTGCAAATGGAATGATTTTGTTCTGTTTTGCAGCTGAGTAGTATTCCATTGTATATATGTACCACATCTTCTTTATCCATTCGTCTGTTGCTGGACACTTAGGTTGCTTCCACGTCTTGGCTATTGTAAACAGTGCTGCAATAAACATTGGGGTGCATAGGACTTTTGGGATTGCTGACTTCAAGCTCTTTGGATAAATACCCAGTAGTGGGATGGCTGGATCGTATGGTAGTTCTATTTTTAATTTTTGAGGAATCTCCATACTGTTTTCCATAGTGGCTGCACCAGTTTGCATTCCCACCAGCAGTGTATGAGGGTTCCTTTTTCTCCGCAACCTCTCCAACATTTGTTGCTATTAGTTTTAGATTTTTGTCATTCTAACAGGTGTAAGGTGATATCTTAGTGTAGTTTTGATTTGCATTTCCCTGATGATCAGCGATGATGAGCATCTTTTCATGTGCCTGTTGGCCATCAGTATATCTTTGGAGAAATGTCTGTTCATGTCTCCAGCCCATTTTTTGATTGGGTTGTTTGATGTTTTGTTGTTGAGTTGCGAGAGTTCTTTATATATTATAGATATTAAGCCTTTGTCAGGTATATGACTTGCAAATATTTTTTCCCAGTTAGTGGGTTGTTTTTTTGTTTCAATCCTGTTTTCATTTGCCTTGAAGAAGCTCTTTAATCTGACGAAGTCCCATTTGTTTATTCTTTCTATTGTTTCCCTTCTCTGAGAAGGCATGATGTCCAAAAAGATCCTTTTAATACTGATGTCAAAGAGTGTACTGCCTACGTTTTCTTCCAGAAGCCTTATGGTTTCAGGTCTCACCTTTAGGTCTTTAATCCATTTTGAGTTTATTTTGGTGAATGGTGAAAAAGAATGGTCAATTTTCATTCTTTTACATGTGGCTTTCCAGTTTTCCCAGCACCATTTGTTGAAAAGACTTTCTTTTCTCCATTGTATGCCCTCAGCTCCTTTGTCAAAGATAAGCTGTCCATAGATGTGTGGTTTTATTTCTGGGCTTTCAATTTTGTTCCATTGATCTGTGCACCTGTTTTTGTACCAGTACCATGCTGTTTTGATTACTGTAGCTTTGTAGTGTGTTTTGAAGTCAGGGATTGTGATGCCTCCCGTTTTGTTCTTTTTTCTCAGGATTGCTTTAGCAATTCGGGGTCTTTTGTTGCCCCATGTGAATTTTAGGATTCTTTGTTCTAATTCTGTAAAGAATGTCATTGGGATTCTGATTGGGATGGCGTTGAATCTGTAGATTGCTTTAGGTAGAATAGACATTTTAACTATGTTTATTCTTCCAATCCATGTACATGGAATGTCTTTCCATCTCCTTATGTCGTCATCCAATTCTCTCAGAAAGGCCTTGTAATTTTCATTATATAAGTCCTTCACTTCCTTAGTTAAATTTACCCCAAGGTATTTTATTCTTTTTGTTGCGATTGTGAATGGTATTGTATTCTTGAGTTCTTTTTCTGTTGGTTCATTACTGGAGTATAGAAATGCTACTGATTTATGCAAATTGATTTTATACCCTGCAACTTTGCTGTAGTTGTTGATTACTTCTAACAGTTTTCCAATGGATTCTTTGGGGTTTTCTATATATAAGATCATGTCGTCTGCAAACAGCGAGAGTTTCACTTCTTCCTTCCCTATTTGGATTCCTTTTATTCCTTTTTCTTGCCTGATTGCTCTGGCCAGGACCTCCAGTACTATGTTAAATAAGAGTGGTGATAGAGGGCATCCTTGTCTTGTTCCTGTTTTCAGGGGGATGGGGTTCAGTTTTTGCCCATTGAGTATGATGTTGGCTATGGGTTTGTCGTATATGGCCTTTATTATGTTGAGGTAGTTTCCTTCTCTGCCCATTTTGTTCAGAGTTTTTATCATAAATGGCTGTTGGATCTTGTCAAATGCCTTCTCTGCATCTATTGAGATGATCATGTGGTTTTTATTCCTCAGTTTGTTGATGTGGTGTATCACGTTGATTGATTTGCGGATGTTGAAACATCCCTGTGTCCCTGGTATGAATCCCACCTGATCCTGATGTATGATTCTTTTGATGAATTGCTGAATTCTGGTTGCCAAAATTTTGTTTAGAATTTTTGCATCTATGTTCATCAGTGTTATTGGCCTGTAGTTCTCTTTTTTCGTGGTGTCTTGTCAGGTTTTGGTATCAGCGTGATGCTGGCCTCATAGAATGTGTTAGGAAGTGTTCCATCTTCCCTAATTTTTTGGAATAGCTTGAAAAGGATAGGTATTAAATCCTCTCTGAAAGTTTGGTAGAATTCCCCAGGAAAGCCATCTGGTCCTGGGGTTTTATTCTTTGGGATGTTTTTGATTGCTGTTTCAATCTCTTTCCTTGTGATTGGTCTGTTCAAATTGTCTGCCTCTTCTTGAGTGAGCTTTGGGAGATTGTAGGAGTCCAGGAATTTATCCATTTCCTCTAGGTTATCCATTCTGTTGGCATATAGTTTTTTGTAGTATTCTCTTATAATCTGTTGTATTTCTGCAGAGTCTGTTGTTATTTCTCCTCGCTCATTTCTGATTTTGTTTATTTGAGCTTTCTCCCTTTTTTTCTTTGTAAGTCTGGCTAGTGGTTTGTCAATTTTATTTATCTTCTCAAAAAACCAGCTCTTTGTCTCATTGATCCTTTCTACTGCCTTTTTCGTTTCAATAGTATTTATTTCTGCTCTGATTTTTATTATTTCTCTCTTTCTGCTGACTTTGGGCTTCATTTGTTCTTTTTTCTCTAGTTCAGTTAGGTGTGCTTGAAGGTTGCTTATTTGGGATTTTTCTTGTTTGTTAAGATGTGCCTGTATTGCGATGAATTTTCCTCTTAATACAGCTTTTGCTGTATCCCATATGAGTTGGTATGGCATGCTATCATTTTCGTTTGTTTCCAGGTATTTTTTTATTTCTTCTTTAATTTCTTCAATGATCCATTGCTTGTTCAGTAGTGTGTTGTTTAGTCTCCACATCTTTGTGCCTTTCTCAGCTTTTTTCTTGTAATTAATTTCTAGCCTTATAGCACTATGATCTGAGAAGATGCTTGTTATTATTTCAATTTTTTTAAATTTGTAGAGGCTTGCCTTGTTTCCCAACATATGGTCTATCCTAGAGAATGTTCCGTGTGCACTTGAGAAGAATGTGTATTCAGCTCCTTCAGGGTGGAGTGATCTATATATGTCTATTAAGTCCAATTGTTTTAGTTTTTCATTCAGCTCCACTATTTCCTTGTTGATTTTCTGTCTGGATGATCTGTCCATTGATGTGAGTGGGGTGTTGAGGTCCCCTACTATTATTGTGTTGTTTTTAACATCTTCCTTTAGGTCTGTTAATAGTTGCTTTATGAATCTTGGTGCTCCTGTGTTGGGTGCATAGATATTTATAAGCGTTATTTCTTCTTGATGAAGTGTCCCTTTGATCATTATATATTGTCCCTCTGTGTCTCTCTTTACCTGTCTTATTTTGAAATCCACTTGGTCTGATATGAGAATTGCAACACCTGCCTTTTTTTCCTTGCTATTAGCTTGAAGTATTGTCCTCCACCCCTTCACCCTGAGTCTGTGTTTGTCCTTGGGGCTGAGGTGTGTTTCCTGGAGGCAACAAATTGTTGGATCTTGTTCTTTAATCCATTTTGCCACTCTGTGTCTTTTTATTGGAGAGTTCAATCCGTTCACATTGAGAGTGATTATTGGTGCATGTGGACTTAATGCTGTCAATCTGTCGCTCATTATCTTGTTTTCCTGTGTTTCTTTTCCTGTGCGCTTTAGACTACCCATTTAATACTGCAATTTCTTATGCTGGGTTTCTTAGATTTTTCCTTATCTATGATTTGTGACTCTGTTCTGTACTTTATTTTAGTGTCTACCTTGAAGTTTGTATTTAGAATCTCGTGTATAATATAGTCTATTCTCTGGTGGTCTCTTACTTACTCGACCAATACTGATTTAGACCCTTTGCTCTTCCCCTCCTAAATAATTATTTTCATTTTTTATTCCAACTCGTCTTATTAATTTGTAGTTAGAGTGCTAAGATCGTCCTTGTTTTGGTAGTTTTCTTAATTTTACCCTAATGCTATAGTTGAATATTTGCTATCCTGTTCTGGTTCTATCCATCGGTCTCCCTAGTCTGTGGCTTGTGTCCCCTTTCTCCCTTTTTTCATTTTTCAAGTATGAGAGCCTTCTTGAGGATTTCTTGTAATGGAGGGTTTTTAGTTACAAATTCCCTTAACTTTTGTTTGTCTGCAAAAGATTTAATTTCTCCCTCATATCTGAAGGAAATTTTTGCTGGATAGAGTATTCTTGGCTGAAGGTTTTTATCCTTTAAAGCTTTGAATATATCACTCCATTCTCTCCTAGCTTGTAGGGTTTCTGTAGAGAAATCCGCTGACAGTCTGATAGAGGCTCCTTTATAGGTTATTCTCTTTTTTTTTCTTACTTCCCTGAGTATTCTTTCCTTATCATTCCTATTTGCCAACTTTACTATTATGTGCCTTGTGGTGGGTCTTTTTACATTGACAAATCTAGGAGATCTAAATCCCTCCTCTACACACATTTCTCCGTTGATCCCTAGATTTGGGAAATTCTCTTCAATAATTTCATTAAGCACACTTTCTGCTCCATTTTCCTTTTCCATATTCTCAGGAATTCCTATGATCCTTATGTTCTTACTCCTCATTGAATCCATTATCTCTCAGAGATTTTCCTCATTTTTTTTAATTCTTAGTTCTCTTTCTTCCTCTGTCTGGCGCCATTCAGCCTGCCTGTCCTCGATTATGCTGATTTGCTCCTCCAGGTTGTCTACACAGGCATTCAGGGAATCCATATTCTGTTTTATCTGGTCCATTGTGTTTTTCATCTCAAGTAATTCTGTTTGATTCTTCTTTATGATTTCAATCTCTTTTGTGAAGTAACTCTAGAACTCGGCTTGTTTCTCTATGTTTCTCTCTACCTCATTGAGTTTTTTGGTTATAGCTGCTCTGAACTCATTATCACTTAGTTTAGCTAATTCCACGTCCTCAGGACTTAATTCTATGTTTTTATTGTTTTCCTTCTGGTCTGGGGCTTTTATAAATTGCTGGATGGTAGAGGAGCGGTTTTTTCTCATGGTGGTAGAATTCAGTTGCAGTTACAGCCTGTCACCACGAGATGGGGGTTGAGAGCCGCGTGTTATGAGCTCTCCGCCTTGGGGCAAGATGGCTGCGCCCACTGGCTTTGCTGAGGGGGAGGGGCTGTTACTCACACGTGCCTGTCTGGGTTCAGATCAGTTCTGTTCTCTGGTCTCCCAAGGCCCTTGATTTATGGGGTCCCCGGCGGAGGGAAGCTTTCCCCCGTCAGCGGGTCTCCACTGAATCAGCGGCAGGAGTCCTGGATGATCCCCCGGTCGCGCGGCCCCTCCCCCGCTCCTTCCCGACCTGCACCGCAGCGATCGCAGACTCTAAGGGAGGGAACGATGTTCTCTCCTACCGTTCCAGCGCCTCCGAAGGTATAAAGCTAGGTTTATGATCTCCACCTTCTTGGTATTGTAGGTCTCTAACGAGCTGGCATTATGTTTATTCTCTGAAATTCAGTTCTTCCAATCTTTTGTTGTATTTTGGAGGGGAGGGAATCCTGGGTCAGCTCACCCCGCCATTTTGCTCCGCCCCCTTCCCTATTATTGTTCTGGGTTTTTTTTGGTTTTTTTTTTTTTAGCACATATAACATTTGGTTATCATGTCTGTTTAGTTTCTTTTTTACTTTTCACCTTTTTTTCCTCTCATGATATTGACATTTTGAAAAGTCCAGGCCATTTTCTCATAACATTTCCCACAATTTGGATTCGTCTGATTGTCTCATGATTAGATATATTCAGGTTAAACATTTTTAGTAGGAATATTGCATAGGTTATTTTGTGTACATTCCATTGTATCGCAACAGGGTATGCATGTCAGTTTGTCCTTTATTAGTAAAACTGGCTGAGCACTTGGTTAAGGTGGTGTCCTCCAGGTCTATCTACTATAAAGTTTCCTTTTTCCTTTATAATTAATGAGTAATCTGGGATAATACTTGGAGACCATATGATTATTCTATTCCCATCTAGCTTTCATCCAGTGGTTTTAATGTCCATTGATGATTCTTTCCTCCGTCAATTATAATACTGAATATTTTTGTGAAAGGGAAATTTGTTTAAGATTTGGCGTATTTGGGAGAGGAGATATATGTGTGCATCTGTTTCTTAATATTTAAAATTGCTTTGCCTTTGAGGCAATTTGTAGTTTAACTTCTCATTGTTGGTGTGGTAGTTGATTGCCTTATTCCTACTTTGTAGATCTTTAAAAGATCCTTACTCTCACTGTGCTGTTTAACCACATTATTACTGCTCAATACAGAAAATTTCAGTTAATCTTAGTCTCCTCACTTGGTAGATCTGGATACTAGTTGGGTATCAAATCTAATTAGCATAATAGAATAAGTAAAATCAACATCTGCATTTGACCTAACTTACATGAATTCTCTTTAAAACTGCCATTCAAAGTGTGGTTGGTGAACAGGCAGTGTATCAATATGACCTGGGAGTTTGTTAGAAATACAAATTTTGGGGTCTACCCCATACCTGTCAAATTAGAATCTCTGGGAGTAGGGCTCAGGGATCTGCTTTAACAAGCTCTCCAGGTACTTCTAAGGTATAATGAAGTTTGAGAAGTGGTGATCAAAAATACGTAGTATATACTAAATACTTGTTAGGTGCGGTGGGGAGTCAGTGGATAGTGAGCCACTGCATGCAATATCTACAACAGTCTTGAGAAGACAGAGATAACACAAAATATAAAACAGAGACTAGGAGCCCATATGTCACGAGTAATAAGTGCTTGTCAGGCGTTGGGTGGAATATGAGTTCTGTTTGTTGGTATTATCTTTGGGTACCAAGATGTTCCAGGTACTGTGTACTAGGTATTCAGAAATGAGTGCCACCGTCCTGCCTCCTTGCTTAGTCTGGCAGAGGAGACAGACCAGTACTATGATTGTGGTATCCCTTGGCTACCATGGGAACACAGAGGAAGAACAGCTAATTCTTCTTTGGGGCCTAATTGACCCGAAATCTGGCTTCTGTCATTTACTGATCCTCCAGGGGGTGTTCTGTAGATAAGTAGAAGTTAGCCAGATAGAAAAATGAGAGCTAAGGAGAGAGAACAAAGGAAAGTACTGACATAAAAGAGTGTTGTTCAGTGTTTGGGCAACTACAGCTACAGTCATGCAATGCTTAGTGACGGGGATACATTCTGAGAAATGTGTCGAATGATTTCTTCATGTGCAAACATCATATAGTATACTTACACAAACCTAGACGGTATAGCCTACTACACACCTAGGCCATATGCCACTAATCTTACGGGACCGTTATCGTATGTGCGATCGTCGTTGACTGAGACGTCGTTATGTGGTACATAACTATATATGATGAGTATAGGATCTGGGTTGGGGAGTGAAGATGAGGTTAGAGAGGTCAACAGAGGCCAGATTTTGAATGGCTTTATAGACCATATAAAGGACTTTGGGCTTCATCCTGTAAACATAAAGATTTTAAGAAGCAATGTAAGATCAGATCTTTGGAAAGGTAATTCTATTAGCTATGTGGAGGATTAGAGGAAAACCATTTTGAAGGCAAGAAGACAGGGGTTATAACCATTTAGGTGAGCAATGGTGAGGGCCTATACCAAGGAATGCAGTGCCTGGAGTTAGAGAGGTGAGTATTAGTATAAGGGTATTTAGGAGGGTGAACAGACAATTTGGTGACCAGTTGCATATGGGAGGTGAGGAAGGCAAGGTGAAGAATGACCTTCTAGATTTCTAGCTTAGGTAACTGGATATTTACAACTTGTGAATATAGGAGGGAGAGTTAGTTTGCCAGGGTAGGTGATAGTTTTAGATGTGTTGCATTGAGATTGTAAAGGGCCCCTTACTCTGTTATCAGGAATACTTGGAATTAACTTTGTTGGCCAGCCCTGAAAAAATTTCTAATGTTCCATTAATATTTTTTTCTCACTTTGTCACATAAGGCAATTTTTACTTTGAAGTTGTTTTTGGACAATATGCTTGTAGAATACACAGAATTCATTTTGATTTATAGTGGTAGGAGGGAATAGAGGTTAGGGCAACATACGGGCTCAGATTGACTGGCTCCTGCTGGTACCCTCCCTTGTTTGCTGTCAGGCATATAAGTCAAGTGAGATGTCGTTAGCAAAGTCAGCTTGGGGTCTTCTCTCTTAGTCTGGGTAGTCTATATGTTAAGGATCTCAGAGAGAATGCCATGGTTCCCATTGTCCAGATCCCTTTTCATTCTTTTTTTTTTTTTTTGAAGGAAGATTAGCCCTGACCTAACATCTGCTACCAATCCTCCTCTTTTTGCTGAGGAAGACTGGCCCTGAGCTAACATCCATGCCTATCTTCTGTTTTATATGTGGGATGCCTGCCACAGCATGCCTTGCCAAGCGGTACATAGAAGTATCCAAAATATCAAAAGATTATTTGTCAGTTAGAAAAGGATTAAAATTTGAGAAGAAATTAGAATTTTGCTGTTTTGTTTAGAGCATAATACTAATAAGCAAAATTCTCATATTTACCTCATTTTGTTCATTTGCCACAGATTGCTAGTACAGCTGGTAGTGATGTAGATCCGTTTATACCATTACTTGCTCTCAAGGCAGCTGAGTAGGAAGGAATGTGAATGGCTCTGAGAAATACTTTGTCATTTGGCAGAGTAACTTAGTACATCTACTGCTGTATAATACTACAAAGCCAGGAATTCTTTCCTTCTCCCTCACATCCTCCACGCAAATGTTAGCCATTCTTCAAGGACTCAAGTCCTTCATGCTCCGTGAAACCTTCTTAAATTGTTCTAGAACCTATAATCTTTTCCTTTTCTGAACTTTCATTGAGTATATAGTTTATGCCATAGAGCTTAGTACTTACTTATCCTCTAATTCTCTAATATATGAACATTTTTTGTTGTCTTCTTAACAAAGGATCCAGTTCCTGTTACTTGGTATGGGACATACATAGTACTCAGTATTAACTATTATTAATAATAGCTTGTTGTGAAGCAGTAGTGGTAATAAATGCTTTATAAATACTATGTTTAATTTCTATAACAACTTTGCAACTTAAGTGTTGTCATCTCTATTTCCATCTAGAAGAGGAAATGAAAGAGGCTAAGTAGCTTACCCAAGAAGTCAGGCTTCATGCCACATATTCCCACCATTTCATTCAGCCATGTAAATACTTGACTGACTGTTGTTTAAAGATAGTAAATTTATTCTATTATTATAATAACTGCTATAAGGAAAAGGTTAAAATTCTGAAAATTCCACTTTTCTAGGAAATTTTTTCAAGGGGCAAGGCTTATATATAATCAAATGAATTTCCAAATATAAAATAGAAACAAAAATTAACCACATTTTCATTTTTTAAAAGACTTTCATTTGTATCCAAAAACTTCTTTTAGTTTAAAATGAATATTTTAAAAGAATCATTTGATATTCCACCTCTTCTGACAGACTTATTTGGTAAGCGTTGTACCAAAGATTTGGAGTACGTGTGGAGAAGCAAGGAGTAGGGCATGGGGATAAATATTCTGACTTATTTTCAAAATAAGATAATACCTGTTCAAATCTTAAAGGAATAAAATGTTATGGCATTTGATCAGAGAAATTTTTTTTGTTGGGGTCATAATAGTTTATAACATTGTGAAATTTCAATTGTACGTTATTATTTGTCCATGACTATGTATATGTGCCCCGTTACCCCTTATGTCCACCCCCTAAACCCCTTCCCCTCTGGTAACCACTAGTTTGATCTCTTTGTCCATGTATTTGATTATCTTCCACATATGAGTGAAATCATGCAGTGTTTGTCTTTTTCTGTCTGGCTTATCTTGCTTAACACAATACCCTCAAGTTCCATCCATGTTATTGCAAATGGGATGATTTTGTCTTTTTTTATGGCTGAGTAGTATTCTATTGTACATATATATACACTGCATCTTCTTTATCCATTCATCAGTCAGTGGGCCCTTGGGTTGCATCCATGTCTTGGCTATTGTGAATAATGCTGCAGTGAACATAAGAGTGCATAAATCTCTTTGAATTGTTGATTTCAAGTTCTTTGGATAAATACCCAGTAGTGGAATAGCTGGACTGTATGGTATTTCAATTTTTAATTTTTTTGAGAAATTTCCATACTGTTTTCCATAGTGGCTGTATCAGTTTGCATTCCCACCAGCAGTGTATGAGGGTTCCCTCTTTGGATCCTCTCCAACATTTGTTGTTTTTTGTCTTGGTGATTGTAGCCATTCTGACAGGTGTAAGGTGATATTTCATTGTAGTTTTGATTTGCATTTCCCTGATGATTAGTGATGTTGAACATCTTTTCATGTACCTATTGGCCATCTGTGTATCTTCTTTGGGAAAATGTCTGTTCATATCCTCTGCCCATTATTTGATTGGGTTGTATTTTTGTTGTTGTTGAATTATATGAGTTCTTTATGTATTTTGGAAATTAACCCCTTGTCGGATATATGATTTGCAAATGTTTTCTCCCATTTGGTGGGTTGTCTTTTTGTTTTGTTCCTGGTTTCCTTTGCCTTGCAGAAGCTCTTTAGTCTGATGAAGTCCCATTTGTTCATTTTTTGTTTCCCTTGCCTGAGTAGACGTGGTATTCAAAAAGATCCAAGACGGATGTGACCAGAGAATTTTTATCTGTTCTTCCTTAGATGAAACTTAATTAGTTCTCTGATTTTTAAAAAATCCTTTAATTCTAATGGAATTGCCTACAGACTAATTGTAACATGTAAATCCTAAGTTTTAAATTTTGAAATTGAGGCATAGCATTATAGAATCATAACTAGTTATAAATTAGTTTTATAATTAGTACTTTTAAAACAGGGCTGAAGCAGCCTGTTTTTACCTCTACTGGTGCACTTAAAGGTAAAGTATTTGCATACACTAAGATCTCAGAAGATTAAGTATGCATAAAGATCTTATCCCAAAAGGTGCATTGGGTTAAGTTCGGAGGCCTAAACAATGTATACTAGTGCTAAATGGGATATATTAATTAACTTTTTTTGCCTTGTAGTAATTGATTTATTTTTTTACATGGTGCCTGTTATAGGTGTAAATGCAGACAAAGTTGGAATTGAAGCTGCTGAAATGCTGTTAGCAAATCTTAGACATGGTGGTGCTGTGGACGAGTATCTACAAGACCAGGTAATGACACTTTTAGGAGAAAAAGCTTTGAGCCTATTAGCCAAATATTTAGTAATTAGGTTGGATATAAATCTTAATGATTGACTTTCAGACACTGATTAGCATGTCCTAGTTCAATCAGTTTTTAAGTATTATTCTATAATATATGTTCCTTAAATTTCAGTCATCTTACGGACCTGGCTACAGCATTTGCTGCAGTTAATCACCCCTTCTTTCTTGAAATAATTTCTTTACTTGCTTTATGAAGTGCTGTTATCTTTCTGTCTCACTGGCCATATATTTTAGTCTCTTTGCTAGTTTATTATTGTTGCTGTGGTCATCTTCTCAACTTCTGAATTTTGGAGTGCCCCTATGCTCAGGCTCACGCTTCTTTATGTATTCACTCCTTCAGTTATTTTGTGTAGTCTCGTGGCTTAAGTACCATCTGTATTCTGACAACTCCCAAATTTATATCACTAGCCTAGACCTTTTTCCTTAATTAATTCCATACTCCTTATATTCCTTATGCCTGTCAGCATCTCCACTTGGATGTGTCATAGACCTCTCAGACCTAACATAGCTACTGACATTGAGAAATGTTAGTGAATATTTTCAAATAAGATCTTCTTATGGACCACTGTCTTGATAGATTTTCCTTTCTACCACATTTTTCTCTTTGATCTCAATCAGCAAGTCTACATGTAGAACTGGATTCTTCAAGATTTCTTAACCAGTTTCTTAAGGCAGTTTTCCTTATTTCTAGTCTTCTTCCTTCTTGCCCAGGTCTTCTCCTCACTCCCAGTTATTCTGTATGTATTTACCTGTTAAAGTGTTGTAATTTTAGAGAGTGGAATAAGCTTGTCATATTATATATGCCAGCTTTTGGGCGATACTTGGTCTGATTAAATATGACTTTCAACTATATATTTTATCTTAAACGTTAATTTTAAAAAAGTCTATATTAAGAACTGCTGCTAAGCATTTCTGTAACACCACAGACTGGGAGACATAGGTTTTCCATCATCTTCTTAAAACTTCTGGAAAACTAAAGAAATAGAAATTCTTTTAGCTATATTGATTTCTAGTAGTATTTTTGTATGGAAAGCAGTAGAATTTTATCTCCAAATATTAGTGAATGTGTGAGATTTTCCTTCGTTTTTTTCAATAGCTGATCATTTTCATGGCATTAGCCAGTGGCGTTTCCAGAGTAAAAACAGGACCAGTTACTCTCCATACACAAACGGCTATTCATTTTGCTGAACAACTATCGAAGGTGAGTAGTCCATCAGAAGAGTAATTGATTTTTATTGTAGCCAATTTTGAGTCAAATTTTAGTAAAAAGAAAACTTAATAGTAGTCATAATTGCTGTCACTCACTGAGTACTTCCTATGTGGCAGACGCTGAGCTAACTCAGCAATTTATCTGAATCATCTTACTCTGCATAACCATTTTAGGTGGCTATTTATTATTATTCACATTTACATATGAGTAAAGTGAGGCAGAGGGATTACTTTCTCAAGAACACATAGTTTCTTTTTTTTGTTGAGGAAGATTAGCCCTGAGCTAACATCTGCTGCCAATCCTCCTCTTTTTGCTGCGGAAGGCTGGCCCTGAGCTAACATCCATGCCCGTCTTCCTCCACTTTATATGTGGGACGCCTACCACAGCATGGCTTGGCAAGCGGTGCCATGTCCACACTCAGGATCTGAACCCGTGAACCCGAGGCCACCAAAGTGGAACATGCACACTTAACCGCTGTGCCACCAGGCCAGCCCCAAGACCACATAGTTTCTTAATGGCAGAGCTAGTCTTTGAGCAAACCCAGGAAAGCATGTATCTGAGCCCATGTGTGGCACTGCCTTACAGAGTAAGTGAAGATGTTTTGATGGGAACTTTGAAATCAAATCACAAGGGATTTGTAGTTGGCTGTAAACTTGAATATTTACATAAAATTTTAAGTGTTTTATTTTCTTATGATTCTATTGGTAGAATAGAATATTTGCTAAAATTCTAATATTTACCAGTCTTCTTAACTTTAGAAGAATAGATTTACAATTTTTTGTGAAAAGGGATTTAACATTGTATAAGCTCATATTTATACCTTTTCTATAGGATTCTTAATTTTTTAAAAGTGGTTAACATGTATATGTCATCTGAAACTAATATAATTTCCTTATAGAAAATTTGGAAAATAGAGGAAAAAGATCTGCCCATAATTCCACCTTACCAGTAAAACCATTGTTAACATTTAGATATTTTTCTCCTCTCTTAAAATTGTCTTTGCATTTTTTTACAGTTAATGCGTATGGGTTCGTTTCTTGCCTTTTTCAGGAACATGGAGCATATTTCCATTTTGTTATAGTGTTTATAATGTAATATAAAATTTATAACAGACTTTTATGAAGGAAGATGCTGACCTTAAGCATTTTTAAAAATTATAAAAGTGATGCCCCTTAGTTAAAAAAATATTAAGTATTACAGAAGTGTACGAAGCACAAAACCACTGTGGCCCTACTCCTGACAGTTTATTTGTATGATTCTTAATAATAAATACTTTTTTTGTTATTAGAAAGCATAGGTAGATTTTGGTTAAATTATAGGAAAAGTCTGATAGGAATTGAAATAAAATTATATTTGATATCAAGAGATAGTTAACTGTATTTTTTATTATTCTACTGGTGCTCTATTTGTGACTATTACTTGTCTGTCTTCCCTTGTAGACTGTGAGCTCCTTGATAGCAGGGACCACGTTATATTCATCATAGTCTTCACTTTTTACAGTACTTTGCACGTAGTAGACACTCAGGTGTTATTTGGAGTGAATACCTAGTGGAAAGTGCTGTGGACTGGAATCTATAGCTCTGGTTTCTTGTTCAGCTTTGTTGTGTTTTACCTGAGTGACTTGGGGCAAGCTGCTTAATTAGTCTCTCTGTGCCTCAGTGCAGATAGCTTGTCTGTAAAATCAGAGACTGGTGCTATAGGCCCTTAAGGCTCCTTCTAACTAAATTTTTGTAGTTTTCAGTAGGTTTATATATAGGCTAGAAATGATTTCCATAACTGTTACCTGTGTTTCACATTTATATAATGCTTTTAATTTGAAAGCATGTACATTTAACAACCTAAGTAATTTGGCTGTCTAGCTGAGAATTCAGTGTTGATTCATTCAGCAGTAATTTTCAGTGTCCACTGTGTGTCAGCACACTGCCACAAAATACTGAAACTGGAATAATTTGTGGATATTACTGTTCAACAGGGCCCCAGAGTGATGGTTTTCAAATTGTATTTCAAAGACTCCTAAGGTTTTAAGCATATTTGAAATCTCTTTGCCATAAATTCAGTCAACCTACTCAGTTGTTTTGATTTTAATACAGTTCTGTTAGAATGAAAACATTTGCTTTTTTAAAAAATCATGTTTCCAGACTACAGTGATAGAGATCAAATCTTTCAAAGCCAAACTTGAATTAGTTAACAAGTGAAAAATACAAGGTTAAGCCCACTAAAGACGAAGGAAGATGTTAATCATCACTTCCTCCTCCCTTCTTTGAATTATGTCTTTTTGAATAGTATATTTAGTGAATTAAATTGGCAAGAAAATTTGAGGGAAATTAAAGGATAATTTGATACTTGACAAGATAAAGAAAGTATAAATGCTTCAGTGCCATGTTTTAGAAAAATTTTAGGAAGTAGTGGCGGTGCATTGTAATTAACGATTGAGATTTTAAAATGGATATTTGCCTGGGTTGCACTCCTGGGGGTTCTGATTCAGTGGGTATGGAGTAGGGCCCAGGCTGTATATTGGGACAAAAATTCACAGGTATGTATACGTGTGAACAGGACTATGGTTCTGAAACAAAATATTTTATATCTAAGCTATTGAATTTCTCATGACTCATTTGATCTTTGTGTCTCTAGCTTCTTCAATAAAATGAGTTTGAGGTTAACTACGTGCCTATTTAAGCTGGAGTTATGGGCTCTTCCCTCTATCCCTTTTCATGTTACTTATATACTAAATACTCTTCTGGTTTCAGGCTAAATTTACTGTGAAGAAATCAGAAGACGGAGAAGATGCCTCTAAAGACGCTTATATTATTGAGTGCCAAGGAATTGGGATGACAAATCCAAATCTGTAGGGTAATTGCCTTTTAAATGATACCTCAATGATGTATTGCACTAATCCACTTCATAAATACTACAAAACAGTGAATAAGAAGTAACTTATTAAAGGACTTGACTTAAATTTGGAGATGAAGTACAGAGTGTTCTACATTTGCTGAGAATACTTCATCAAATTAATCTCGCTTTGAATATCTTCTGAAATATGAACAATGAAATATAACAGTTGGTGGATGTGTATGATAGCTGATTTCAATATTAATTTATTGAAATAAAATATTCTTTTCACTTGAAGTGTGTTCTTTATGTAATAAGTAAAGGATGTAGATTTCATCTGTAATTTGTGTATATTTCTAATCACTTTGCTGAATCTTGTGTAAAGTATAATGAGACGACGTTATGCAGATGTACTTGCTATGTCAACAATAACATTTAATAAGCATTGTCTCATTCTAACTGTGTACCTTCTAGGGGGTACTTGGTAAATACTCATTTTGAATCTCTTGAATATATTGTGAAAACCAAACAATGAGAATTGTAAAATTTCAACCCTAGTAGATTTGGCCAAATTCAGCCCCAGATGTGTGTTTTGCTTGCAGTATTAAAAAATAATTGAGTGCCTTTAGAACAGAATGTGCTTTTCATCATTCCCTATTATCTTACACCTAGCCTGCTTCCACATTTAGATCACTTCTTGGTCCCTGTAGGTAGTTGAGGTTGTGACTCAAATGAAACTGCTTTGGTCTGTCAGTTAAATATGCTCTCCTGCAATATATTGAGGAAGTCATTAAAACTTGGTTCTGTCTTGGACTTTGTTCAGTGATGCTTAAAATATAGTCCAAGACACAGATCCAGAAGATGATATTATAATAGATACAGAAAGTGCTGAATTAGTTGGTATAGAACAGTATAATGAAAAAAATTACTCCATGTACGTAATCATCATTCTTGTCAGTGATTTCTGTGGCCTTGGACAGTTGGGTTCAGTTTGCTTTGACGACGACAATGATAG
Organism: Equus asinus; assembly: GCF_041296235.1. Taxonomy (NCBI): domain Eukaryota; kingdom Metazoa; phylum Chordata; class Mammalia; order Perissodactyla; family Equidae; genus Equus; species Equus asinus. Next base: position 34,795,114 of record NC_091805.1, read on the forward strand.
TGTTGCCTGCTGTTTATATTTTCACGAAGTAGATAAATTTTATAAGTTCATTTCTATAACAAGTGAGATGTGAAATATCTTTCTATTTTAGAGTAAAACTACAGTTGTAATATCGTTTTTGGAGAGGTGGTCATAAATTTGGGGTTCCTCAGACTAATGTGATCCTGGCTGCTTCTGACAGGTGGGCAGCAGTGTTGGAGAGGTAGGCGAGAAGACAGAGATTGGGCATTTTGGCATCAGAGACTTAAGGTCAGCAGTGTACATGAGGAGTTTGTGAGTAATCTTGGCTTGGGTTTGTTCTCAGCTTAGGTAAAATGAAGGTGGGACTACTGCAGAGAAATTTTTGGTAAACCCTAGAAGTGATTTGTATTTCTATTTGTTTTGCCCAAACAAAATTATATTTCTATTTCTACTTCAATTTGTAAAATTCTATTTCAATATGTTTCTTTCTTCTATTTTTTTAAGACCACCTACTACAAGTAATTCTCTTGATTCAACACTGTATGTACAATGTCTTTAAGAATATTCTTTAAACCAATAACCTTCAAACAGGAGTATTCATGCACGAGTTTCACAAAGCTTTCCCATGAATTTCAAGTTTGCAGCTGTCAGTAGTTTTTAGAGAATTTATTTCTCTACTTAAATATGTACTTCCTCCTAAAATTGAGTTGCCTACTGTCAAGGTAGGACTTTGCAGGTGCTCCTTTTTAGTTTAAAACTCTTTCACAATCACCATTCTTCCTCTTTACAAAAGAAAAGTTTATTTTTCATTCATCCTGTTTTAACAATGGTGCATTCCTCCAGATAAGAAAATCTTCAAGGCACCAAATAAAGGGACAATTTGCAATATTAGTCTCTGAAAAGCCTACTCAAACTAAGGTATAAGTAAAGCTGTATCTTATTTTATATATTTGCATGATTTTAAGTAGGGAGGTGAAAGCTTCAGAGTTTATTTTCCACAGATCAACATTATGTCTTCAAATAAATTTTTTTTTCCAGATTATTGGGAGAAACATTTTCATTAGCTTTGCCAAAAGGCTACTAGAAAGTGTAAATCTTTTTTTTTTTTCACTTTGGGAGTTTACTGATTAGTAAGAATTATGACTGACTTCTTTGCTCTCTATTCATCCTTACAATGTAGATTGTGTTTAGCTTCTATAATCTGTATTATTAATATTCTGTAAATATGTACACAATTATCAATATATGTTTTTAAGCCTCACACTTGCTCAGTAACCTTTTTGCTATTGATTTCCACTAAGCTCTGTCTAATCCCAGTAATTAACCACATTCATCTGTATATTTATGATCTAATTTTTTAAAAAAGAGCGTCAATCTCACTAAGATATGTTTCCATAAAATTTTACTTTTATATTTAATAATATTTCAAAATATGTATTTGTTATGCTCAATTGTGTAGTAATACTAATTGTAATTAATCAAGCCAGGAGAAATTTAAAACATTTTTAAGAGTCTTGTTCACTGAGAATTTTAAAATTTAATGCAAATTAATAGGCATATTTTTATTGCAGAGACATATGACAAGGTGAACTTTTAAGCATAAAAATGTGGTAAAATTGGGTGACAGGAATGGAATGTTGTTTTTTTTTTAAATTTGTTTTTGAGGAAGACTAGCCCTGAGCTAACATCTGCCACCAATACTCTTCTTTTTGCTGAGGAAGACTGGCCCTGAGCTAACTTCTGTGCCCATCTTCCTCTGCTTTATATGTGGGATGCCTGCCACAGCATGGCTTGACAAGCAGTGCATACGTCTGCACCTGGGATCTGAACTGGCGAACCCCGGGCCATCAAAGTGGAGTGTGTGAACTTAATGGCTGTGTCACTGGGCTGGCCCCTATTGTTTTTTTAAATAGAGATGGTGGCTGTCAAACAGCTATGGTATTTAGAGTCCAGTGGATAAATTTAAGAGAGATGGAATAATCTTATTTGAAAATGACAATATTTATAGCATTGAAATGAGATTCTTTGTTCTAACTGTTGAAACTTACGATAGAAAAATTTTCATTCCCAAATATCTGGCTAAACAGTATTTCTTTTGTCTGTCTGTACGGGTGTTTCCAGAAGAGATCAGCATGTGAATTGATGAACTGAGTAAAGCAAATGGCCCTCCCCAGTGTGGGTGGGCCTCATCCAATTATTTGAGGGCCTGAATAAAACAAAAAGGTGGAGGAAGGTTGAATTTACTCTCTGCCTGACTGCTTGACCTGAAACATCAGTCTTCTGCCCTGGGTGCTCCTGGTTCTGCAGGCTTTCGGACCCAGGCTGGCATCTACACCATTGGCTCTCCAGCTCCCAGGCCTTGGAACTATACCACTGGCCTTCCTGGGTCCCCACCTTGCAGATGGCAGATGGTGGGACTTCTCAGCCTCCATAATCACATGAGGCAATAGTTTATAATAAATCTCACTCTCTCTCTCTCTCAATATGTATATTGAGTATATATATATAATCTATTGGTTCTGTTTCTCTGGTGAACTCTGATTAATACAAATGGTGTTACCAGAACCTATGAATTTAAAGGGTGGGGTTCTCTGGGACTGATGTTGCGATCTGTCAAGAAGGGGTATATTTATATTTTAGCTGGTGATCAGACCACAGGAGCATTGCAGCTGGTACTCAGACTTTTAAGGGAGAAGGATGCAACCTGGCAGGTGCTTGGATGGTTCAGATGGCATGGGCCAGCAGGTGAGGGAGCACAGTGAGGCTAATATTCCTACTGCCAGGGGGGCACAGGAGGGTATGTGGCAGCACAAGTTGAAAGAAGCTCAGAGCCATAGTCTGCTGCTGCTGGAGCACTCCTCAAGGGAACTGGAAGCAGGAAGAGCCCTTTCTCCCTCTTTCCAAGCTCCATCCAGGGCTTCCCTTTTGCAGAACCTAATCAGAAGCCAGTTGACAAGGAAGTCTGGAAATTATAATTTACACACCCAAACATCATGGAACAGAGTTTTGAAAGGTGTGCTTGGAGCTGAAAGACAGTAAATAGCCAGCAGAATCTATCTTTTTTGGTCATTCAACATTCATTTACATGTTTCTATCCTACAACAATAGCAGCTTTTTGCTTTTGCCTAACAAGATACAGCTATACTTTTTTCAAACTGATATTTTCATCCTCTTCCTCAAAAGAGAGGCCCAAAGTCCCTGCAGTCACCATAACCATCTCTGGGTGATGTTATTGTCTGTTTTACTCAATCCCACTGAATATTCCATAACATATAGACTAAATTGTTAAGTTAATTAGCAATAACAGTCTTTACATAAAATAAAGAGGGATAATGAAGGGGAGGAGAAAAGTGAGTAAATATTTATCAATATATACATAACAAGCAAGCAAATTTGCATAACTACCACAATCCTGTTTACTCATATTAGCAAATGCTGTACACTATATTCCCTTTACCCTCACCTGGCACGACAGCCAGTCAGGGTTCTTTTCCTAGTGGAGGTAATTCAAACCTTCACTCCCAAAGGGTGTAAATCTTAGTGGTCTGTCTTTTAATGTGTTGCTGTAGTTTGCTTAACTTTTACTACTGGATTTGAGAGTACTCAGAGATACCTCAGAGAATGCCTTGGGCTCTAGACATAGTCCTTCCTGCCTCCATTGTTAGAGCGCCACTCAGCTTACCCTTAGTAATTGGGAGCAATTGCTCTAGCAAAAACAATGATCCCTTCTTTGTTATTTCAATATCATGAGAAGCTCAACATGGCCAGTGGTAGTGTAATCTTCCAATTCATTGGAGCCATTCTTGTTGTGACATCTGGTGGAAGCATTCCTCTTTTGGGAATTAAAAACCTCTAAACCAACAGCAATCAAAGTTGCAGGATGGGGAACAAAATTTTGGGAGATGTAATTAACTGTAATAGTGGAGGAGCCACTCCCACTTCTACTTCTTGATCCATGTATTCTGGTGATGGAAGAGAGTACCCTATATTAGTCTCTGGTCCCAAGAAGAGTTCACATCCTATAGGATAGTGCCCTAACCTTTCAGAGTGTTATTTCCCGACTGGCACTGTAACTGAATCTTCAGTAGGCAGTCTTATCAGCTCTGCTGCTTCTGAAGGATGTCATACCTAGCAAGACCAGTAAACTCTATGGGCGTGAACTCACTGGCACACTTCTTTAGCTGAGAAATGAGTTCCTTGATCAGAAACAGTGTTGTATAGAACAACCATAAGGCCACAGATCGTCTTTATATTTATCTGTTGCTGCATAACAAGTTGCTTCAAAATTTATAGCAGCTTAAGACAATAAACACTTCCTGTTTGTCAGTTTCTGTTGGTCAGGCATACAGGACCGGTTTAGCTGGGTGGTTCTGGCTCCTGGCATCTCATGAGGTTGCAATCAAGCCAAGCTGCTGGGTGAGCTACAGTCATCTCAACACTTGAATGGCGTTGAAGGATCCACTTCTGATCTCACTCTTGGTTGTTGGCAGTCTTCAGTTCCTCCCAGGCTGATAAGCTGTGGACTTTTCCGTAGGGCTTCTCACAGCAAGGCAGCTTGCTTTCCCCAGTGTGAGTGAACTGAGAGAGAGCCCCCAAAATGAAAGACAGTCTTTTTATAACCTAATCTCAGAAGTGATATCCCGTCATTTCTGCCATATTCTATTAATTAGAATCAAGTTACTAGTCCAGCTCATACCCAAGAGGATGGGATTACTCAATGGCATGAATAGCTGGATGTGGGGATCACTGGGGGCCATTTTAGAGGCTGCCTACAACAGTCGTACTAGCAGAAACACAGACCATAGGGTTTGGGAATAAATAACTATTCTTTTCAGAAACATCTCTTGGTTTGCTACTGGGCCCTGGTAGAGACTGAACTTCTGATCTGGGACATCTAGAGACTGTATGACCCAAGCTTCCCAGGATGAACTGCATGTTTTCTGACTCACTAAGATACAAGGTGTTGAAGGCATCAGCAATCCAACATCAAGTGGAAATGATATAAATGAGATTAGGTGCAGATAGCTCCTAAAGACAGAAGCATGAGTCTCCTGTAGCACCTAGACCTGCTACGTTACCACCTCTCTGCCAACCGATGGCCCCGTGGAGAAGTTCCCACTCACCAGTTGACTGAGGAAGAAAAAGCTAAGGCCTAGTTTACAGATGGTTTTGTACAATGTGTTGGCGTCAACTGGAAGAGATGCTACAGCATTACAACCCCATTTGGGGATAGCCCAGCAAGACAGTGATGATGGAAAATCCTCCCAGTGGGCAGAACTTTGACCAATACATTTGGTTGTCCACTTTGTCTCGCTTGAGAGCTGATCAGAAGTACAAATATACTGATTCATGGACAGTGACTGGTGGTTTGTCTGAAATGTTGGGGATTCAGAAAAAAATTTTTGGCAGATTGGTAACAAAGAGGATGGGGGCAGAGGTATGTGGATGAAACTTTTCAGAATGAGTATAGGGTGTGAAAAAAATGTGTGTCCCACATGAATGTTCAGCAAAGGGCATCCATGTAGAGGAGACTTTCAATAACCAAGTGGACAAAATGCCCCACTCTGACTGGCAGCCAGCCTCTCTCTGCAGTTACCTTAGTGCTCGCTCAGCAGCCACAGTGGTGGGGATAAAGGTTATGTGTGGGCCCAGCAACATGGACTTCCCTCACCACGGTTGGGCTGGCCCTCGTTGCTGAGTGCCTAACCTGAGCAGAGACTAATGCTGAACCCTCCTCGCAGCATCTTTCCTTGGGAAAGACCAGAAAACTACCTCATGGCAGGTTGATCACAATGGAGGACGCAGCAATTTGTCCCCACTGGAAAGAACTTACGCAGGATATGGATTTGCCTTCCCTGACCCAGTGCTTCTGCTAGTATGACTAGCCTTGTAGTAACGGAGGTTTGACACAATAGTGCTTCTGATCAAGGAGCTTATTTCTAAGTCATCCTTATGTTCGGAAAAAGCAGCTTTCTTAGAAAAGGGAGGAAGGTAATACATCAAAATGTTAAAAGTAGCTGTCTAATGGGAATTAGGGTAATATGTATATATTGCTGTTTCTTTCCATTTTTCCTTATTTTCCAAATTATCCTGTATCTGGAATAATACATGATATTATAAAGGCAATTGAAGATAGTTTCTAAACTGCACTCCTGAGACAGTCCAGTTTCCTGATAGGAAAGGATTGCTTGGAGGGTGCTCTATTGTGCTCAGGATTTCAGTTCTGTTCTTTTCAATCCCCTCAGGCACAGACCATTGTGGTCTCAGTCAGTGGCATTTCTCTGTAATCTCAGAGATTCTCAAACTTCGGTGTACACAGCATCTCAGGGGGCTTATAAAGATGCGGACTCCCACTTCTCCCCTCCCTCAGAAATTCTGGCTGGGTAACTCTGGGTGGGAGCCAGGAAGCTGTATGTTTTTAAAAGGACCTCCAGGTGAGTGACTCTTGTTTAGATTGTCCACGTAACACCCTTTGAGGAACACTGCTCTAGATTTACAGGAGGCTCCAAGGTTGGGGAAAAGCTAGGAAGAATTCAAGTTAGACTTGGGAAGCAACAGGAGCAAGTTGTCTTTCTGGTGTCAGTAGGATCAGATTCCAGAAACACAAGTAGAAAGACAACTCAAAATCTTTTTTGCCTTTGCTTAGCTTTAATTCAAAATGTAGCGTGTTACTGCACGCACATTACCAGTCTGGGGAGGCAGAAGAGTTCTCTCTGCATGAGGAAGGCTGCACAACGTAATGGGTGCTGGGATCAGATGGCTCTTTCAAGAGCGTATCACACCTGGCTCCAGAGCCAGTGGGGACAAACAGATGTAAGCGTTAATACTAGCTTCGCCACTTACTAGTTGTCAACTTTAGGTGAATTAAGTTCTCGGAACATTGGATCTTTTATGGAAATAATATTTTCGATCTATTACCGAAGTATGACTTGACTTGAAATAATCATTGTAGACCTTAGTTCTTTCATAAAATAAAGAGGACTAGAAACTCTGATATTCTTTGCAGCTCTAATATTTTCGTATATTTTACTAGGGACCTATTTCTTTTATAAACTAAGTGAAAACATTCAGATAACTGCAGAAGACATAAAGTCACAATGTTTGAGATAAAAGCCATTAAAATAATTCTGCTTTCTTGGGCAGAAAATTTTTTAATAATCACTATGTTCCTAATTTGAGTAATGATGGATAAGGCAGTGATTACTTCAAGTGAAATGAGACTACATAGTGAAGCTGTAGGGCAATCTTTGGACCTGCTCCCTAAGGGTGCCTTGTCAGACAAATCCTGTGAACATCCTCAGTGGACTGTCTGTCATGGAAACAGAGTGTCCGGTGATGAGAAACTGGAGTTCCATCACACTGACCCTGAAGTTAACAGCTCCAAAGTGGGGTGTATGGAGAGTGAATGGGGGTCAGCCCCATGGCCGAGTGGTTAAGTTTGCACACTGCTTCAGCGGCCCAGGGTTCGCTGGTTCAGATCCTGGATGCAGACCTTCTACTTATCATCCCATGCATGCTATGGTGGCATCCCGCACAGAACTAGAATGACCTACAACTGGATGTACAACTATGTACTGGGTCTTTGGGGAGGAAAAAAAAAAGAGGACGATTGGCAACAGATGTTAGCTCAGGGCCAATCTTCCTCACCAATAAAAAAGAGTGAATGATGCCAAATTCTTAAGGAGCCTTTGAGCTAAAATAGGGCATGGCAACTCATCTCACTCCAGATGTGTCTCAGATTTCCCCCCTCTCTGTCATCAGCAGAGAATACAAAGGGCAAAGATTTTCCTGTCAAAGACCAGGAGCCTGGAATCCTGCCTTTTCCCACTTTCTCTCACTTTTCTGGCACCCACCTGTGCACTTCAACACACATTGTTTAGGTTTATGTAGACAACTGACTTTCATTGCACAGCAGGGATTCAGAGGCACAAACACTACACAGTTGAGGTTTTTTCTCGAGTGTGCTTCATATCATTCGGTGGGCTTTACATAGTTATTGAATCTCCCAGTTATGCATACTTGCCAAATGGACTTGCTGGTTTAAAGTACTACTCTTCTTGGCATTGCACTTAGCTCTCAGGTCTCTTAAGGACCTCACCCTTGGAAGTATAATTATTCTGGTGGCCCTTTCCCCCTTTCCATGTGGGCCTTTCTGTTCCCTCGAGGGCTTTCCCTCACCCCAAGAGGTGGCAGGTGGCATCACTGAGTCAAACAGAAACAGAATAAATAAACCAGGCTCAAGAAAGCCAGGTTCGATGAAGCACAGAAAACGGAAGGGGCTACTCGAGTCTCCCAGTGGGAAAAAATTCGTGAGAGTCTGGGGTTGTGGAGAAGTTACAAGACAAACCAGGAGAGCACTCAGGAAACCAGAAGCAGATACCGAGATCACAGACGAGAAGACCTCAAAACTGAGCTGAAGTCTGCTGCAGAAAGGAAGCACCGTATGCTGTTCTCTTTGTGCTGTTTTGCTGAATTCTCGTTTTATGAGTGACCCGGGTTACTTCCTTTCCCAGACAGGCTAGTCCACTGCAGGGCCTAAAACTCACCTTGTCTCCTCTGAAAGAACATGATTCTGTCCTGTTTGTAATCCAATCCAGATCTATACTCGGGCCGTTGGTCAAAGCTGCCCTGATTTTTCCTCATTAATTTGGCTTGCGTATCTTCTCTGTTCCTGCCCTAGAGATGCTGTTTTTTCTGTCACTCCTGTGTTATCCATAAAGATCCTGGATAATCTATTGTTCCCTATCTCCTTATTTTTGTTTTTTCTATCAGACAGTGATATTTGGGTTTCTCTCTATTCTGTCTACTTACCTCCTTTGTAATTGATCTTCTGTCACACTCACTTTTCTACCCTCTGCTTTTTCTAGCAGGTGTTTTGGTTATTCTCTTAGAGTTTCCCCCCCTTTCTCTTGCAGGTATTTTTTTAGCTCATCACAACTTCACTTCCTGTTTCTCCTTCATTATCTATCATCTTAGATAAAGTAGGGTTTATTTCTCAGGAATTCTCTTGGCTCACATATATCTCATGCCTTTTCACTGTGGCTACCACCTTGATAAAATTTTACTGTCTTGCATTGGAACAGTGTATATCAAACTGCATTTTTTATACAAGAATTTTAAAAATTTTGTTTTTCCAATTCCATTATTATTTTAAAAATTAATATAAGCATATTCAGGATCATCTGGGTGCCTATTTTATGGCCAAATACTATCATAAAATTTCAGTATTCCCAGTTACACATATAATTGCATAAGTACCAAAGAGAACATGGTTAGACTTAGCATATAAGTGACACATTTGAACAAAGTGGAGTCTGAATGACATCGTGGTGCATTGTACAGATGAATGTTTTTCAGTGATGCAAATGCAGAGAACTAATGGGAGAAATGAGTCGCCACAGGCAAACTGAAACAAACCTGTACTGGAGCAGTTAATACCATGCCTAGTTTAAACCAAATCGTATCGTCAGTCAGCTTAATGTATTAATTAAATTAATGTTATTAATTTAAATGAATGTTCATTTTTGGATTTGATTATAATTAATTTATAAAAATTTAAAGCTTTTTTAGTTGTATAAGAGTTGTATATATGAAAGGTCTGTAACTTTTTTATTTGAGAATATTTATATAACATTATAATAAAAATTTGTCAGGCTTCTGTTTCCAGCCAAGATAGAGTAACAGGGACTATTCTTCTGCCTGAGACAGCTTAAAAAGTGAACAAAATATATAAAGCAATAATTTTCAAGATATTAAACATCAGACAATGAAAGATAGTGTTTTCTGAGTGATAGAGAACAAACACAGTGAGCCCTGTAATTGCCCCAGCTGACTTCCAGGAGGACATTTCCAGGCCATGACACAGGGAAGGGAAACCAAGGAAGAGCCTGGTAAACTCTCTGAGTTGAGGATGTTGACTGAGAACTTGAGAGCTTGATGAGTGGGGTTTGCTGGACAGAGTACTGGAGATGGGAGAGAGAGCATCACAGACAAAGAAGTCCAGAGCCTACAGAGGGTTCCCCTCAGATGCTCAGCAGAGTCCTGAAGAGTGCATGCATATCAGGAAACTACCTGAGGCTGTGAATCACCTAAGAGGATTAGAGGGAACAGGTACTTGGTGCTCACACAGGGCTAGGAAAAGTACCTGTCCACTGCCCATCCCCACCCCCAACCAAATTAGAAACCCAGCCAAATTAGAAAATTCACGGCACGTTGTGTAGAACACTCTGAGCAGTCATGCCTCAGAAGTGGAAAATAATTAGCCCTAGAATAAATGCTGAATTGATCCCACCTAACAAAAGACAGATGTAAAAGGGCCAAACTGTCTCCTACTAACTTAAGTGCGGCCTGGAACCAACCTCAAGGATATTTACAAGAATACAAAAATATCCAGCCTCCAACAAGGTAAAAAACACAATGTCTGGCATCCAATCGAAATTACCAGGCAATCAATGCTGCAGGAAAATTTGACACGTGATTATAAGAAAAATAAATCAATAGAAATTCATCCAGAATTGGCAAAGATGTAATCATCAGACAACATTAAAATATTATGACTATATCCCATATGTTCAAAAACCTATGAATGTGTTAATTAGAGACATGGAAGATATTAAAAAAGACCCATTTAGAACTTGAAGAGTTGAAAACTATGATATCTGAGATGAAAAATTCATTGATAGAATTAAAGGCAGATTAGGCATTGCAGAAGAATAGATTAGTAAACTTGAAGACATAGCAATAGAAACAGTCCAAAATGAAACATACAGAGAAAAATGAGTTTTAAAAGGTGAACAGAGTATCAGTAAGCTGTGGGACAACTTCAGGCAGTTTAAAATATATGAATTGGATCCATGAAGGAGGGGGGATAGAAAAGTATTTGAAGAATTGATGGCAAAATTTTTCCACATTTGATGAAATTATAAGCCCACAGTTGTAAGAAGCTCAACAAACCCCAAGCACAAGATGCGTGAAGAAAACTACGCCAAGGTCCGTCATAATCAAATTGCCCAAAACCAGTGATAAAAAGATAATCTTAAAAGCAGCCAGAAAAAAAAGACACTTTACATACAGAGAAAAAGATAAGGATGACCACAGATTTCTCTCAGAATCAATGGAAGCAAGACAACTGTGGAGCAGTATCTTTAAAGGGCTGAAAGAAAATAATCATAGGCAAAATTATCTTTTAACAGCAAAGTGAAAGTACTTTTTTTGGGCCTACAAAAGCTGAAAGAATTAACCATCAATAGATCTAAACTACAAGAAATGTTAATGAAGTCCTTCAAGCAGAAGGAAAATGATACCAGAGAAACCTAGGAGTACACAAGGGAGTGAAGAGCATCAGAAATGGTAACTCTAGAGGGGGGAGGGCAAAAGGGGTGAATAGGTTCACATGTGAGGGGACGGACTATAATTAGGTTTTGGGTGAACATGATGTAATCTACACAGAATTCTGTTACGATGTACATCTGAAAGCTATATAATGTTATAATCCAATGTTACTGCAATTAAAAAAATTTTTAAAAAAGAAAGAAATGGTAACTTCATGAATAAATGTATGCTTTTGTTCTTATTTCTTAGAGCTCTTTAAAAGAGAATGGACTGTTAAAGCAAAAATAATTTTTTGTGGGGTTTATAATATATAGCAGTAAACTATGTGACAACCGTAGCACAAAAGCTGTGAGGCGAGAAATAAGAATATACTTTTTTAAGTTTCTTATGCTACGTGTGAAGTAATATAATTGGTTCTGCTTCTGTGATTGTGCCCTAAATGATTCAGGCCCCGTGAAAAATGTGTTGGGATTTTTAATGGAATTACATGCAATCTACAGATCCGTTTGGAGTCTTTCTGTTCATAAACATGGTATGTCTCTCTGTTAATTTATGTCTTCTTTAAAGTCTTCTAATAAAGTATTACCATTTTTTTCCATAAAGGAAGTATACTTCTTTTGCTATACCTAGCTACTTTATATATTTGTTGCTATTTGACTTTTTTAAAATAGACTTTCTTTTTTTGGAGCAGTTTTAGGTTCATAGCAAAATTGAGCAGAAGGTACAAAACTTTCCCACCTCCTGCCCCAGGTACACACAGCCTCTGACACTATGAACGATGCATACCGGAGTGGTACATTTGTTATAACTGGTAAACCTAAAAGGACGCATCATTATCGCTGAAAGTCTATTATTTACATTAGGGTTCACTCTTTGTGTTATACATTCTGTGGGTTTGGACAAATGTATAACAACATGTTTCTATCATTATAGTATCATACAGAATAGTTGCACTGCCCTAAAATTCCTCTGTGCTCCACTGACTTTTCCTTTCTTCCTCCCAACCCCTGGCGACCACTGATCCTTTTACTGTCTCCATAGTTTTGTCTTTTCCAGAATGGGATATAGTTGGAATCATATGGTATATAACCTTTTCAGATTGACTACTTTCATTTAGTAATATATATTTACGTTTTCTACATGTCTTTCATATGGCACGACAGCACGCTTCTTTATAGCACTGAATAATGTTCCATTGTCTGGATGTACCACAGTTTATTTATCCATTCACCTACTGAAAGGCATCTTGGTTGCTTCCAACTTTTGGCAATTATTGAATAAAGCTGCTATAAACGTCTGTGTGCAGGTTTTTGTGTAGACTAAGTTTTCAGCTCCTTCGAGTAAATACCAAGGAATGAGATTTCTGAATCATATGGTAAGAGTATGTTTAGTTCTGTAAGAAACTGCCAAACTGTCTTCTTAAGTGGTTTTACCATTTTATATTCTCACCAGCAATGAGTGAGAGTTCCTGTTGCTCCACATCCTCGTCAGCATTTGATGTTGTCAATGTTTTAGATTTTGGTCATTCTAATAGCTGTATAGTGACTGAATATGTCTTCTTAAAATGCCAATTTTCTATCTGCTTGTTGCTATTGTATATTGATTTTTTAGATTGATCTTTAAATCAGCAAATTTGCCATACTGTCTTATTCTAATAATGCGTCTGTAGAGTCTTCTGTGTCCTCTATTTAGGGCATCGTATCATTTGTGAGTGATGGCAGTTTATTTCTTCTTTCTAATCCTTATTACCATTATGTTTTAAGAAAATATCTGTTGAAAAAGAGAATTTTCAGCCATAACCTGAAGGAATCTGGCCATAATATGAATAATATAAAACTTGAGACTCTGTTATAAGGCTCCATCAATCTAGACAACTGTTTTTATTGCTCACATTTACCAAGATGGAGATCTTGAATGGTTGTAAACTTATAGCCAAAGAGCTTCTTTAACAATTACTCTAAAGTTCTCAAAAACTGTAAGCTCTGATTCTCTGAACTTTCTTTGATATTATTAAGGCAAATCTAACAGCAGGAATGACAAACAACAAATTTCCCATAAAGGGAATCAGGACCCTTTTTTACTTAGGGCCAAAGTCTTAGAGATATGGTTTAACTATGTTTGCGTTTTCTTTCCCCCCAAGTAGCTGCTGAAGTAGAGCCTAAGCCTCAGCCCTACCTAAACTAAGCAGAGTATTTTGACACATTAAGTACCTTCTCCCCATCAAACAGGCGTCCTGTTCTTTGCCTCCGCCAAATGAGCGTCCGCGTCTGTCAGACAGGACGAGGGAGGAGTTAGAGGAGCAGAGAAGCAGGCTGGGGCAGCAGGGGGTAACGTAGCCTCCGAGTTGTGGTAAAGACTGAGAGGAAGCAAACAGTAAAGAGGCTTACTTTTCCAAAAAACATTAAATTTGGGGGGAAAAGCTAAGTATTAAAAAATATAAAAATACAGTCCTCCATGGTTCAACCACCATTGGGACTTAAATATGAGCATAAAAGTAGAGTTGGATGAGTAGAAATTTTAAAGAATAAAATTGGGATCATAGTCAATATAGTTGTTTTTCCCCTTTATAGATCATGAACATTTCCTCATGTAAGTATGAATTCTTCAAAAATGCTGTTTTTAAATCCAACAATTCAGAAGAGAAGCAGAGTTCACTGGTCAAGACCAATGTGACATCTAGGCCCCAGAAGAATCAAATTCTCTTGGGGTAAGCAGGACTAGACGACAGCAGAGCAGCAGAGATGAAGGCTATATTGAGTCTCCCCAGGACCCACCCCAGATGCTGTGAGAAACCAGAGTCGCTCCTTGAAAGGAGACTTTGTGTCCTCATTTGTGCTCTGGGTTTACTCGTCTCTGAAAGTCGCAGACCTGAGGCAAAGTCACAGCTCCTCAGGTAAGGAAAGAGGGCACAGGAACTCTCCTAAGAGAGGAAAAGAGTAAAGTGAAGTTGAGAGCAAAGAGAAGAAAAGAAAGAACAAACCCAGAAGAGACAGTGAAGTCTGCCCTGTATAATTTTTGTTTATTTTCTTGTCTGTTTGTTGTAAAAGAAGTAGATGGCATGAGAATCTTGATAACACTCAACTGGGAGTCAGGGAACCTGGGGGTTTTTGCTAGCTGTGATTTTGTTGTGGGGTCTCCCATAAAAACATGAACAGTAAAAAAAAAAAAAAACATGAACAGTAAAAGTCATCCTTACTCCATGGAGATGGGAGGTAGCATAAGTCCTTGAGCGGTAACTTCATTTAATGATTCCCACAGCCTATATTCAACTCTGCCTTCTTTTCAAAGGAATGTTCCTGTATTTTCAGTCATCAGCTTCACATTTTTATCTTATTATTTCACTTCAAATTCAATTTGAATAAAACTAAACTCATTGCCCTACTTCCACCACCCATCCAAGTTCATCTTCCCTGTTTTCTATTTTTAATTTTTTTTTCACTTTAAAAAACATGTATTAAGCATCTGCAATGTGGCTAGATGCTGTGCTAGGTACCATGCTAAGGCTAACCCTCTCTGGGCTTTAGGGGATTTACAGCACAATTGGTGGGGGCATGGAGGGTGACTGGTGAGACGCCTTATAAGTCAGTTTACTAAAGTGTGATTATGCTAAGGACCAGAAAATATCCTTAAATTCTAAATGTAATCAACCAATTAGCCCCTTCCTCTCCATTTCTCAGTCGATACCCTAGACTGAGCTCTGATCACTTTATGCCTGATATATGATAACAACATGGTGAGCATGGAGAAAGGCCCTGGGTCCAAGAAAGAGCCAAGGTTAAGTGAAAGATACTCATGGGGCTTCCTGGCAATTGGTTGCTTCCTTCTATCGGAATTGATATTCTAATTGGAGTGTTTCAGTAATTTTTTACAACAGACATGTCATCAACTATATTTCTAAAATTCTAGTTATTTCTACAAAATAACAATTCCACAAATAACAAATAAACAATTCCACAAAATACAGAAAGCTGGTAGGTGATTGTCAGGATGTTCTGTCAGAAGTTAAGCCTTGTTTTTTCTTCTCTAAGGAGAAAATTGACAGAGAATTGCTTTGGAACTCAGAAGGAATGTGCCATGCCCCCACCAGAAGGTCAAGGTGGGATCCTTTACCTTGGAATCTCTGGAGAGGCTCCCTTAGGTGGTGCCAATGGACCAGAATCATTGAGGGAAGCTTCTCTGGGAATGGTGGATGCAGGTGGAAGAGCCCTCATTGTCCTGAGAGAGAAGAGAAAAGAGGCACCACCTGGGAGAGAAATTTTAGAATGCTGGATAATTGGGATTTTTTGAAGGCTGAAGAGAAGTCGATACAAATAGTGAGATTAAAGATTCAAGAGAGAATTAACAAGGTCTTACACTAGCAAAGGGAAAGGATGGAATCAAGGACTGTAGTTGAAGGATTAGCCTAGGGATAGAGGAGGAATATTTCCTTCTCTCAAATTTGTGGGAATAAATAAATGGTAGTTAGAGATGCAGGGAAATATTGAGGTGACTGGATAAAAGTTAGTCATGACATTTGGATTATGGCAGAGTCTTCAGAAAGACATGGTTTAAATGCAAATGCCACCTTGGAGGGGACTCATAAACCACCTAGGAAAGCAGAAGAAAATGGGAAGGCTAAAGGCTGTCTCTAGACAAAATTATGAGATAGGAGAAGTTAATTTTCTTCCTCTTCTCACTTCTCCTTTCAGCATCCTTATTGCGTGTTAAATTCTACTTAATCCTGTGTTCCCCTTTTCTTCAGAAGCTATGCTGATGCTCTTCCCCAAGGATTTCACTTTAAGGTAGATGTCAGCCAAAATGATGTTTAACTGCAACCTTCATCTTTGTGTTTCTGAGGTTCAAAGTGCCTTTAAGAACCATGTAACTGACTATAGAAAGGACCTAGAAGAGGGTGGAAACTTAAAATGTGTTTTCTTCAACTGATTTCACCCAATTACTAGAGAATACACATTCTTTTCAAGTAAACATGGATGTATGTAAAAACTGACCATGTATTTGTTCATAGAACAAATTCTTTAAAGTTTCCAGAGAATGAATGCCAAATAGGAGACACTCACTGACATCAATGCATTTAAGTTAGAAATCAATAACAGAAAGATACTTTAAAAATTCTATACATCTGGAAATTAATCAATGGGTTAAAGATAAATCATAGTAGAAACTAGAAAATAGTTATAATTGAATGATAATAAAGACTGCATAAGTAAACACTTGTAGGAAGCAGCCAGAGCAGTACTTAAGTACACATGGAAGGATGCTTGATCACATTATTGTCATGGAAATGCAAATGAAAACGACAGTGAGAAACTGTATCATGCTCACCAGAGATTGGCAAAATTTTTAAATGCTATGTGTTGGCAAAGATGTGGAACAACAGGAACTCTCATGTGCTACTGGTAGAAGTGCAATTTAGTCCACTATTTTGGAACAGAGGTTGATATTACTCAGGAAATTTGGAGATATACATATCCTATGACCCAGAATTCCTCTCCTAGATACATAACCTATGGACTCTTGTATATGTGCACCCGGGTGTATGTATAAGAACGTTTATAGGAGTATTATTAGAAATAGCCTAAAAGGTCAAGCAATTCAAGTGCATATGAAGAATGGCTAAGGAAAGCGTGGTATGGGCATACAACGGAATATTATAAAGCAGGAAGAGGAATAGCCAATGAATGACTGCTGCGGGGACGAATGGCAAAAAAACTTTAACCTGAGAAGACAAGTCACCAAGACAAACATCAGTGTATTCCCTTTATGAAAACTTTAAAGACATGCAAAACCCTAAATTTATTTTATTGGGCTACAATAAATCCCAAAATAATGGGACAACTCAATATTTAGATAAGCGATTACTCTGGGGATAGCGGGAGGGAAGGACAAACAGACAAAAGGCACAAAGCAGCTTTCCAAAGTGCTGGTGATGTTCTGTGACTTAAGCTGGGTGGTGGCACATGAAAAAAGTCTACATATTATTATAGAAGATATATACATAAGTCATATATGCCATTTTGTATGTTTAACATATTTATATTACACATATATGTAATATTTTTCATAACGTATTTCACAACAGGAAAAATTACTCTGGTAACTATATGGAAGAGGGGAGAATAGTAGATTCAGGGAGACAGGTAAAGCTGCTGATGCAGTAGTGAAGAAATGGAACAAACAACGAAGCTCACAATCCTCTTGAAATAGATTTTAGGATTTTTTTTTTGTTTTTTAGATTGGCACCTGAGCTAACAACTTGGCAATCTTTTTTTTTTTTTAAAGATTGGCACCTGAGCTAACAACTGTTGCCAATCTATTTTTTTTCTGCTTTTTCTCCTCAAATCCCCCCAGTACATAGTTGTATATTTTAATTGTGGGTCCTTTTAGTTGTGGCACATGGGACGCCACCTCCACGTGGCCTGATGAGTGGTGCCATGTCTGCGCCCAGAATCCTAACCAGTGAAACCCTGGGCCACCACAGCGGAGTGCACGAACTTAACCACTCGGCCAGGGGGCCGGTCCCCGATTTTAGGATTTTTGAATTAATGGGATACCGTAAGTCGGAGGAAAAGAAAAATTTGATGATTACTCAATTTTAAAGCTTGTGATAAATTTTATGAATTAATAGAAAATTTTTGGAAGGCTAACCATAAACTAGCAACAATGTTTCATTGGAACAGTTTCACTGGAATAGTTCCAGGCCCAGGAGGGAGAGAAACATGCTTTTCATAGTCTCTTTTGAATTCTGAACATGTTCACGTATTACTTATACGAAAAATGAACAACAAGATTAAAGAGTAGAGATTTTTGTTTAGCTCAGATACGGCTGTTCTAATTTAATGAGGAAGAATTTTGTAGTAGCGATACAATTTTGGAAATGATGCCATCTATGTTTCGTGATCTGCTGCTGAATTGGGCTAAATAGTAGATCATTTGTATTCATCCTGGGCTAGGCTGGAAGTGAGGGTTGAGCACCCTGTGGTCAAGGTCCACTCTTGTCAAGGTAAAACATGGGTACTAGGGTTGCCCCTGGCTAGGGCTGTGGGTGGGGAAGTCCCTGTGATTGACATGTTTGATATAACAGCACAAAGAAACTATAAAATACTCCCAGGTTGATTCTTTTTTTGTGTGTGAGGAAGAGTGGCCCTGAGCTAACATCTGTTGCCAATCTTCCTCTTTGTCTTGAGGAAGATTGTCACCGAGCTAACATCCATGCCCATCTCTATTTTTTTATGCGGGATGCCACCACAGCATGGCTTGACAAGTGGTGCTAGGTCCAAACCTGTGAAGGCCAGCTGCTGAAGCAGAGTGCACGAACTTAATGCTACGCCAATGGGCTGGCTCCTCAGGTTGATTCTTGTGGCTGCAGCAGCATCATTTAAAAATTATGAGGTGAGGTTGATCCTTGACACTATCTGCTCTTTCTTTATTTTTTCCTGTCAGGATCCCCTCTTGTATATAATTCTACATATATGTTAGCTAGTCCTCTGTAAGCTGATAACTGGTAAAGCCTTATGATGTTAACCCTCCAGGGAGGATTCTGCATTTTTATCAGAAATCTGAAAATCAAAAAACCCTCAAAATTGAAAAAAAGAATGAATGTTATTGTGAGCTTTCTGATAGTCGTGTCTTTTCCACTACACTATTTGACTAATCCTAAGGCTGATCCTGCCTCTCATTTTACGATGTCATTTACGTAACATAAAAATTTTGATCATTGTTTTATTTAATTTTTATTCATACCTTGCGTCATGGCACAAAATATTTGAGGTGATTTATAATAAGCACATACCATAAATTGGAGAGCAACAAATAAGAACATTAAAAATCAGGCCCAGAACTATAGATATATAGAAATAAAAACTACAGTAGAAAGGCATGTTCAGGCACACAAGCAGAACACAAATGAAGCACTAGAATTGAGTTTCAAGTTTGGTCTAGGATTCCGGGTGAAAGTGAAAAGGGAGACATGATAGGTTACTGGTTATTCCCTCCGCCTCCTCCCACCATCCTCCCAAAGCCCACTATTTCCTTAAGGGAAGTATATAGGTTTTCCTAACGTATGACCTTAGAAGAAATTTCTCACATGGCCCTATAAGCTTTTTTATCACCACTGAGTCCACATACCTTTGCATAATAAAGGAAACAAAGCCAAAAAATAAATAAATTTTAGCTGAATTAAAATTGAATGAATGGTTAACTTGTGCTTTGGGCAATGAAGGAAACAGTAGGTATAGCTGACATGACTTGAGAGAGCTGTGTATTTATTTACTAATTTATGTCTCAGTAGCAAATAACGAGGGATTTAAGAATCCTCATATGCATGCTTTGGAAATATCATGCAATCACCTGATACAATTGCATCATTTTTTTTGGTTTAAATGAAAATAGTTGAAGTGATGTTCACTTGAAAATTTGTTTGCTGAACTTTGTGATTCATGTGTTATTTGATAGCATATTTAAGTTGTTCTCTATGTAATTAAATACCTTTATTTAATGGGCCACTGGGGAAATAATTGTAGGTTCTCAGGAAAAGTTTTGTTTAGCATGCTTAACATTGACCTGGATGAAGAGAGAGCATGGTTGGTTAAACGTGTAATGGACACAAAGCTGACAGGGTTAATTCAAACAATGGATGACAGAATCTGGGTCTCAGTCTATCTTGGGCCCTTTAAATGACCATATTACAAATTGTCTGAGACATGTTCAAATCTAGCCAAAAGCATTTCTGCCTGTCTGTGGGATTTTTCCAGACCGCTTCTTGCTCTGAGCTTCTGCTCCTTGCCACGCTCTGTGGCTCTGCTTGTTCAGCCCCTCTCATCCCAGGATTTGCTGCAGGTCTTCTCGCTTCCTGACCTATTTGGACCCACTTCTCCAGCTTAGGCCCTTGGCGCTGTTTCCTGGAGACGATCTGGTATTCACCCTTTGGCTCTGTGCCCTAAAGCTCTGTGGAAAGGGCGCTTCTACCCTCCCCTGCTCCTGAGAGCCTGACCCAGCTTGGCCCAACTTGCCATGTTTCCTCATGGTATGTGAGGGTGAGTGTGGAGGAGATTATCAGTGTCTACCTCCTTTGTGTGTTGACTGAAGTCAAAGAGTGAGGAAACCTAAATGCTACTCTGAGTTGTTTGACAAAATGAAAAAGCTCAAAAGTGTATTCATTCATTAATTCGTCATTTGTTCATTCACCGTCCATTGTGTGCCAGGTTCTGAGAACACTGAGGTAGAAATGACAGACACTGTCTGTCTTCACAGAGTTGAATTAATGGCAAGGAAGAAAGTAATTTTAAGGCAGCTTTGTGTGTGTGTGTGTTACATAGAGGACATAGGTGACTAGAGGTTTAGGCAAGAGTGATATGACAAAGATGGTGTGTCCTGAACAGCAGGTATTAACTGATCTAGCACAGTGGTTCCAGACTGCAGTGATTTCTCTCCCCTGCCCTGGAGACATCCACAATGTCTGCAGACACTTTTGATGTCACAACTGGGACACTGCTACATAGTGGTTAGATGTCAGGGTTGCTGCTAAACATCCTACAGTGCATGGGACAGTCCCCCAGTACAAAGAATTACAGAGTCCAAAGTGTCAAAAGTACTGAGGTTGGGAATCCCTAGTTAGCGTATGTGTCAATCCACATGTTTCTGAGAGAGCAGCTATCAGGAAAGATTCCTTTAGCCTGGTAGTTATTATTATTATTAATGGCTGACATTTATTGAGTGCTTGCTATATGCTAGGCATTATGGTAAACACTTAAAATGGATTATCTCATTTAGTCATCAAAAACTCTTTGGGGCGGGTATTATTATTAGCTCTAGCTTACAAATGAAAAAACAGGTTTAGTGGCATAAAGAAACTCACCCAAGATGTCATTGCAAACAAGTGGCAGAGCCGAGAGTTGGATCCAGGAAGTCTGGCTCTTTACTCTTCACCACTACAGTTAGCAGCTCTAATTCAGAGGCCAGGCCATCCCTTCACTTGTTCCTTAGCTCATTAGAAAATGCTTGATGAGCCAGCCCTGATGGCCTAGTGGTTAAAGTTCAGTGTTCTCACCACTTGGTGGCCCAGGTTCAGTTCGTGGTCACAGAACCACACCACCCTGTCAGTGGCCATGCTGTGGGGGTGGCTCACACAGAAGAACTAGAAGGATTTACAACTAGAATATATAACTATGTACTGGGTCTTTGGGGAGAAAAAGAAAAAAAGGAAGATTGGCAATACATGTTAACTAAGGGTGAATCTTCCCTAAATAAAAAGGAAAAGAAAATGCTTTAGTGACAGACTGAGCTAGCTCAGCCCTCTATTGGTTTATAGGCTTCTTTAGAAAGCTGAGAGGAAAGAGAGGTTGACATAACAGTGCATAGTTCAACCCAAATTTGGGTAAAGAGAATTTAACATTACATCAAAACATCAGCGTCTAATTTATGATTAATGGTTCTCCCACATGGGTGTGCAGCTGGCACATTACTCTGACCCAATTAAAGAGAATCAACCAAAACCGTTAGTCATATCTAATTCAGCCATGATTGTGTTGATACAGAGGAAGCCACAATACTATAAATAGCAGAATTGAGCTAATAGAATTTGATGCAGTCAGCTTTCATTATCTTATACTTTGACATTACTTTTCATTATTTTACACTTCTGCTTGACTAAGAGCTTCTGGGCAGTTTTTGATAGAATTTTAGGATGAGGCTGCACTTTCTGTCAGTTCGGTATTTTCCAAAGGCAAAGCTACAGTCCACTGTCATCCATACCTTTACCTGCATTACAAAGTCTGAACACTCCTGGACTGTAATTTGATCTAGTTCCTTAACCCTAACCATCTAACTGATAGAAAGTAATCAAACACCACGTCTGCCCATGTGATAGGGCAGAATTCTTCTGTCTTCTCACCTGAGTACAACAGGCTTGTGCCACCCAGAAGAATGAGAAGGTGACTCAGAACATGTGGGGTCCTGACAGCCCAAGGGGATATCCTTATGAAGAAGAGGAAGTCTGGGCTCCACAAATCGCAGGTTAGTGTGAAGTGACTTCACTTTCGTCCCAGTAAGTTTCTGAAATGACTTGTTCTGAGAAATGTATATGTGTGTAACCACAGATTTGGCTGTTTCGTTTTGAGGTCCCGGAGGAATATGTGGCTATGAGCATCTTTAATGTGCCCGAGGTGTTTTTAGAAAGAGTAACTTCCCTAGAATTTGTGTCTCTTTAGCTGACAGTGAATATACCCTTGTACTCAGGGCCAATAACAACTTCTAGTGGGTTAAAGGGCAAGAATGTTGAGTTTCGTTTTTTATTATCTCTGCAGTCTGAACTGTTCTCATGTAAAGGGGAGGCTGGCTGGTACAGATTTTTTGTGGCTAAGCACCTTTTTTCCAGCTTGTTTTCAAGACTGGTCTATTACCTTTCTCCCTTTTAATTCAATAGGTCTCAGAGACGCTATTTCATTAACCGCCTCTGAATTCCTGGGATATGGCTGCCTGGTGTTTTTTTTTCTCTTGTCCTTTAAAAGTTATGGAGAAGTTAGATATCTTAAACTGAACGATAATATAGTGATAAAAGCAACCAGCGCTTATTGACTGAAATGTGCCTAGTACTGACTGCCTTAAATGCACTCTCTCACTTCGTCTGCGTAACAGCCCTTTATGTATTTATTCCCGTTTTACAGAGGAGAAAAATGAAGTTTATATTAAATAATACAGGTTGGATTAAGTCATGCGGCTGGTAAGAAAGCAGTTAGGCTGGGATTTGAAGCCAGGTCAACTGACACCAAGGTTCATATGATTAACCACGGTCTGAAAAACTGTAGAACATAGGGACGATGGAGGAAGAAGGGCAAGTGGAGTGGGGATAAACTAGCGGAACTTTCTTCCAGGAGACTGACGGGATATCAATTTGTTTCTAATTTTTCTCAGACAAGTCCTGCTTCTGTATTTCACAACAGATCTAAAAGTGGCAAACTGTTCCAGGAATACTGATGCCAACTTTCCACATAGATAATACAATATTTTGTGAATTAAATTTTTAAGGGCACACACAACATTTTCCTAGTGTTACAGGCTTATTTCAGATAGAGTTTCCTACCCTGCCCTTTTCCCGTTAAGAGGCAAATAGAAGCTTAATTAAGCCTCTTAGTTAAGAGGCTTTGTTACTACTAGTAGTAGTCATTGGATCAGAGATGTAATATGCTGAGTTATAATTTCTATCCGAAACTCTACGTGTCTTTACAAGGACGTTTCACAATACTTAAGTTCTGCAGTCTTTGCACACACCACAAAACTTTAGGGGAAAATAGGAAAGGTAGATTCTTCTTGAATGCTTTCCAATACTCCTTTGACTGTCATCTACTTTTGATTCAGCTATTACACCTGCAAATTTTCACCTGATTCATCTGCAAAAGAAGGTAGTAGAGGTGGCAGCTAGATAAGATATTTCGTTGTAATGTACAATAGTAGCTACTGTTTATTGAGCACTCAACTATTGGCCCTGTGCTAAGGTTAGGTACTTTACACCCCATTATGTCGTTTCATCCTCACAACCCAATATGCAGGTACTAGTGTCATCCCCGTTTTACAGATGATAAAACTGAGGTGTAGAGAGGTTTGGAAACTAGTTCAAGTCTCAGTGGTAGTGACAGAGCCTAGAATCAATCATAGGTCTGATTTCAACATCAGTATTTTCAATTTTGCCTCCAAGATGTCTGAGCTTCAGACTAATGATGGTGAAATGTATGAGACCATTTTTTCTTTTGTTTTCTGCTAAAAATCTGATGGATCTGTTTTTTAACTCTGACACCAAATTATAGCTTTAAACAGCACCATAAGCCTTATTTACTATAAATGGAAGATCAAGAAATCAAGAGGCACAGGTTTGTGTTGTAACACTCCACATGCCTCAGCCTGGTGTTAGAAACTCTCCATTATTTTTCTAGTTTTATATCCTAGAACTTCCTTTCATGTACCCTTTGCTCAGACACACTAGATTACTCATCATACTCTAGACAAGCTTCATCGTTTTATGTAACAAATTTATTGAGGGTTTAATACATGCAAGGCATCCCTTAAATCTGAGAAAAGCTAAAAAACAGACATACCACAGTTTTGCAGGGATGGCAGTCATGGACTGAGATGTCTTTAGTGCAGATCTTAGTATGATAAGCACCCCTAAAGAGAGGAGCAGATAAATTTCTGTGGGAACACAGGAGTGGGAATGACTAAGTCTAATAAAAGTAGCATTTGAGCTGGTTCTTGGCCAAGAGGATCTTGGCAGGTAGAGATGGTGAAAAGAGCATCCCAGGCATTCTAGACCTTCCCAAAGCTGTGCCATCATGGAAGGCACGAGCAATAAAGGGCATGATCTCCAGGGAAGAGAACTCTGCATGGCATGGAAGAGGACACGTATAAAATCAGGCATGGCTGAAGACAAGCTTGCTAGGTGGTGGAGGATGGAGGGCCAAGGGCCTCAACTTCCTGATAAGGAATGTGGATTTTGTTCTATAGGCATAGATACCATTAAAATCCACAGAGCTTACCAAGGCCTGCAGGTGCTCTAAGATCTGCCCCACCCCTCCTTCCTACTTCTCTGGGGCTCTGTTTCCTGTCACTTTCACTTTCACTCAGTCAGCTCCACCTGCCCTGATCTTCCCTGATCATCCTTGATTGCTCCAAGAATGCTCATGGCTCACCAGCTGACCTCGATGGAAAACCCTTTCCCTGGAAACAACTCTTTCCTTAAATACCTGCATAGCCTACTCTTCTGTTTTCTTCAGGTCTTTGCTCAAATAGTACTTTATCAGAGAGATTCCTCTGACTACCCTATGTAAACAGCCATGTGTCCTTAAACCCAACTTTATTCTTTTTCTTAACTTTCATCACCATCTGAAATATTTATTTGTTTACTCTTCTTCCTCTCTCCTTCCTGTCTCCCCTACCTGAAATGTAAGCTCTTTAAGGGCAGGATTTTTTGTCTGGTTTGTTCACTGTTATATTTCCAGCCTTAAGAACAATGCCTGGTACAAAGAAGATGCTCAATACATATTTGTTCAATTAATGGATTAATTCAAATTTGAATTTCCAGCCTCTGGAGCCCCTTAGAATGCTCTCTTTTTATCTTATCAAATTTTTCTTATTGGGGCCCTCCCCATGGCCAAGTGGTTGAGTTCCCGTGCTTTGCTTCGGTGGCCCAGGGTTTTGCTGTTTCAGATCCTAGGTGTGGGCATGACACCACTCATCAGGCCATGCTGAGGCAGCATCCCACATGACACAACCATGGCACTCACAACTAGAATATACAACTAGGTACTGGGGGGCTTTGGGAAGGAGGAGGAGGAGGAGGAGGAGGAGGAAGAGGAGGAGGAGGGGGAGGGGGAGGGGAGGGGAGGGGAGGGGAGGGGAGGGGAGGGGAGGGAAGGGGAGAGGAAGGAGAAAAATTGGCAACAGTTGTTAGCTCAGGTGCCAATCTTTAAAAAAAAAAAATTTTTTTCTTATCTTTTAAGGCCATGTGCAAAAGAATCACCTGGAGTGCTTGTTAAAAAATGCAGATTCCTAGCACTCACCCTGAGATATATTTATGCAGATAATCCTCTGATCACGTGTTTAGAAACTGTAAGATCTGTGTCAGTTTGGACTCTTATGTAGCTAGTTACAGACAATAGAACTCAAATGGGCTCAAAGAAAAAGGCTCACAAAATAAAAAGTAAAACATTTCATGTGTAGTTTCTTCCATCATTGTTGATCCAGTCATGTCCCTAAGTCCTGTTTCTGTTGCTCTCTACTCTGTCTTCCACGGGCTGGCTTTGGAGTCCACTTGGTGGCAAAAAAAGGCAGCTACAGTTCTCTCCACACCATCCATCTGAGGGGAAGGAACAGCTTTTTTGAAGCTGCTATGGCCCAGAGTTTGGGATTCTTTCTCTCTCTGGCCCAAATTGTATCCTCTCTTCATCCCCAACTCAGTCACTGTGACCCCTGTGGAGGATAGGACTTGCTGATTTGCTATGCCAGCTAGAGCCCACCTCTAGAGCTGAGTGGCGAGGATGAGGTTAATGCTACCACAACCATGTGTTTGAGAGTGGTTGAGGGGTAAGTGTTTCAAAGGAAAATTAGGCTGCTATAGGAGGAAGAGGGGGAAGGTAGATGCTAGTCAGACAGCCAACATAAGACTAGCTTCGTCCTTTCTCTTTCCTGTAATTGACTTTCTGTGTTCCCAAGTTTGGTCCTGATGGACCACTACTTTGTGGGTTGGTTTCTAATCTCAGTTGGAAAATATTTTTCCCCTATTCCTTCCTGTAGCTATTTCAAATACTCACCACTCTCCACAAAACTCCTACCTGATCCCACTTCTTCTCTCTTAGGTGATCTCAACTTCTAATTCATAAAGAAAATAGAAGCAATTAGACAAGTATACCATTTCTACTGCTTGCCCATCCAATTCACAAACTTACATGCACTTGTTCTCATCTTACTCTCCCCTCCAATAAACTTAGAGTTGGAGTTGACAAACTATGGCCTGTGGGCCTCTCACATGTTTTTGCAAATAAAATTTTATTGGAAGACAACTGTACCCATTTGTTTATGTATCTATGGCTCCTTGTGCAATCCAAAGGCAGAGCTGAGTAGTTGCAATAGAGACTCTGTGACCTGAAAAGCCTGAAATATTTACTATCCGGCCCTTGAAGATAAAGTTTGTTGATCACTGTCTTGGAAGATGGGGTGATCTTCACATGATTGAGTCTAATCTTTCTCCTTCTTGATCTCATTCTCTTCTGTTTCTTCAGATTATTTAGGCTTTTCCTCTGCCCTCAGCCTCTCCAACTCTATTGGCCCCTTTCCCTCATCCTACCAGTGTGCTCAAAGATACCAGTCTTAAAACAAAACAAAGTGAAAGCCAAACAAAACTTTCCTTTAGTCCTTCAACATTCTCGGAACCCTGCCTTATCGCTCATTTCCCTTCTCATTCAGGCTTCTTAAAAGGGGTGGTTACATGATCGGCGTCATATTCCTCACCTTCCAGTCACTTCTCAAATCAGTTAAGTCTTGTTTCTGTTCTCACTATTTGCTGTTAGTTATTTAAGTCAATCGGTCTAATTAGTTAATTAAACCATTTAACTAATTAATTAAAATATTTGTTGGGGTACCACTATATGGTAGATTCTGTGCCAGGGTCTGAGACTCAATAGTGAACCAAATCGGCAGAAATTCTTGCCATGTGGAATTTTTAATCTAGTAGGGGAGACAAACAATGAACAAAGTAAGTGAGCAAAGTATCCAGTATGTTAGAAAGTGATAAACGCTGTGGAGAAAAATCAGTCAGGGAAGGGAGCTAGGGAGTGCTGGTGGGGGATGTGGGGTTCATGTTTTAAAAGAGTGATGTGGTCATGGAAGGATCACTGAGAGAATGACATTTGAGCAAAGACCTAAAGGAAGTGAGTGAGTGAGTCTCTGGCAGAGGGAACAGCAGAGTCAAGAGCCCTGAGATGAAAGTGTATCTGGAATGTTCAAGGAACTACAAGGACCAATGTGGTTGGAGGAGTAGGAATAAAGGGCAGAGTGATAGGAGATGGGGCTGGAGGGGAAATGAGAGTCTAGGTCACTTGGAGTTTTACATACCATTTTAAGGCTTTTTGGCTTTTACTCTGAATGATTTGGGACAGTAGTAGAGGGTTTTGAGCCAAGAATTGATATGATCTGACTTAGCATTTTAAAGTGATCCCTCTGGCTGCTCTGTTAAGACTAGACCATAGTTGACAAGGGCAGAATGAAGGAAGCCGGTTAGGAGATTGTTGCAGTTATTCAGAGATGGTGGTGGCTTGGATGCAGTACTGTAGTGGAGAACTGTTCCAGTTCTGAATGTATTTTGAAGGTAGAGGTGACAAGATTTGCTACAGATTAGATGTGATATATGACATAAAGAGGGGCTTCAAGGATAAATCCAAGGTTCTTGGCCTGAGCCACTGGAAAGGTAGAATCGCCATTAACTGAGATGAGGAAGCTTGTATGAGGAAGTTTTGGGAGAAAGATCAGAAGTTCATTTGGGGGCACACCTAATTTGAGGTGCCTTTTAGACATTCAAGTGAAAATGTCTGGTGCGCAGTTGGATACGTAAGTCAAGAGATCAGTGGAGAGGTCAGGGATAGAGATAAACATGCAGATTGGCAGATAGATCAGAGTTAAAGCCACATGACGAGCTGAGATCATAATGGGAGTGGCTGAGATGGAGACGTGTATAGGCTCCGAGCCCTGGGGTACTCCAATTTTAGGAGGTTAAGAAAATAAGAAGAAACAGAGTCTGAAAAAGCAGCAGCCAATGAGTCAGAAGGGGAACCAGGAGACATAGTGTTATGGAAGCCGAGTGAAGAAAGAGATTCAAGGAGGAGAAAGTAAACAGCAGTGTTCCATTTTACTAATAGGTCAAGTAAGATGAGGACTGAGAATTGACTGTTGAATTTAGCATTGTGTGGGTCACTGGTGAGCTTGACAAGAGCAGTTTTGATGGAATGGTGGGTACAGAGACCTGGTTGAAATGTGTTCAGGAGAGAACGAGAGGGTAAGAATTGGAGACAGGGAGGACAGGAAAATGTTGAGGAGTTTTGCCATGAAAAGCAGCAGTGAAACAATCTCAAGTGGACAAATCCAAAGACACGTGTCATTTCTGATTTTGTTTATCTGTTATCTTTGACACTGTGTACTCTAACCTCCCCTGGCTCTAAGACTTCCATCTGCCAAGCTCTGCATCTCTGTGCCTAAGGAATTTCTCTGAATCCAGCATGTACCAAAGAGAAGTGTCAGAGAATTAACATCCTCAGGAGCAGCCCTCAACCAACAGCTGGTGGGAGGTGGTAGACAAAAACCAGAGCTCCTTTGCCCTTTGGGAGAGTTGGGGATTCTCAGGGGCAGGTGGTTTTACACCATTACCTGGTGCACACAGGGAGTAAGCTCCAGTTGCCCACAGTGGTAGCTGGGCTTGAAGACACACCCTCTAATGGTTGCCTCCCCACTCCCTGGTTGGTGTTCTCTGCACCTCTCAAATAAATTACTTGTACTTGAATCCTTGTTTCAGAATCTGCTTCTTGTGGAACCTGAGCTAAGACACTGCATATTTAGACATAATCTAGAACTTGATACAGCTCAAATGGCCCCATGTTACTCAAAAAGTGACTTTTGGCTTACAGTTCACATATTTGCAATTAAAATCTCCTTCCTAAAAAACAGTTTTGGGCGATGTACCTAGGCATTACAAAGTGGGGAGATTGAGATAGCTTCCTTCCCCAAATTATCCATAGGTTTTTCTTCCTGTGGTAATAAGAAATATTTGGTCTTTGTTCCTGACACAGAGCTTCTAAAACCCTTGGGATTTCCTGAGTGATAGGAGCATCTTTTGTTATTCACTACAAGTCATATCGGAGTTTATGCTAATGTGCTGACCTCTAGTGGGCCCCCAGATACCTTCCGGTGGGGGCTGGTGACCAGAGGAACAAACCACGTCATTAGAGGGTTGGAACTTTCAGCCCCTTCCTAGACTTTCGTGTCTGAATTGTTGTGAGTAGAAACAGTAGAGAACTACCAAGAACTAAATTCTTTTAAAATGGTACGTTGCCTACATTTTGAAAGCATTGGCACCCTGAGAGAATTGCCTGATGTGGGGATGAGAGTAAAAGTCTTATTTCATGTCAGATGTGTTCCTTTTGTATGTGTGGTTTTTAATTATATAAAGTCTAGGAAATTATTAATTAGACAGCAATGTGCTTTTAAGTGATTTTCCTGTTGGAACACCTTATGAACGTTAATTATTCAACCTAGAATCTGTGAAGTAGACAAATTATTTTATGGTCAGAGTAACTATACTCCTCTTAAGAGTCTGCGATTCTTCCCAGTGCAGCAAACTCAATAATTTTTAAAATGTGAGGCTTCTTTATAAGTAGAGAAAGGATACTAGATACCCCCTTTTTAATGTAGCTAAAGACATACTTTCCTTCTCTCTACTCCTATAGAACCTGAGAATGTTGTACTTCTAAAATCATTTGAGAGCCTGCCCAGGAAAGTTGTAGAGAATCTGACGTCAGGAGTTAAGCTCCAATTCTCTTAGCACCACTGTGTCTCAATATCTCAGTTGTGGTGTCTTGTGAGAAGAGAACACCTACATGGAGTTTCTTCTCATTCTCTTTCAAGAGTACCTCTTTCTCTACCTACATACACCTTAAGGTGTTGATATTCCCCATGGCTAATTCTGGTTTTCTTTGACTCTTGTTACATACACTCTTCACTGGAGATTTTTTTTTTGAGGAAATTAGCTCTGAGCTAACATCTGCTGCCAATCCTCCTCTTTTTGCTGAGGAAGACTGGCCCTGAGCTAACATCTGTGCCCATCTTCCTTTACTTTATATGTGGGACACCTACCACAGCACGGCTTGCCAAACTGTGCCATGTCCGCACCTGGGATCCGAACTGGCGAACCCCAGGCCGCCTAAGTGGAACGTGCAAACTTAACTGCTGTGCCACTGGGCCGGCCGCTTCCTTGGAGATTTTTGAAAAACATATCTATGATATTTACTGTGTGCTTTGCACTCTTCTAAGCGCTTTACAAACAAAATGTTTTTGTCTCCATGGTGTTATGAGGTAAGTACTCTTATTATTACCAATTTATAGACTAGGAAACTGAGACACAGGGAGGTTACTAATTTTCCCAAGTTGCCATCACTGGCCATTTGAGGGGCCAGGGCTTGGCCTTGGAGAGTCTGTCTCCAGAGGTCATGCTCTTTATCACCTCAGTCTGCTTATCCTGCAATTTATAGACTATGCCTATTCTTTGGAGATTTTCCACCTGTCAGTCAAGCCCATCTATCTCTCCTGAGCTTCAGATCTATATATTCCAGTACTTAATATGTATTTCCATCTCATTGTCCAGCAAATACTTCAAATTCTAGATAACACAAACTGACCTTATTTTATTCCCCATCAACATACTATAGAAAATGGCCTCACCATCCAGCCAGTGAAGAGTCACAATTCTGGGAGTTATCCTTGGCTCCCTTCTTCCCCCTCAATTTCTATATACATCTGTTTTGCATATCCTGTCATTTGCACTTCCTAAAGCTGTCTTGAATTTGGGCTTCTCTTTATGCCCACTGCCATTTACCCTCATCATTTCCGTCCTGAATTATCAAGTAGTAGGGGTTCCAATTTGCACATAAACCATGTCCACCACTGAGATTCATACAGGCTTGGGTATATCTGATGAACTAGTAGGGAAAGCCCTCCAAAAGTCTATTTGTAAAAAGAAAAAAGAAGTCTATGGAGGGGGGCAGGAGAACTCAATGTGAAGGAAAGAGGAAACAATAATGAGCTTGACCTGGCTGTGTTACTTTTTTTTTTTAAGGATTGGCACCTGGGCTAACAACTGTTGCCAACCTTTTTTTTTTTTTTCCTGCTTTATCTCCCCCACCGCCCCCCCCGCCCCCACCGCCCCCCGTACATAGTTGTGTATCTTAGTTGCAGGTCCTTCTAGTTGTGGGATGTGGGACGCTGCCTCAATGTGGCCTGACGAGCGGTGCCATGTCCGTGCCCAGGATCTGAACCCCGGGCCGCAGCAGCAGAGCGCGCGAACTTAACCACTTGGCCACACTGGCCCCTACAATTTTTAATAATGCCTTTAAAAAACTGAACGTAGAACTTGATACAGAAGGCAATAGTGTAATGGTTAAGATGATGTGCTTTGGGGACAGTCATGCCTGAATTCCAGTCCCAGATGCATTCACTATTCAATTTTGGGCACATTTGAACATCTCTGAGCTCAGTATCATCATCTGAAAATGATTATGTGTGATTAAATATTGTGGTTAAATGATAATGTATGTGAAAGACTTGCCACACAGTCTAGAACAAATAGGTATTCAAAAATAATAACTATTATTACTAATTATCTTCTACGGATATGCATTTACATAATCTTCCTAATCATCACTTTGACTTTTGCATAATAGTCAATTTATTAGATGAGTTATAATATTATATACTTAACCCTTCTCTCTTTTGTAATTTATAGTATCAAAAACAGAGATGGCCTATTGTTCCAACTTGTTTGATTAATGAGGGTTTTTACCATGTGTTTACTGACTGAACTTACTCTTTTGTAAATTGTTGTCTGCATTCTTGTGATAGTTGTCATTTCGTATAGATTTGTATACATTTTATACAGAAAACATAATAACTCATTACTGTCAAATTTCCTGAATATATTTTCTCTGGTTTGATTATTTGATTTTTAAAATATTTAACTCTTTCACTCATGCAAAATTCATTCCAGTGTGGGTGAGGCATTTAAATCATTTCCCCCATATTTCTAACCAATTATCCTAATATCATTTATTGGACAGTCCTCTATCATGTTCAAAATTGCTTTCCATATTTCAAATTCTTTGTATGGTCATTTCAGAACCAAAATTAGTATCCAAAAACATCTTGTGACCCAATTTCATCACTATATATCTCAGAGTTTCACAACACTATCTTAGCCTCTGCTCTTTGTAAACTCCATCTCATTATGTAAACAGCCTTCCACTCAAAGAAAGTATCAGTGCCCCAAATGCTGAAGTATAGCCTTTTAATTTGTCTTCTCATCAACTAACTCCTTTCATCAATGACAGTCCATGCTTAGTCACAAACAGTAAGAGCCTTTTCTGAAATTTTTCCATGGAGCTCAGAGCCCACAGTAGAGTTTCTTCTCTACCTTGGAGTTCTTACATCACCCATAAACACTCAGAGAAAAAGCTAATCCCAGCTAATAACGATGGGTTTGGATCTTGTAATATCAGCCCTTAGGTACTAATATTCATGTCCTTCCCCATCAGTCTCACTTCTACTTAATACTTTTTCACCATTTTCTATGCACTGCACCAGAAACTGTCCAAATAATTATGTGATTTCCCCTTCTAGAAATGCTCTGTGACTCCCATTGCTTGAAGGATAAAGGTCCAAATTCTTTTGAATGGTCTATGAGGCCATATACAATCTGGCTCTTGTCATGTTTCTAGCCTCAACCCCACCTTCCTTCCCCCAAACAGGAAGATAAGTTCTTCCAAGACCAAGCACAGGAACCTATGCTCTGACCAAATATCCTAGGTCAGGTTTACAAGGCCCCATCATTCAGAGCTCGAGAAGAATGAGGCAAGGCAGGAGGGTGGGGTAGACTTGACAATGACCCCATCCCACACCAACTGTAGGCAGTGGACACCTAGATATCCCTTCCCCAGGATACCTTCTTGGGATTGTGAAGGGAAGAACTGACAAAATAGCTGCCCCTACCTTTAAAGGATATAACAGTGGAGGAGTTCCTTGGCCAATAGTCCTTGGGTCCTACCTACAGATCAAAACACTAGAGAAATTTGTGCAACTCTTGCTTATTGCAGAGGTCTAGGGGAAGGGATGATGTCACCATGGAGATGAAAGTAGGATTCAGGATACATTATAAAGGCAGAAAAGGCAATTCACTTGGAATGATTAGAGGTGGGGGTAAGTTAAGATGACACTTGGAGTTGGCTTAAGCAACTAGGTGAATGGTGGTAATATGTAGTGAGCTTGGGAAGTCTGGAGACGGAAGAGGATTGGGGTAGAAATCCAAAGGTCTGGCCAGGGGCATAGCCTCGCCTCCCCAGGCACCTTCAGTAGGAGCAACCCTGCCACAACAGAAGGACACATGTAGCCCACACAGGGGTCACTCCTGGAACACTTGGAACTGCTGACAAGAGGGAAGAACACTGCTGGTCCTCATAAGGAACCTCTTGCATAAGGCCACTTCTCCAAGATCAGGAGACATAGCTGACCTACCTAATACCTAGATATAAGCACAGAGAAAGAGGCAAAATGAGGAGACAAAAGAATATGTTTCAGGTAAAGGAATAGGACAAAACGCCAGAAAAAGAACTAAACGAAACAGAGATAAACAATCTACCTGACAAAGAGTACAAACTAATAGTCATAAGGATGCTCACTGATCTTGGGAGAAGAAGAGATGGGCTCAGTGAGAACTTCAACAAAGAATTGGAAAAAAGAACCAATCAGAAATGAAGAATACAATACTGTAAATGAAAAATTCACTAGCTGGACTCAAATAGCAGAGTAGATGATACAGAAGAACAGATCAGTGAGTTGGACAAAAGACTAGAGGAAATCACCCAAGCTGAACAGATAAAAGAAAAAAGAATTAAAAAGAATGAGGACAGTCTGAAGGACCTCTGGGACAATATCAAGCACACTAACATCTGTATTATAGGTGTCCCAGAAGGAGAAGAGAGAGACAAAGGGGCAGAGAATCTACTTGAAGAAATAATAGCTGAAAACTTTCCTAATCTAAGGAAGGAAACAGACATCCAGGTACAAGAAACACAGCACCAAACAAAATAAACTCAGAGAGGCCCACACCAAAACACATTATAATTAAAATGACAAGAATCAAGGATAAAGAGAGAATCATAAAAGCTGCAAGAGAAAGGCAACAAGTTACAAGAAAGGAAACCACATAAGGCTATCAGGTGACTTCTCAGCAGAAACCTTACAGGCTAGAAAGGAGTGGCACTATATATTTATAGTGCTGAAAGGAAAAAATCTACAACCAAGAAAACTCTACCCAGCAAGGTTATCATTCAGAATGGAAAGAGAGATAAAGAGTTTCCCAGAGAAGCAAAAACTAAAGGAGTTTATCACCAAGAAAGCAGCCTTACAAGAAATACTAAAGGGACTTATTTAAGTGGAAAAGAGAAGAACACAAACAGGAATAAGAAAATTATAAAAAAAATAAAATAAAATCACTGGTAAATGCAAATATACAGTAAGGTAGCAGATCAACCATGTATGAAGCTAATATGAAGGTAAAAAGACAAAAGTACCAAAATTATCTATTTCCATGATAAGAGGGTAATGGATACAAACACACACATACAAAGAGGTTAGATATGATATCAAAAACATAAAATGTGGGAGGAGGGGAGTAAAAGAGTAGAGCTTTTAGCAAGAGGTCAAACTAAAGAGATCATCAACTTAATATAGACTGCTATATATGTAGGTTATTAAATATGAACCTCATGGTAATTACAAACCAGAAACCTATAATAAGTACACAAATAATTAAGAGAAAGAAACCCAAACATGATACTAAAGAAAGTCATCAAACCACAAGAGGAAGTGAGCAAGAAAAGAAGAAAGGAACAGAGAAGAACTACTAAAACACTCAGAAAAAAGTAACAAAATGGCAACAAGTACATTCTTATCAATAACTACTTTAAATGTCAATGGACCAAATGCTCCAATCAAAAGGCATAGGGTGGCCAATTGGATAAAAAAAAACAAGACCTATATATATGCTGCATACAAGAGACACAGTTCAGACCTCAAGACACTCACAAACTGAAAGTGAAAGGATGGAGAAAGATACTTCATGCAAATGGCAATGAAAAGAAAGCTGGGGTAGCAATACTTAGACAAAACAGAGTTTAAAACAAAAAGTGTAACAAGAGACAAAGAAGGGCACTACGTAATGATAAAGGGAACAATCCAACAAGAGGATATAACACTTGTAAATATCTATGTGCCCAACACAGGAGCACCTAAATAAATAAAGCAATTATTAACAGGTATAAAGGGAGAAATAGAAATGCAATAATAGTAGAGGACTTTAGCCCTCTACTTACGCCAATGGATAGATTATCCAAAGAGAAGATCAATAAGGAAACATTGGCCTTAAATGACACATTAGATCAGATGGACTTAGTAGATAATACAGAATATTCCATCCAAAAACTGCAGAATACACATTTTTTTTCAAATGCACATGGAACATTCTCCAGGATAGATCACACATTAGGCCACAAAACAAATCTCGATAAATTTAAGAAGACTGAAATAACACCAAGCATCTTTTCTGAACACAATGATATGAAACTAGAAATCATGGGGCTGGCCCAGTGGCCAAGTGGTTTAGTTAGTGCACTCTGCTTTGGAGGCCCAGGGTTTCACTGGTTCAGATCTTGGGCGCAGACCTAGCACTGCTCATCAAGCCATGCTGAGGCACCATCCCACATAGAACAACCAGAAGGACCTACAACTAGAATAGACAACTATGTACTGGGGGGGATTTGGGGAGAAGAAGAAGAGAAAGAAACAGAAGACTGACAACAGATGTTAGCTCAGGTGCCAGTCTTAAAACAAAAAGAAAAAAAAGACCTGAAACCATGAAACTTCTAGAAGAAAACACAGACAGTATGCTTTTTGACATCAGTCTTAGCAGCATATTCTCAAGTACCATGTCTGACCGGGCAAGGGAAACAATAGAAAAAATAAACAAATGGGACTACATCAAACTAAAAAGCTTTGGCACAGTGAAGGAAATCATCAACAAAAAGAAAAGACAACCTAACAATTGGGAGAAGATATTTGCAAACCATATGTCTGATAAGGGGTTAATATCCAAAATATATGAGGAACTCATACATCTCCACAACAAAAAAATTAACAACCTAATTAAGAAATGGGCAAAAGATCTGAACAGACATTTCTCCAAAGAAGATATACAGATTGCCAATAGGCACACGAAAGGATCTTCAACATTATTAACTATCAGGGAAACGCAAATCAAAACTACAATGAGATATCACCTCACTCCTGTCAGAATGGGTATAATTAATAAGACAGGAAACAGCAAATGTTGGAAGGGATGTGGAGAGAAGGGAACTCTCATACACTGCTGGTGGGGGTGCAAACTGGTGCAGCTACTATAGAAAACAGTATGGAGATTCCTCAGAAAATTAAGAATAGATCTACCATATGATCCAGCTATTCCACTGCTGAGTGTTTATCCAAAGAACAGGATAACACAAATGCATAAAGACACATGCACCCCTATGTTCATTGCAGCGTTATTCACAATAGCCAAGACTTGGAAGCAACCTAAGTGCTCATCAACAGGTGAACGGATAAAGAAGATATGGCATACGTACACAATGGAATACTACTTAGCCACAAGAAATGATGAAATCTGGCTATTTGTGACAACATGGATGGACCTATAGGGTATTATGCTAAGTGAAATAAGTCGGAGGGAGAAAGTAAAATACTGTAGGATCTCACTCATAAGTAGAAGACAAAAATGACAAACACACAGGTAGAGACAGAGATTGGGTTGGTGCTTATTAGAGGGGAAGGAGGGAGGGAGGGTGGTGAAAGGGGTGATTAGGCACATGTGTATAGTGATGGATTATAATTAGTCTTTGGGTGGTGAACGTGATGCAATCTACACAGAAATTGAAATGTAACGATGTACACCTGAAATTTATATAATGTCATAAACCAATGTTACCGCAAAAGAAAAAAAAAGTTCTGGCGAGGAACGAAGTGTTTGGAAAGGATTGAGTCAGCTCAGTAAGTCAGTGGTCTTCTTGTAATTTTTTTTTCTTTCCAGTGGGCAAATTGGTAATGCTTAGGTTAATGATACTCCAGGAACTAAAATCACTTTTGGAGGAATGCTGTAAATGGCAGTAATGAGGTAAAGTCCATTGGGAAAAATTGACTAGGTAAAGCACCCAAGAGCACCAAGAAAGGCACCATGATACACAGACAGATAGTGTGTGTAGATAAGAATTATGTCTGTACGCTTGTGAATGTTTTCTTCGGGAGGAGATGGGCAAGACTGGGACTGGCTGTCCCTTGGGGGCTCCAGGGTACATGTCATGCAGTATTGCCTCTCTGCTTTTGTTTTTAATCTTTAGGCACAGTCAACTTGTCCTCTACAAAGTCACATCAAATTGTTCATGTTAATTTACTATTTCTAAAAGTTATTTTTAAAATCAACTTCTCACACATCCCAAATTAACTTTTGTTAGTTAATTAAAATATTTTAATAAAGTGTAATTCTTTTATATTCTGTTTTTTATATTTCCTTAGGGTCATTTTACTAAGAATTTAGAGGAAATATACATTGTCTCATCAACATTTATCTCCAATATATGCAAATTAAATTTCTGTAATCTCAGACAACTCTTCCCTTTATGCACTTAATTATGTTCTGCTGAAGAAAAAAGGGGCAAGTTCTACTTTGTATTTTTAATAGTGAGAGGAAAAAGAATGAAAGATCCAATTAAGTGGGCCTTAGTCTATCTTCTTGCTATAATTCTGCTTCTATGGAGATTAACGGAGTAAGCTCCAATTTATTTACAATTAGTTTAACTACTTTGCAGACTACTTCTGGCAATTTTAAATCCACACCTGACTAGGCTTTGCCTATTTAATATATTTCATTTTGGTGCCCCATTGCCATCTGGATAAAGTC
The DNA here is from genome assembly GCF_041296235.1 of Equus asinus. Classification (NCBI taxonomy): domain Eukaryota; kingdom Metazoa; phylum Chordata; class Mammalia; order Perissodactyla; family Equidae; genus Equus; species Equus asinus. Next base: position 34,833,707 of record NC_091805.1, read on the forward strand.
CAAATTTTTAGCCTTTGTTACCAAGATCCTGTCCCCTCTCCTCCCACTTCATACTCTATGCTGAATCCAAATGGAATTACTTCAGATCCCTGAACTAACCTTTCTCTCTATTGCTTCCCAGCCTATGTACATACTGTTCCCTCAACTTGGGACTCTTTCCTTGTGTCTTCCTCCTTCCCACCTCCCCTGCCACCTTGCTCCTTCTGTAATCTGGCAACCTCCACCGGGCTAATTCCTCTTCAACTTTCAAGTCTAGGATTCTGCAGGGAACTCTTTCCTTGCTTCTCAGCACTGATGCTCTTCACAAAAGCTGCCTAGTGCTCTGAACTTACTCCAACCTATCATGTATCGTGCTTATGGAGCCGGCTTGCTTATCTATATCCCTTTCTAGAATGTAAATTCCTTAAGAACAGGAAATCTGCCTTGTTCTTGATTGCAATCCTAGCACCTAGCACAGCGCCAGGCAAACAGTAGACAGTAAATATTTGCTGAATAAATGAATGGCATAAATATAAAAACGTATGTTTGATGTTACAGGAAAGAAAACACAGTTATGAAGAGAAATAAATGGAAATTACTCTTGTTTGTGTGGCTGTTAGATTATTCATATCACTATTATCTTACATTAACAAATCCAAATTGTACTTTAGAAATAATCTGAAGAATAACAAACTCCTCATGCAGGAAGGCTTGGCACATGGAAGATATAAAGTGTGTTTTTTCCCATGGGAATCAGTACAATTATAGGCGTTAATAACAACAGCAGCAAGAAGAACCATCAGGAATCTGTTCAATAATTGCGTAGTATTTGTGACTGGAAAAATGGAAACCAAAGGTCTCTCATTAGTTTATTGAAAATATTATTTTTTCCTGGAGTTTCAGCACAAGATCAGGCACCAGAAAACCTAGAGTTCTAAAGGGACATCAAGGGTCACCACGGGAACCGCGGGGAACAACATTTGTGTCCCAGGCTTCTGAAACAGAACGATTGAAAGAACGTGAGCCACAGCAGGGGAATTTAGGAATCCACTGAGGTTGCCTGAATGGGGTCATCGCCAGTCACACCCGAGAGACAGCACCACGGCCACAGGCAATCAGAAATGAAAGACGACAGTAACCTGTACCCTGTGGAGTTGTCTTCAGTTGATAAAAAGAGCTTCTCTGTGAGTGTATATTTTGCTTATGTTGTTAGCTAGGAGTAAACAAAGTAACAATACCTAGATTCAAATAAATATAATAATTTGAGGCTTGTGAACATCGGATTTTGGAAATAATTTAGTATTTAATATAGGCTTTAACATTAATAACAAATATACGTATACTATGGCATTACAGCATGGCACTTGTTTAATTCTACTATTATTCCTGGGAATTAGAAATTATTATAATCCTTATTTAATGCCAGAGGAAACAGTCTAAGATAATGCATATACAGTTGGTGATAATGTAATGCCTGAAACCCGGGTTTCTGTTTGTAAATTCAGTATTATTTCCACTGCTTTAAGCTATAAAGGAACTGATTTATTATCCAAGTGATGCACATAAGTTCATCTCCCAACATGTTCATTACTCATTTACTTATTCATTCTCCAAATATTTGTTGAGCATCTGTTTTGTGGTAGTTTATTCATCTGTAAAATGGGAATAATAATAGTATCTACCTCATAGGAAACTGATGTGAGAGCTGAGATAAATTGCTGTGCTTGGTTTTCAATAAAACTTAACTACTAACTATCATTATTTTCCTGATAGAAAAATGTACAGAGTATAGTAGGGACATGTATTAAACAGGCATATGGGAGCGAATATTAGAAACATGAGATTAAAACATAAACTTCACTTGATCTTTCTCAGCAGGGTGATGGTGATGAGAGTGTTAGTAATTGAGGTAGTGGTGATGGGGTGAGGAATATTATTTTATATATTTTTGGAGAAAAAAATGTTCCCTTCTTTATTTTTTCTCCAAAAAGAGTAGGAATGACAAATAAATATACATGGATAAATTCTTTAAATTTAAAAACTGCATTGAGACGTTAGCCTATTTGAAAAATATAGCAAACTGGCCAATAAATTGAGCATTATTAAGTATATTGACCTGGCCATTTAATTTCTAAAACTTCATCTTTCTTTACTGGCTGCATTAGTCAAGGGTGAGATGATTATTGAAGTGAATTGTTTTATTTACTGCTCACAAAACCAGTATTTCTTAAATTATGTTCTGTAGAATGCTGGTATGCAATTAATAATTCACAAGGGTGGGAAAATAATTCAAATTTTTGTAGAGGCCACATGTCAACAATAGTAATGGCAGATAACACAACATCTTGTATTTTTTCATTGTTTAAATTCTTTCGCTATTTTCCCTAAAATTTTGAAGAAATTAGTTAAGATATTATACATATACACTATTATTGCTTGATATTTTATCATCTTAAAAGCTTAAGAACCTATGAGCTAAACAATGTAAGATAAGCTAACAATAGTTGGTATTAGAGAAAATAATGAATACTGGGCTTATTTTTACCACCAATCACATTTGTCACTTTGGAAAACATTTACCCACTATACACCTCAGTTTCTTCTTCCCTTTTCTTTCTTCTATTTTGCCCCATAATCTTTTACTAGTGAAATATTTTGTAGGATCCCTGCCTGCTCACCCATCACTGTCCACCCCCATCCCCAGGTGAGGCCTCTGTCACCTTGTGCTCCATGGAGTCTGTTTGAAAACTGGAACTAGCTGATCTCTCAGGTCCCTTCTGGTTCTTACTATCTTTGATTTTGTTTTGCAATTCTTAAACAGGCATTGGTGATTAGTGTGATGCAGAATATGGCTGGGTTAGGCCAAGATCTTAGCGTCTGCAGGCAGCTATTTCATAAGCCACATGGTCTAGGTACTTTTGGTATTGTGGTTGTACTGTAATAACTTCTTTTTGGTATCTACATTTCACTAAAAGCTGCTGTAAATTATTTTCGGCATCAGTCAAGAAGTTAATTATCAAAATATTTAAACAATTCAAATTACTTTGAATTTCATATCATTCAGCAGTGCAGGTTTCTACTTCTTGTTTCACAGTTAAACTGAAAATTAAGTTTTAGAAAGAATTTAAAGTACGTATTCTATATTTTCTTTTACTTTCTTAAATAACATCATCATGACTGAACAAGCAACTGAAAGAGCCTGTTCTAATGAGAAATGATAATTTAAAAGAATAGAATATGTAAATATCACAGCTGTCAGGCCTTTGGCAATCATAGGTGACTTTTTCTTTGCCCTCTTCCAACAAGAGAGAATATTTTCCTTTTCTCTTGAAGCTAAATGACAAGTTAGTTCTTTTATGTTTTTCGTTGCTTTTGTTCCCATCTGATTCTCCCACTAATGCTTTTTTTCTGATCTCAGAACTGGACACACCAGGTCGCCACTGGCCTGCGTTCAGTTCTGAGACACTTTATGAGGGACACAGACAAACTGGAGAGGAGAGGACTGGACAGCAAGGAGGCGTGAAGCCATGTAATTCAAGAAGAGCTTAAAGAAAAGAGAGCTTTTAATCTGGGGAAAAGAGAAGAAGCGGTCCAAGGGAGCTGCCTTTGCATTTTTGAAGAGTTGTTGTGTGCAAGGGTGCCTAAGGGCGTTCAGTGCAGCTTGAGGGGGCAGAATGAGAACCAGAGGGTGGAGCCGTATGTTGAAGCTGCCTCCAGCAGTGAGTTTGTAGCTGTGCAGGTGCACAGGCAAGGGCTGCAGACTGTCTTTCTGGGTGTCCCAGGCAGAATTCAAGTAATGTTTGCAGAGTGAGACCAAATGTTGTCGTTTTTAAGCTTGAGACACTTCTAGACTTAACTGCTAAATTTCTATGTATAACATTACCTTCCTTTTCTGCAGTTGAGTGATATCTTAATTCTCTTAGTATTTCCTTAATGCTTGAAACACCTTTCTTTATGGTTATTTAAAATAAAAGTAAATTCCTAACATTTATACTAATTTGGGTGATTGGCAAGAAGTTTCTTCCATTATGTTCCTCCAGAGACTGTGAAATCATGCCTTTATTATGAAACTACAACCAATAGGAACTTTGACTGTATGACAATTGAGAGAATAGTGTTTTATGATCTCATTAGAACCTTGACATGTGTGTGCTGTGTGCGTACTCTTGTTCACCATTTTTCTTATAGAATTTTCTATACCATTTAGATGGTATGGATTTTGGTTTAGAGAAATTTGATTATACTGACACTTATTTTCCTTTCATGAAACAATAAAAAAATTACTTAGAGTCTTGTTAACTCCAAAAATTTCATATTGTTATATGCTAAGGAAAGATAAACTTTTGCATTTTCAGTTCTTAATTTTAAGGACTTCTGTTTGTTCAACTCATGATTCACTCCTCATGACGAAAATTTCTAAGCTGGAGAATTATATGAAAGAAAACGTTTTTGTAAATTCATTTTAGAAAATAACGAGAGGGTATTCAATTAAATCTGCCTTCTCTGAAAGTGTAGATTTAGAGTTCTAAGACTGTACTTTGTGAAACTAAAAGTTTACACATTGAATGAGAACTTGGACATCTTTTTCTAATACAACACTTGGATGAAAAATTATTGGGAAATTTCTTAAGTGACTACATGAATTTGAAATCATAAATTTGGAAATAGGTCGCCATTTTTGAATTAATTTAGCCTTTTCAACAAAGTAGATACGTTTACTGAGACCTCATTGAGTATATTTATATACTTTGCTTTTCCATATCTTTCACATATAAAATTTCAATTAGAATTTTTCAGTAAAATAATTTGAATTGGACAACATGATTGTTGACACCAAGATTTGAGGGAACAAATAGGCAAAATTCAACTCATTGTGTGAATATGCACAACATGTTTGAGAGGTGCTTCCCTGTGGCGGCCCGTAAACCATGAATGCATCTCAAAAGAGTGGCGCACTCATTACAACTCATCTTTTCAGGACTTTTTACGGTTTTAAAAACTCTTTTGAGATATTTTTTCCTCACGTGAAGATTAGGGGCGGTAGAAGGTCCTCTTTAGTGGTTCTTCCAGCTTCAAATTTATATGGTTCTAGCCTGAGAGTTTGAAGATTTGGATGTTCGGATAGGTTTTTCTTTTTACTATCTTACAAGAACATATCCGATTAAAATCACCGAGATGTTGTGAATATTTTTTTCGAATATCTAAGTAACATTCGTTTATCATTTTGTGACTGTTTAGCCAGCAAAGTTGAATAACGGGCTAAGACCAATGAGTTGAGCTTTCCTCGCTGGCCTCAAAGCGCTGCTCCGAACTCAGTCAGTCGGCTCCTCACTTGCGCGCCCCCTTTCTCCCAAGAAGTAAACAACCGACTGCGAATCCCACGGCCGGCGTAAAGCCCCGTTTGCGGGGAAACCACTCAGAGCGCATGCTCCTCTGATGATGGGTCTGTAGCGCCATTTTCATATCGAAGGGACTGCCTTCTAATTAGGCACGTCCGTAGAGGACACTCGGCGTTGCAGTTGTTCAGGCCGTACGAGGAGCCTCACAGAAACCCCTCAAGGGCTTCTTTGAGAGGAACCACTCCCTGCAGCGCTTCAGCCAACTCTACGTAAAGCAATTCTTTTGTGTTAACCTCCCCCGTGGACTAGAGTCCCGCTCTCCTCCGTTCCCCCCGCCCCCGCTGGCCTTGTTCCCCTGCCCCGCCCCCCTCCTGGACCAGAGCAATATAAAGGCTAGGCATTTGTGATGATTTTGAGCCCACAGTGGCGGCCCACATGAAAGGACGTGGGGAACCGGATGGGAACGTTTTCCTCCGTAAGAACAAAGCACAAATTATATCAGAGTCTAGAATGTGTAGAGGAAACCAGTACGTGTTCTTCTGAGCTAGGAGGTAGTGCTTCTTTTTTAAATTTATTTTTTATAGAGAAGGAGATCCATCAGTGGTGGGGATGGGGGTTGGTTGAAAGATTAGCTATAGGTAAGGCAGGACACGGAGATCTGAGGTCTTTAATTGTGTGTTACATGTGCGCGCTTACATGTAAGAGTTGAGAAGAACGTGGGTGAGTGGGGCGAGAGAGAAAAAGAATGAGACAGAGAAGAAAAATTTGGAGTGGGAGAAGACTTAGTGGGTGCAGGAAAGGGGCGTCGGCGCATCCTTGCCTGTGAAGCTGCAACTTCGCCCTCCCGGACATCCACTCCCAACTCCACCGCTTCATTCATAAGTTTCTGGTCCGGGCGCCCCGCCTGGCTCCTCTGGGCCGACGGCCCCGTTTCCTGTATAGCAATTGGTGGACGACAACAAAGCCTTAGCAACCGGCTCCTAGTGACCCGCAGGGCGCCTCGTAACTGGGGCGCGGGGCGGACACGGAGAAAGGAGCGGGGCTGTCCCTTTAAGGGATGGCCGCGGAGCCGTGAAAGTGGAGGGGGCCGAGGGAGGGCGGGGAGGAAGGTCTGGGGGCGGACCTAGGGGGAGGAGGAGGAGGAAGAGTTGCTGCTGAAAGGAGGTGGCGAAGGAGGAGCCAGAGCAGCTGCTGCCAGCCCGCGGGCACCGGGGTCCTGCCCGCTGCTGCACGAGTAGCCACGGGCGCGATCGGTGCCAGACGTCTCCTCCTCCATGATCACTTTGGGAGCCGGGGGAAGACTTTGCCCGGCCGTGAGAGCTGGTCTGCGTTTCCCAGGCGCGGCAGCGGCGGCGGAGCAGCAGCAGCAGCCCGGTCCGAATCGGAGCGGCCACAACCCGGGGCGTGTGCGCCCCGCGCGGAGCGGGCTCGGGTTCCCCACGGAATGTCCCCGGGGCGCCTGGCGCGCTGACCCCCCAGCCGCCGCCGCCTTCGGCGCCTGCTGCCTCTCTCGGGCCGGCTCGGTGTTCGGGTCTGCAAGCTTCCCGGCTCCTGGGCAGTGGGGAAGCCCCCCGGGGCGGGTGACCTCAACTGGCCCCGACCCAGCCCTCCCCCGTGCGTATCTCGCTTAAGATGGCAGCGGAGTCAGGGGAACTAATCGGGGCTTGCGAGTTCATGAAAGGTGAGAAGCAGCCGCCCCGCATCCTCCAACCCTCCCTCGCCCCCAACTCTTCACTTCTCGCCCCTACATCCCAACCACTGCCCCCGGCTTCTCCTTGGGCCCCCAGTGTCCTGCAGCCGCTGCGCGCGCTCTCGTCCCCTCTCGGCACTATCCTCTCCCCGAGGACCCCCTGCTTCCGGCTTCTCTGTCTTTCTTGCGTCCCTCGTTCCTTCTGCAGCTCCCTCAGATGGCCTCTCCGCTCGGTAATGGGACAGCGCCGGCTTCCGCCGGGCTCCTGCACGCAGTTCGTGGGGATCCTGCTCCGGGTGATCCTTTAGATCGCCTTTATCCTACTATTGCTGGCCTCTATTTTCAGGACCCTCCCCCCCGCCCCGTCTCTCCTCCCTTCCTCTTCTTGAAGTCGCCTGAGCTGCAGGGGAGAGGCGCGCCTCTCTCTTCCCCTTCCGCGGCTGCTGAGATCTGGAGATTTCTGAACCAAACTTGCATCTCCAGTTCGACGGGCACCCCCGGCTTCTATGTGTCCCCGCTGGCCTGAACCAAGGGACGTATGGGAGCTCTGGCCCTCGCTGAGTCCCTCAGTCAGATGTTCTTGCTTTTCTAATTGTTGTGCTCCTGGGTCTCCGCCGCTTTCTGGGAGAGGTCAGGTTTCTGCAAGAATTCTGCGTGTTCATGGGGTCTTTAAATAATGGGTAGCAGTTATTTTGATCCTTCGTGTATTATCACCGCCCGCCACCTCCAGCTTCCCTGCTTCTCATATGTTTTCTCTCGTCTTTTAAACTTGTCTTTCAGATCGGTTATATTTTGCTACTTTAAGGAATAGACCAAAAAGCACAGTAAATACCCACTATTTCTCCATCGATGAGGAGCTGGTCTATGAAAAGTAAGTTTCTATTTTGTTTTTTCTCAACCATTTAGCTAGTTGGCTCTTTGGTGAGCAGACACTGTGCACCTTTATGGCAGTTTTATTCTCTTTCCCCCAGTGTTGCAAGTAACAGTATCATTTGTTTAGGCTCAGGTGCCTGGGGAGAGGTGCAGGGAAAGTTGCTGTAGTTGGAACCTGTCAGCACTTCAGTCCTTTTAGACATTTGTCTGTATTAGTTCTTCCTGCCGCCACAGCAACTGCGGCTGTCGATTCCTCCCACTCCCCAGGGGAGGCCCAGGGGGACACGCACTCTGTGCTCGTGGACTCCGTCATGGGCCTGTGAATCAGTGACCGAGTATTTATGGAGCAGCCGCGGAGCACAGGGCGCTGTGTGTCTTACAGGTGCTTCAGCTCTCCGGGTCACAAGGCTTCTGGTGTCTCCCAGGAGGTTTTTGTTTGTGCAGCTCATTTTCGGGAAGTGGGACACATTAGCTGCAGGGAACAGTATCCAAGTCATATCTATGAGTAAGATTTCACCTGTATGACACGTTATTGATTGAGTGACTTTATTTGGGTGCCCCCTCCTTGACAGTATTATTTTCTTTGCCTGTGAAGAGCTGGTCGAGGAGTGCTGAGTTACTTTCTTTGATTACTTTGCTTCTGTGGGATTAGGATTTGAGAGTGGGAGATAAGTGTAGGGAACTGTTTTCTGTGAAAGACCGTTAATTTACAGGAAAAAGATACCCTAAATCTTTAAGTATAGTAAAAATTTAAGTAAAGAGAGATAAATCTCTATTCAGTAAAAGCAAGAGATAATAAGGAATAAAAAGGAGGAACTGACTCGATTATGTCTTTTTATTAAAAGAGCTGGTGTTTCAGACTAGTCTAATATAGTCTAACTTAAACATTTAATTTTACTTTCTTGTTGTTTTAACCAAACATGCAATTAAATGAACATCGTTACATGAACCATAGTCACGCTAGTAAGCTTCCTAGAACTTGTCCTGTTAAAAGGGATCTTGGCAGTTATGCCTATGAATTTGTGGGTACCACCAGGCATTCAAATAGTGAGAATAGTCTTGACCTTCAAGAACGTATCTTTTATTTGAGGGAAAACAGTCTTTAATTGTCACTTGCTCATAAGGATTCTTGAAACTGATGTCTTTGGGACATTTCTCTTAGTGGTACTGGGAGCAGGATGCTTCTTGAATGGCTGGAGTGAAAGTGGGAATGAAAGAGCCCTTTGCTGCTGCTCATGAATACCCAGAGTTGCTGCAGCAAAGAGGTCTAAATCTGTGGTGTCAGATTACAGCTCTGCTCCCAGACAGAATGGGGTAATGCTCCCGCTCTCTGACCCTTGTACCTGGATGATGTCACTGCCTGCAGTGTTTATTGAGTATTCACTCTATTGTTGGGAATGTGCGTTGTTGTGGCTTTCTGTTTGTGAGTTTAGGGTTTGGGAACCTCTCGTGAGTCTGAGGGTAGGGACTGTGCATATGCCATTCTGTTCAATTCTGTAGTGACTAACGTACCAGAGGTGGTTAATGTGTCATTGAACAAGCTCCAGTCAATGAGGTCTGAGTTGCTCGTCTTGGGATTGCTAGATGGTAGATCTAGCAGAAAATTACATTTAGCCAACTAAGCACAGGGCTCCTTGGTTTTTTGATTCTAGTGTTGGTAGGTGAGGGACATTTTTGGTGTGATTTTAATGTTGGTATTTAAGAATAGGGCTACAAATCACATTCCTCTTATATTTATACTACTGTGTTTCTTGCTGGAGAGACCACCCAATTTATATTGTGAGTTTTGATGTCATTTGAAACTATGATGAGGACTTTAGTCCGGGGAGAGTGTGTACTTCTTTGCCTTTGGACTTGCCCAACTATTGTGCTACAGGAGTGGCTGTGCTTCTGATCACCCACAAATCCATCTTTCTTGTTACCCCAACAGTTTACACGTGGCTAGATGATGTAGAGAATACAATGATGATGAACGCATGTATTACCTTCAGAGAGCTCCAAACCTGTAGGGAGAATGACAGGGCTGCCGTGAGAGGTATAGAAAAGATAACTGCAGTGAGAGAAACGTAACCCCTGTGCTAGGAGGAATTCACAGGTGGATGGGAGCACATCTGGTTGAGGGGGTCAGAGAAGGCGTCACGGAAGAGTTAGGATTGGCTTGAAGGAGGACAGGCGGAGATGTGAGATCCCCGAAAGCGAGAACAGCACGGATGAGGAGGGAGGCTCTGGAGTGTGTTCAGGGAACAGTACATCCTCCACTTTGCCTGATGTGCATACAAGTCACATGGGGATGTGGAATATGAAGCTAAGAGGTCAGTTGGGGGCAGAGGGAATGCCAGGGTGAGGAACCACAGTTTCCTTGGTACGAAGTAGGACTCCCTTGAGGGTTTGGGGCAGGCCATGGTATGACTGGGTTTGTGCTAATTGCAAATAATGGCAAACATTTATTGAGAATTTAAATGCATGCCAGACCCTGTTCTAGGTGCTCCACAATTATTAATTTATTTCATTTCATGACAATTCTATGAGGCAGATACTATTATCATCATTATTGTGCAAATGATGAGAGTAAGGTACAGAGAGGTTAAGTAACTCACCCAAGGTCACAGAAGGAAGAATTAGCAGAGCTGGAATTTGAAACCAAGCCTTCTGGTTCTTGAGTACATATATCTTCTCTCAAAAAGTTAATGTGATAGCATCACTGAAGGTGGGTTAGAGAGGATGTAGGAACCCACTTGGAAAAATTCTGGAATATTCAAGTGCCTCGATTAGGATTGGTAGCAATAGTGATGGGAAGAAGGGATGTGTATCATGTCACTTGGCAACAGATCAGGTGGGTGGGTTGGCGGGGTGCTGAGGAAAAGAAGTCGTCGAAGTCCTTAAGACAGAAGACCTGGCTTTAGTGGGGAGATCAGGCATTCCATTTTGCACAGGTTGAATTTAAGGAGTTTAAGGGATATCCACATCAGTGCTGGATCTCACATAAATTCGAAGTTCTTAAATGTGTGAATTTTCCCCAAAGAGAAGGTAAAGCTGTGAGAATGGTCTGATTTCTGGAGAGAAAGAGAAGATATCAAGGTCTGTATTTCACAGGCAGGGCCAGGATGAGAGGAGCAAGGGAAAGTGGTGGAAATAAGCAGCCAGAGACTTTGGTGCACAGACGCTGCAGGAGAGGGAAGAAAGGGGAGAGGGCCAGGAGCTGTGGAAGCCATCTTGTCTTGTCAGCTCCACTTCTTGGAAGTATAGAATAAGAGAGACTGCAAGGCCCCTAGAAGGATGTGTAGTAACCTGGGTTCTATCTGTGGAGGATGCTTGTGGTGAGAAAAATCTTGACTGTCCTATCAGAGTGTACATGTCTCTAAGGAAAGAAGTATATTTATGTCCATTATCACACAGGGCCTTGTACAGCTGTGTACCTGTGTACTTATTTGCTGAATGTATAAGTGAAATGTTGCCTTTCTGGCTAAATTGTCACCTTGGAAATGCATCTATTATTTTTGAATCAGGAAGTAGACTTTAAATATTAGACTGTGGGTACCCTGGACACAGCTGTGTTTTGTGCAGATGTTTATTTAGTTCTAAAAGGATGATAGTGCTCCATGATTAAAATGGCAACCTTCTGAGAAGCTGGTGGAGAAAATTTCAGTGGCCTCATGAGGTCAGGCTATTAGAAATGAAAGTCTGAATTTTCTGCTTGATTTTTAAACAGAACTTATCTCAGTATAAAGGCCTGAACAGTTTTGGTGAAATGGGGTTGATTAGAAAGCATACATTTGTCCTTGGGTTATGATTTCCCAGATCAGAATTAAAATCAGAGTATAGCCTATCACACTTGTGGACAAAAATAGCCCCATAAAAAGGGAGCCTTTCAGAGATTTATGTCTATTTGATTAAGCTACAAATAATGCACAACTCTCCAGAAAAGCTAATTCTTTGGTTTTGGAATTGGGCCCTGTAATCCAAATAGAGGCTTACTTTTATAACTTGGCTCAAATTTTTTTGGTTCAAAAGTTAGCAAAATCAGATCTGGCCCTGTGGCCTAGTGGTTAAGTTTGGTGTGCTCTGCTGTGGTGGCCCTGGTTTGGTTCCTGGGTGTGGATCTACACCGTTCGTTGGCAGCCATAGTGTGGCAGTGACTCACATATGAAAAAATAAAGGAAGATTGGCAGCAGATGTTAGCTCAGGGCCAATCTTCCTCAGCCAAAAAAAAAAAAAAAAACTTAGCAAAATGAAATATGTTAATTGTTATAAGCTTTATGTGCCCCTCCTAATGGTGTTGATGGGTGTAGGGTTGGATGTTAATGCATAGAACGCCAGTTTGCTGTGGAGAGTAGTGTAGAGGGTCTTCCTTTTCAGCCTTGTCTGTTTTCATTTCTTCTCTTATGTTTGCAAAAGGAAGGTATTGAATATGCAGGCGAGAACTCTTCATGGACATACTCTGGGGACTGAATATTAAGCAGTTTCTGAAGTGACTCAAAGAATTTCACCAAATGTTTTAGCATGGAAGAATGAGCAGCCTCTAATGAGGACTAATTAACTAAACTGAAGATTTAAGTAATTTAAAATGTTCAGTTTTCATTTAAACTTTGGTAAAGCAGCCTGATATTAATGCAACCAGGAATTTTTGGATAAATAATTTTAGAAGAATGATTTCTTTTATGTAGTCTGTAGCATAGGTTTGAGTCAAAGTGTGAACCTAGGGCATCTTTGAGAGAAATAGAGAAAAGCTTTTTTTTGCCAGGAAATGTTTGTGGGAATGAAGTATTTAGGTTAGATAGAGGTGAGAAGAAACACTTTTGGTTTTTCAATTTTCATTTCAAATTTAATATGTAGCAAGTAGGTTAATTTAATGGAAAGGGGAATGCCATTTAGGCACCTGCACACATATACATATATATATGATTTATGGAGCCTGAGGGCCATCATTTGATACCTCGGCTCTCATTATGAGTTGCTACGATGTGGACAGAAGAGGAGATTTAGTTGAATTCAGAGACAAATTTCACTATGAGAATAGAAATAAAATCATAACAACAGCTAACCTTTATAGTCCTGTGCCAGAGAGTTCTATGTACTTTACACACATTAACTCGATCTTCAGAACAACCCAAGGAGTTAGGTTCTATTATTATGGCCACTTTATAGATGAGGAAACTGAGGCCCAGAGAGGGTAAGTAGAGCCTAAGGTCACTGAGCTAGTAAGTTGCTGAGCCGAGATTCAAGCCACAGGCAGTCGAGCCTAGAGTCTAAGCTCTTCTGCTTCCAGCAGGTTCCCAGTTGTCCTGAGTCTGAGGCTGGTGAGGAGGGTGCAGAACAGCATTGCCCCTCCCTGGTGTGCTTGGCCCCTCTAACTTGGGTGGTGATGGTTTTTGCAAGAAATGTGCCCCTGACAGTGTGTGCACAAACTTTATGTTCAGGCCGTATCTGGGAATGTTGTTTTTCACAATTCCACGTTTGTGGGTGTAATTTTGCTTTTGTTCCTTTCAGATGGCCAAAAAAAAAAGTCAATTAATTAATTATCATTATATATTAATAGGATGGATGAAAACAAAGGAAGCCCAGTTTTTGTAAGCCTATAAAAACGGCTTTTGCAGGCTGTTTGGTCAAATACTCTTGCTGCTTAACTGGTATAACTTAAGATGTAATGATTTCTGCATAGAATTCTCCTAAAAACTCAGAAAACTCTTTAGCTTTTAAAAGATGGTAGGTTTATACTTTCTTCCCCATTTCTCCTTGCTTCCAAACTAACCTTGCAAAAATAACCCAGTATTGTTCAGAGCCACTTTTTTTTATCCTCTGTTTTGAACACGAGTTTTAGGCGTGTGCTTGTGTATTGCATACCTGCGTGTATGGCCAGCAGTCCTCTGTAGGATACGTGATGAGGAAACAGACATATCGGGGTACAGTCACCAGTCAAGTCTTAATTCTCTGACCCACTAGAGTCAAATTTTGCTTTCTAGATAGTGATTTATTAAATCCGTAATGTTTTTCTCTCTTAGGCATTCATAGTGGGTAGTTGGTCTCTGATCTTCAAAAAGGCAACCTGTTATTCACTGCTTTCAGTTTGCTTGTGATAAGCTTGATGAAAATCCAAAATTTACCTGAGGTGCTAAGGACTCAGGTGAAATTAACAGGGCTCGTCTCAATCAGGCAGCCGGTGAGAGGGATCCGAATGGGCTGTAGGAGAGTCCAGTTGGGAGCTGTCTGCTGTCCAAGTTCTTTCCAAGCCAAGTCACCACAGGGCGACTTCATTATTTTGTTTGAAGTAGATTCCTAAGACATCAGATGTTCTCATTTGTAAGTTCATAAACACATTCCAAAGCCAAAAGTAAGTGACTTCTACTTAGCCACAGCTCAATACACCTTTGTGCTTAAAAAAAAAAAAAGAAAAAGAACAAAGACTTGACGTATTTTTATGGGAAGTGAAAAAAGCATAACTTAAAACTTGTAAGTGGTTGAAAATCGCTACCGAAGAAACTACCGTTTAGACGGGGCAGATTTTGGTGCACAGCACTGTGCTAGTGCTATGGGGATACACAAATATGTAAAGAAGGAAGTGAAAACAAATACAGTGCAGGACAATATGTGACAAAAGCTGCACATGGAGATGTTAGGAATCCAAGAAAGGAAGAGATTATTACTGCCCAGGGTGATAAAGACACAGAGTGATGTTTGAACTAGCTTTTGAAGGGTGTGTAAGAGCCAAGAGTATACTTTATGATCTCTGTGAAAACAAGTACTACCTGTTTTTGCTTCCCATGTGTCCCTACACCCAGTACAGTGCCTGCCCTAGGGAGGATGCTCAAGAAATTTTAGCTGAATGAATGGTGAAGAAAGAAGGAAGGAAAGAAAGAAAGAGAATTTAGTGTTTGGGAATAGCAAAGTTCTGGTAGGTGAGGCAAAATATTTGGATGCAGAGAGAGCACAGGTGAGTCTGGACACTCGGTTGGGGACTGGACTATGGAAAGCCATTTGCTGGCTTAAGAATAACAGAGAGACTGATCAGAACTCTGCTGTAGGACAACTACTCGTGGCTGGGAGGTGCGGGTGTGTTAGCCTGTGGGTGAATTGGATTACAGTTGCAGTAATTGGAACAGGAAGGCCAGACTCGGGGGCTAGACAGGATGGATTGACTGTATTTGGGAGTGACCAGATGAGGAGGGAAGGAAGAAGTGAAGGTAAACTCAAGGTATCTGGCTTGGGTGATTGGGAGAAAGTGACACCTCAAAGTAGGCCATGTACGCAAATTGGGGGCAGGGGCTGGCTTTTTGTTGCTTTGTTTTATTTTGGGGATGGGGAGACGATGTAAAAAGAGAGGGGTCTATAATGAAAGTAAAAGAGGAGTCTTTGTTTTTTGTGATTTTTAAGTAGGAAATAGACAATGCCTGTCCTGGGTATTTAGATATTTGCTTTTTTAAAATCTCGAGTGGTGGGTGGAACAGCTGATCTCAAGTTCCTTTCTGGCTCAGTGACTTGAGCTGGGCTTTCTGCACTTCAGTGTGGAATTCATTGTTTCTTTAAAAAATTTTTTGAGGCTTTAGTTTCCATTTACTTAAAAAAAAAGAGTTGGTTTTGTTAATCAACTAAATACTTCCAGGACCACCAAAGAATCAGATGTTGAATGAGAACCATCAAAAATATTGCTCTATTTATTGAAAGCACATAATCCTCCCAGTCCTTAACAACTTGGAAACATCTGGTAAATGATCACAATTATTTGTGATTGACAGTGAATTCCTTTATAGAAAATAGTTTGTATGAATAGTTTTTGAATAAAATGTTTGAATAAAACGTTTTGAATAAAATGTTTCATTTAATAATGTAATATTTTGGTCTTAAAGGTATTCACATCTTATTGATGAATTGAAGAATTTGTTAGTTTGGACTTGTTCTTTTGTTATAAAGTTTAATTTTCTTTTAGAACCAGAAGAGATGGTTTATTTCAAATTTGCTCTCCTTGATGGATATACTCTAGTAATACATTTATCCAGTGTTGTTGGAGAATGTGTCATTTCAGTGAAGCAGCTTCTACAAAAAGTTGGAAAATCACATCTTGAAATATCAAAGCAGGGTTTTCTTTTGTATTTTTTTTGCTGAAGAAGATTTTCCCCAAGCTAACATCTGTGCCAGTCTTCCTCTATTTTGTTTGTGGGTCACTGCCACAGCATGGCTGCTGATGAGTAGTATATGTCTGCGCCTGGGAACTGAACCTGGGCTGCCGAAGTAGAGCATGCTGAACTTAACCACTAGGCTACGGGCTGGCCCCTCAAAGCAGTTTTATAATTTATGGAAACCTTGCTAAAATGAATCTACATATCTGCCCTCTTAAAGAATTTACTGGGGCTGGCCTGGTGGCGTAGTGGTTAAGTTCGTGTGCTCTGCTTTGGTGGTCTGCCGTTTGTGGGTTCAGATCCCAGGCACAGACCTACACACTGCTCATCAAGTCATGCTGTGGCGGCATCCCACATACTAAACAGAGTAAGATTGGCACGGATGTCAGCTCAGGGCCAATGTTCCTCACCAAAAAAAAAAAAAAGAAAAGAAAAGAAAAAAATTTACTGATTATGAGTTGCTTTTTTTCTGTAACACTCAGATTCACTGAATACATTGGTTGTACAGTTTCACTGTAATTCAGGGATGGTTTCAGCAGCTCCTAAGGAATAAAGGGCCCTCTGCTTATATAGCAGATGGTGCCTGTTTGCTAAACATCTTGTGTCCTTTAGTGGATTTAATTTATTCAGTCAGTTTTTATTGACGACTAACTGCTATGAGTTGAGTACTTTCTAGGTGCTGCTTACTGTCAGTGTAGCTTTTGACGTTGCTGCTGATGTACCAGCCCCTAAAAGCTGCCTCGTCCCTATAAGCTGTCCTAATATACTATGGGCATAGAAACCAGACATCACATTTTATTAGCCTTTGATACGAAATAACACTAAATAGACTCTCTTATAAACATAGCCAAAGGCTCTGCGTTTTGTGGCAGGCTTTCGAAGAAGCAATAAGATTTTGTGTTTTGGCTTACTTGTGACTCTCTCTTGTATTCCAGATTGAGATTTCTGAATTGGGGGTCCTTGTATAACTGATTTCTTATCCTCTACATTTCTCTTCCTTTTAAGAAAGTGTGGAACTAATATAGCATTTACATTAGTCTTGGGAGTCAAATTGTTGATTCTCCCCCGCTGAGTCAATCTGAAATGTTAAAAATGTTTTATTTTTTTCTAAGTGTGAGATAAAGAGAAATGTTTAAAAAGATCTCTTGTAGGAAGCTGTGAATGGTGGGCTTGTAAAATAGTCCCTTTCCTGTTCTGCCAGACCTTTTCTCTAGTGTCAAGTCTTGTGCTTTGTTCCACATGCCCTCCAACAGATTCTAGAAAACCCAAAAGTAATGGATAATTTTAAAGGTTTAAGATGATTTTTTTTTTTAAAGATTTTATTTTTTTCCTTTTTCTTCCCAAAGCCCCCCAGTACATAGTTGTATATTCTTCGTCGTGGGTCTTTCTAGTTGTGGCATGTGGGATGCTGCCTCAGCGTGGTTTGATGAGCAGTGCCATGTCCGCACCCAGGATTCGAACCAACGAAACACTGGGACGCCTGCAGCGGAGTGCGCGAACTTAACCACTCGGCCACGGGGCCAGCCCCTCTTTTTTTTTTTAAAGATTTTATTTTTTTTCCTTTTTCTTCCCAAAGCCCCCCACTACATAGTTGTATATTCTTTGTTGAGGATGATTTTTAACTTGGCAAAACTCTGAGACAAAATTGAAGGGGCACCGAAGCAAAAAGGAGTTGGGGTAATATCTAGTTGGAGTGAGTCTGTGTAGATTGAGGGTTACTTCTGGCGCAGGCCACCTTTGGAGTAGACCAATGATAAAGATGCAGGCTGTAGGGGAGACAGGGCTGGGGTGCTCTGACCCTCTCCCTGCCCTGGAGAGGTGGACGATCTCACTGCTCTCCATCCCTCTTGCTGTCCCTTCCTTCTTAGGTCATTTTTGTCAACTTAGTCTTATTTTGTACCCAAATTTAGTAAAGTGTGATATCTGATAGCTCTCCCCACATTTAACCTGGTCTATAGTTTAGAAGGATTTAATGGAAGAAGGCAGTATTTTTGCAGATGAACCAACCAAGTCTCAATCTTTCGTTTGTTTAGTCAGTCATCTCTGTGCCAGGGGCTAGGGATACGATAGTGCATGGATTCTAACCCAGCCCTGTTCTCATGGAGCTTATAGTCCAGTGGGCAGAGGGAGGATGTTAATTAAATATTTGGTCATAGGATTATTTGTCATTGCTCGAAGAAAAGCCCTCCAGTTCTTTGGAAGCTCATAACAATGGAGCCTGGCCTTGTGGGGTGGCGGTAGTGGTGTGTGGGGGGGTGTGTGTGAAGTGGGGTGGGGGTGGAGGTAGGGGTGGGGGAGGGATCAGAGAAGACGCTCCTGAGGAAGTATGATGGGAGCTGAGACCTAAAGGATAAGTAGATGTTAGCTAGGCCAGGGAGAGTAATGTGCTAAAGGCCTGAGGCAGGAATTAAAAGTAATATCTTGGCTGGAGCTTACTAGTAATAAAATGGGGGAAATGGTGCAGAATGGAGCCCCAAAGAGAGATAGGTAGGGCTATACCGGGGCCTCACAAGTAAGTTTGCAGGTTTTGGTTTTAATTCCAAGAGCTTAGAGAGGTAATGTGGTCATCGCCAGGGTGGAGAGTAATTCTTTTCCTTCTCTGGGCCTCAGTTGCTTTATGAAAGGTGAGGAGGGTTAGTCTTTCCTGTTCAGGGATCAGTCGTCACTCTGTTTTCCACCAGAGCCCTGTGAATACTGTCTGCAGAGCCCTCTTGCTTTCAGTACCCGCCGTTGAGTAAAGGGGTTAATTGACACAACTTGGGAATGTTTCTGTAGGAGTGAATTTTAATCTTACCAGTGCATTCCTGAAGAAGTCTCCTTTTGTTTTCATTAATCTGAGTCTCAAAGGGGGTTTTCATTAATTGACTTGCTCCAAAGAGGGAAGTCACAGAATTACAGACCCCAATGCTGGGAGGTTCCTTGAACCGTCTAGTCTGTCTTTTGGCTTTAAGGCAAAGTGGCAACACTAACCCATTTTGCAGTAGCAGCAGCTGATGCTTAAGTGGCCCTGCTACTTGCCGCAGGTTCGGAAGCTACTAAGTGGAGAAGGGTTCCTCATACTCCCAGTGTTGCATTCCTGAACTTTCCTAAAACCCTAGATAAGGTACCAAAGGCCAGGAGTGAGAGTTGATATTGGGGTTCTCTCCTTCCTTTGTGGTCTGGACAGATGTCAAACTTTATGCAAGTACGTAATTAGTAGTCAATAGATGTCAAGCTTCCCACCTTAGGAAGCTGCTCTCTGGACTCTGGGTTTGTTCTCTGGCTGTGTGCAAAGCCTAGTGAATTTCAGGGAGAAAACTGTGAGGTTCTTCCCCAGGAGACACTCTGAGGGAAATGCCTCTGTACCCAGACCCAGCACATTGAGAGGGCAGAGCGCATCAGATCGTGCGAGGAGTCCTTGAGAAACATTTGAACTGTTGAATGGGTTTGTCCAATGTGGATAACCAGAGTCATTGACTTTCTGGACTCTCATAGATAATACATATAATAATCTATTATATACATGGCTAGAAATGTTGTATAATGGGGTAATATAATATCATAGCCTGGAAAGAACTTTAGACACCATCTAATTCAGCAGCTCCGTTTGAAAGAGAGGATGTGGGGTTCCAGAAAGCCTAAGACATCGGCCCAGGGACGTGGAATGGTCTAGTTGGGCCTAGAACCCCTTGCTTCCCAGTGGTCTTTGGTTTTCCATCAGAGTCTCTGTGACCAATGTGGGGCTGGGAAGCTTCTTAGGTGTGCAGCCTCTATTCCCTAGGAAGTCGACATCAGTGTGACTGGTTTGTTATGCTCTAAGGGCTTGAGCAAAAACTCAGCCTTAGAGTTTGGTCTTAGATTTGCTGAGTAGTTGAGGCCTTTTTGGAATTTGATCGTTATCAATTTCAGCCATGTACAGGAACTTTATCATCTGACCAGAGGGGTGCTGATAGCATTCCAGTGCTAGGGAAAACCTTAGATGGTGTGCGCAGCCTAGAGGGCTGTACTGATTAATTTCACCAAAATTTTGCACACACTCACACAAGCACACATGATCTCCCCGTGCTTTGGGGGATACTGCTATCTTAGCATTTAGCACAATGTAATAATATGTTTACTTGTCTTCTTAGTAGGTGGTGAGCTCCTGGTGGGTAGGGACTGGTGGTAGCAGGTTTCAGTAAATATTTGAGTGAGTGAGTGAATGAACAGACAGAAGTGTCAGCAGTGCTGATAAAAAATTGAAGAGTGGCATGCCTTATAATGAACTTAGAGGATCTTTTCATCCTATTTTTTTTGTATTGTCAACACTCTTTGATTTATATGCTAACTTGTAGTGCCTTGCTCAGCATAGATGGTCATAAATTTTGTTGAAGGAGTTAGTATTGCTTGGACTGTAGCTTATTTTTTGCTGAGGAGTTGAACATTTTCAAAGAAAACTTCTGATATGTAGAATAAGGTACAACAGTGCCTTAAACAATGATTCCTTTGGGAATGGCCCCACTTAAATTAGAGTATGTTAGAAAAACCAAACACAAAATGATGATACATCATAAACTTCATAAATCTTGTGAGAAGAGTTAGACATGTTGGGTATAACAAAGACTTCTAGGCCCGACTTCTATTCCCCTTCGAATCTGTAGGACCAGTACTGTGGGTAGTGGATGACCCCGTGGGTAGTCGGTGGCCCTGGTAAATGTTTGCTCTGATCCTTGGGCTCCCATTTCTTTGTCCTCGTCAGAAGCAGATGACTCTCTCTTCCCTCCCCTCCGCACTTGCAGACTCCAGTTCTATTCTTTCCTGTCAAAACAGGAAAGAATTTGATTTTAGCTATTTACACTTACTGAATAAGAGACAGATTGACTGATTTTCACTTAATAATTTATGAGTTTCATTCTAGTTATTAACCCATAATTTGCCAACCTCACAAGGGGGAATTTACAAATAGATAAGGGAGATTTATTCACTTGTTTGCTCATTCATTCATTTGGAGGGGGAGCTCAGGGTACTCTGAAATAATAAAATAATATATCCATGGGTTTCCCTGCCCAAATGAGACCACATTTCCCTTTACTCCCCCACCCAAGACACAGTGGGGGCCCTTGCCTGGCTGTGCCTCTGGAGGCCTCTTCCAGGGAGTTGCCAGAGTGGGGAAGATGCTCTCCAGGCTCATTCACTTCAGGCTTTGGGGCCGAGTCAGCCTTCCGGTGTCTTTACTGTGTCTCTGTAAGGCTTATCTCTAACATTTCTCCTTCCCTTTTCACTGTCCCCAGGTTGACGACAATCCATTTCTCCTCTTCTACCGTAAGCCCAATTCTTCCATTCTCCTGCCTCGGCTCCAAGTTACCCGAGTACCTATTTTATACTTTCTAGCACATCTGACTTATCTCAATTGATTTTTTTTTTTTTTTAAAGATTTTATTTTTTCCTTTTTCTCCCCAAAGCCCCCCGGTACATAGCTGTGTATTCTTCGTTGTGGGTCCTTCTAGTTGTGGCATGTGGGACGCTGCCTCAGCGTGGTCTGATGAGCAGTGCCATGTCCGCGCCCAGGATTCGAACTAACGAAACACTGGGCCGCCTGCAGCGGAGCGCGCAAACTTAACCACTCGGCCACGGGGCCAGCCCCTCAATTGATTTTTTCTTTCAATATTTCTTTCTAGTGAATGGTCTGGCTAATAAATGTGTTTGCGTTTGCCCCCCACCTCTGATGAGGAAGAGTCTTGCAAAGAAGCATGTTGTTGGAAGGTGTCTTCTTCATTTGTGGCATTTTATTATACCAAAATGAGTGGTAACCCAGCATGATGTGAGCAGCTATGACCATTTTTTTTTCAGTGATCTTGACATTTTCAGAAATGTGTTTAGCTGGTTAGAAAACTATATATAGTTGTCAAACTATTTTATTATAAATACATATGAATATTCTTAGAACTGTAAGAATTGTAAGGATATATAAAATGACCTTAAGATAGAGTTTGTTGGCTCTATATTTGTCTGTGACAATTCTGACTTTTGAAGACCTGTTCTGAATTGCTCTTGGCTGTGCAAAATTTTGGACTGAATTTCTTAGAACGCGTCTCTCCTTTTGTAGGATGTAAAAAGCTAGCCCATTAAGCTTCGAGATATGGTGAGGTGGGAAACCCTCTGGGTTGGAGTGCTTCTTTTTCTTCTGCCCTTAACCTGGGGCCATGGCGCAAGGTAGAGGTGTACCTTCTTCATTGTAGCTATGCCATGTTCTTAGAGAAACCTGTCTCTTTGAGGGACAATAAAGCAGAGTGGGGACTAGATCCTCTTCTATTTTTTTGTCCTCCTGTGTTCTATGTCACAAACTGGCTTTTTGGAAATATGACTCCCTTGAACAAAACGGAACAAAAATTACCAGGGCCTAATCTCACTGTTGGGAAATATGTGGGCCCCTGAAGGGGAAGGCCATGGTCTTTAAACATTTTATCTATATCTCATGCCAATGGTCCTTGGCAGTTTCTCTACTGTTTTATGGTTATTTTTGTTCTTATTTTATTTTTTTATCTTGATCAGTGTTGTTCATCAGCACAGAACATTTTCTGCCTTGCTAGAAATTTTCTGTATTTGCATTGTGAAATTTGGTAGCCATTAGCCACATGTGGCTTTGGAAGGCTTGAAATGTTCAAAAGGAGAGGCCTGACTTTTAATTTACTTAACTTTAATTAATTTAAATTTAAATAGCCACATGTGGCTAGTGGCTACCGTGTTGGAGAGTGCAGATCAACTTAAGGACGAGGTCTGTATTTGATTTACTTTTTCCCGTGTCTTTAGAGTACACCAGTTTATTTTCCTGGTGTTTGGTGAAACAGATGTGTTTGTTTGCCATGTTGCTTCCAAAAGTGCCCATGGCTAAGCTGACTGTATCGTTAGAAACTGTACAGCTTTGAGTTTGAAATTGAAGTTGGCTTGTAATGGTTAGTATGAAACTGGAATGATGTGACCTGAATTCTTTCTGCTTTCCAGAAATTTGTTGAAAGTGAGTTTAAAAAGCTGAAATAACCATAACTAAAAATTCCGGATTTACTTTAAAGTTCTAGGTGTCAGTATTCATGTTCAAGTAGGAAAACAACAAGGTATGTTGGTCAAGTGTTGCTTCCAATAACCCAAGGACAAGGAAATCTCTGTGATAGAAATAGGGCTGCCTTAATCAATGCCTAGGTGCTTATTTTATACTCTTTTTATTTTGTTTTTTTGAGTGGATTCCTCTTGACAGGTCTTGGACTTGTCAGTAATTAGGTGTTATAGGCATAGTTCATTTTGGATTCATGCATATTTTGTTTATACTTAGCACATAGCATCACACTGGGAACTTTAGAAATGAATCCAGAACTTTTATTTCAAATCATTGCAGGTTTCCTTTTTTGGCAACTCTGTGTTCTTACTCTTATGAAGCCTGTGTACAGCGACAGCTAATTTGGTGTTACCTGGAATAGAGGTTCCAAAATATTACCAACTTACTTACCTTAGGTAAAATACACTGGTTTAGTATTTTTTACTTAGGTGAGGCAAGTGGTTATTCGCAGATTCGATGTAGTGTAATAATATCTATGATAGTGTAATTTGGGTGGCAGAAAAAAATTAAATTAGTATTTCGAAATCAAGGTTTTTTGGGAAACTTGTTGATATTTAGTAAATTTATGGTCTAGGCTAAATTGAGCTTTAATGTTCATTATAAAGACTTATTTTTTGAAGTTTGATATTATGAGCAGGATATTTTTCTAAGCGTGTAAGGTATAAGATATAGTCCCTGAGTGGGAGGCTTACACTGTAGGTGGGCAGGTAGTATCTATGCTTGAAAAGGTATTCACAGGATGTGATATGTGTAGTGGGCCAAAAGAGTGTCTCAGATGGTAAGTTTTGGTAAGTTCACCCACAATTTGAGAGAAGGGTAGTTAGTGTTCCCTAAGGGTGATTGGAAAGACTTTATGGAGAAAGTAGGATTTGAACTGGGTTTTGAGGAAGCTAGAGGGTAGTAGAAAGAGAAAAGGAGGGCCCTGCAGGCAAGGAGACCAATGTGAGCAGAGGGCGGCATTCAGAATGTGCGTGGAGTATTTGGGAATAAGAAATGGACATGTTCTTTAGAATGAAGATTCCCTATGGGACCTATGAGGAGATAAAGTCAGCCTGGAAGCTAGAGGGGTGAAGTGTAGGGCTTTGATTGCTGGACCAAATTATTCTGAAGGAAATAAGGAGCCATTAAACATTTTTGAATAGTGGAGGATATATGAGACGTGAGATTTTATGAAGATTAATTTCTCCAGTGGAAGACAGGGCAGAGGAGAGAGAGAATTTAAACACTAAAGATGTGGGAAGAAGAGGATCTGGACTTCTATTGCTAAAATAGGAATAGAAAAGGAAAGGGTGGCGGCTGGCCCAGTGGCAGAGTGGTTAAGTTCACATGCTCCACTTTGGTGGCCCTGGGTTTGTGGGTTCGGATCCTGGCCACGGACCTACACACTGCTCATCAAGCCATGTTGTGGTGGCATCCCACATACAAAAAAAATACAGGAAGATTGGCACAGATGTTGGCTCAGGGCCAGTCCTCCCCCCCAAAAAAAAGATAAAAAAAAAGAAAAGGAAAGGATAACTTAGAGTAGTAGCTTATTTGATATATAAGAATTAAATTAATAATTACTTGTTGCCCTACTTTGAGTAGGAGGTTTCATGTTTGAGTGGCTGGGAGAAGCCGAATGTTTTTAGTCTGGAGGGCTGATTAGAAGGAAAGATGGGTGAGTTTTAGACCTTCTGAGTTCCACTGATGGAAGGACCTGTAGATGTGAAGTCTAGCGGGTAGTTGAGGATGGAAAAGATTGATGCTGGGTCTTGAGTTAGGAGCCATCTATTTTCCATAGGGTTATCACTTAAACTCGTGGCAGTGGATGATCTGCAGACTGATGACTGTATCCTGGAGAGGTACGGGGGGGAGAGACGGAGATGAGCCGGTGTGTCATATAATACAGAAAGTTCAGGGAGAGTGAAACTCAAAGAAAAGACGACTGGATTTAAGATACTTGACAACTGAGAGCAAGGTTTGGATGGAATAGTTGGAATTGGAACCCAGAGTACTTGAGCTTTATGATGCAAGTATACTTGGTGGTAAAGAAATAAAACCAGGAAGCATAGGCCACATACATTTTATGTTCATGTTGGTTCTTTCTTTGCCTGCTTTTTAATCCTTTTACTTAATGTCCTGGCAGGGGAATAAAAGGAGGTAGAACTCAAAACTGTCCAATTAGTTCCCTCTTAAGAGACTTGTTATGGTAACTGGATGGCATTAGTAGGGTGAAACCATTAGTTATTTGGATTACTAAGAATCAGTTATATACTGACCCTTATTCCTGAAGACAATTGAAATTTCATTCCAACTTTAATGAAAATAAAAATGAGCATTGATGTTACTGAAAATTAAATTTTTACTAAATACTACATTTTTTGAAAATCTTCAGTTTCTATGCAGATTTTGGACCTCTGAACTTGGCAATGGTGTACAGATACTGCTGTAAACTAAACAAGAAACTAAAAGTGAGTATTGTGGTGATGTTTACATTTTAGTATTAAAAATTTGAACTGTGAATTCTAACCAATGGGATTGCTGCACACACACCGTTTGGTCAGGTCATCTTGATCTTTGGAAATTTATGTGAGTAGTTCACCCAGCAGCTGAAATCGATCCATCTGATTACCCCATAAAGGGCATGTTAACCTCTTTCATTTTTCAGGATGAATTGAAATATGAGCTGAATGAAGTCATTGGAATAGTGATCCAAGAAAGAAAGCACAAATCCTTTCAGATCATCGTTAATGAGTGTATCGAATTCCCTCTTAGGATGATTTTTCTGAAACCTTCAGTTCTGCTTCTAGATAATGTCACCAGGCTTTGAAGGGGCTCAAAGCATTATTGCACAGCAGGAACTCTGGAACATAAGCTTTGTCTGCTCAACGTTGAAATTTTTGCATATTCTTGAATGTCATCTCTGTAGAGTTGACAAGTAAGGTTGACGAACTAGTAGTTACAGAGCATGGACTTTACTTGTGATGACAGAATTCAGGTTATACGTTCAGTATTCATGTATATTTTTGATTTTACTTATGGCTTTTTTTTTCTCTTAAGTTCTAAGCATAATTTGAGGAAAAGTGACATCTACTTCTAATTTTGGTAAACTTATTTCTATCGTATAGAAAGAAAAGTTATCTTTTTCTTCCACCTTTCTAAATGAGGATCTTAAATGTAATGTTTCTGTTTGGAAGGTGAAATACTACATAGCATGCTCTTACAGATAACCGCTAAAGTATACCCCAGGGTAGTTTATTCTTTCTGCTGGGTTACCGGTGTGACAGTACAGCACCTTGTACATATTAACTACTTAATGATCGTCTTAAGATTTGATTGATTTTTATTGAATTTAGGAATACAAGTCTGTGGTGGAAAATTTCCCGTAGTATGTTGTGTATTTACGAATTCACAAATTTTTGCCATTGATCTCAAAATGCTAAATGCTCATGGAATGATACCAAAGAGGGATTTTTTTTTGTCAATAATCATATAACATAAAATCTGTTGCAATCAACTTTTTAAGGAATTAATTGTAAAATATTGTCTGACTTGAAAAGATGTATGTAAATTCCTTTAACTAAACCAGTCTACATTTTTTCAGAAAAGAAGCTACTACCTCTAGTTTAGAAAATAAAGTTGAAATTTTTGTTACCACCAAGGAAGCAAATAATATTCTAACAAGAATTTAGTATAAAAATATTAAATGGACTTTTAATGGAAGAATTAACAGAGAAAGAATAATTCATAAATAATTGAAGTTCATTTTTTCCTTTTGAGGACCTACGAATCTCTTTGCTTTCTTTGTTAGTCCTGTTAGTATGTAGTTGGTATGAACTGGGTATTATAATTAACAATTTGAGACCTGTCTACTATCTAGAGTGATTGAAGAGAAAGGATTCGTTATTAGGAAAACAAAATTTTTGGTCTGACTCAGTGTTGTACTTATAACAATTATATAAGTGTAGGTGGATTGAATTAAGACTAATTTTCTACCATATTCTATACTGAACAGTATGGGTAAGTATACACAAGGACTTATTTTGATTTGTTTTCATTTACAAAGCTTTCTTAGAACACTGTGAAAGTTTAATAACATTCAGGTAGTCCTCTGGGTTCGTTTCAGTGGTGAGGTAATGTTGAATGCCTGGAATGACATTTTTGGCTTTCGTACAATCAGTGGGCATCCTGTTAGTTGCTGAAGGAATGAATTTTCAAGCTCAAAGGTTAAGAAGTCATGGGTTATCTCAATAAAGCATACCAAGTAGACTCTCTCTATTAGGAGAAAAAGACCAATTCAAAGCCGCCACTGCTGCAGCCTTGTGGAATCTCAGTTTCTTCAGCTATAAATAGGGATTATAGAGCTCTCACAGGGAGGTGGTTAGGATTATGTTAGAAAATATATGTAAAAGACCTTTGTAAATTTTAAAGTCCTAAACAGAAGAAAGTTACTAATGTAATTGACACCTGTGCATTCTGATGGGAAATACATTAAAGACAGTTCTTCAACAAAGGTTATGAACACATTCGCAGTCTCATAGCTGTCGTCTCCAGTATAATTTTAGGTATCTAAATGACCATTTAGTCCAGCCTCCTGATTTTATAGGTGCAGAAAGAGAGGCCTGGGAGAGGCAGGTGACTTGCCCAAGGCTGCGAGGTAAAGTCGGGGCTAACTTTCAGGGCTCTTGACTGCTTTCTTCATGCTCCTTCTTTCCACCTTCAGTGGTAGCTGCAGCCTCGGGTTTATAATCTTTCCATGCTCACTCACGGCATTGCCCTGACTGGCTTCACCTTGTTGTTCTGTAGTGGCCTTGAGCTCTTCTGCCTCTTTTGCTTAGTGACTGTTACTGCCACTCCGGCTGCTTTGCTTCTAGGAAACCAGACTTTGAATGTACCCTTCTTGTTACACCTCCCCCTCTTTTGTCTCTCTCACCCTCGTGTAATCTCCAGACCGTCTCTCTCCTTATTCTCTCAGTCCATCGGCTCCCTGCTGATGTCTCTTGTCTGCAGCCTGTGGCACTCATTTTGGTAAGATCGTTGGGCACCTTGCATCCATGCCTTTTGTCTTGCTTGCCTTGACAACTCTCACCCTTGCCGTCTTCCCAGTGGGTGACTTCATGCACTCATTTACTGATCTACTGACGATTGCAGTGTCCCTGCCACTCCCAGCCTTGCACTTTACTCTGAACTACACCACTGCTCCACACAATTGCTTGTGACGCCCAGTCTTACTGGAATGTCCTTCCTTCTGGTTTGATAACCCTGTTCTTTGAGCCCTTGGTTAGGCACCTCTGCTTCTAGTATGTCTCCTTGTCCTTCTGGACGGGGTTGGAGGTGCCTCCCTTGTTTTCCCATAGTTCTCTGTGCAGATCTCTGTTATTGATGAATTATAATTACCTGTTTGCATCTTTCTTTCTCAATAGACTATGAGCTTCTAGAGGATGGTGACGTGTGATATAATTTTGTGTCCCTAGTGTCCAGCACAGGGTCACCAAATATGCAGAAACTTCTGTTGACCTAATCATGATGCCCTTGACTTACAGGTTCTCTTTTATCTTTTTGCCTCTAGAAGTTTCAGAGTAGTCCACCCCCAGCATGTTCACATCCTCTCTACGCACAGATTTCTTCATTGTCTGCTGTCTCCCTTGGCCTTCTTTATTCTACTGAAACTGCTCTGGTGACATCTTAACACTGAATCGGAGGGTGTTTACTTTGTCTTCAAATTCCTTTACTTCTCTGAATAATTTGGCCTATTTTAACCAATAACAACTTCTTAGAATATTTCTCTTGTGGTTTCCTAATTCTTTTAGACATGTTTTATTTTCTACTTTGGAAATTTTTATTTCTTCCAAGAAAGCTTTTACGATTTTTCTCCTTTATTTCATACCTTAGGTAAATAGGTAATATTTTGCAGTACATTCTATTCTAAACCCAACTTTCTTATTTATTATATATCAAAAGGTATTTTTTCAAGTTGACGTTTTGAGGTGGTGATTTATTGCTGTTTTTCTCTGTGTCAGTATGCGTTCTATTCCCAATGGCCTTTGTTTTAATTCTGTTGATTAGAATGGAAAATTATTCATCAAACATCTGCTTAGGTTAAAAAACTAAAAGCAGAAACCACTGTCACTAACAAAAATCCTGTTTCTTATTTTAAACTATACTTTAAAAAGTGTAAGTACTAAGAGTTATGCAGTAGTAGTTTGTTGTTTGCTATTTTTGGTCAGTAGTTACCATAATGAGGGAGCAGTCAAAAGAAAGGAAGATTTATTGCAGTAAGAACAATTTGTAAACAGTGTATGTTGTTTAATATAAAATGTCATCAATGATTGATCGGCTTAACCAGGAATTATTAATCTGGTATTTCAAGAGATCCATAATCCCCTGAAATTAGATGTAAAATTGTGTGTATTTAAATTTGTTCCTGAGAGGATTCATAACTTTTTTTTTCATTTTCTTTAGATAGCATTGGTTTATAATATTATGTAAATTTCAAGTGTACATAATTATATTTTGACTTCTGTATAGACTACATCATGTTCACCACGAAAGACTAATTACCATCCATCACCATATACATGTGCCCTTTTGCCCCTTTTGCTTTGCCCCCCTCCGCCTTTCTTTCTTGTAACCATCAATCAAATCTCTGTGTCTGTGTGTTTATTTGTTGTTGTTTTTGTTTTTATCTTTCACATATGAGTGAAATCATATGGTATTTGGCTTTCTCGTCTGACTTATTTTACTTAGCATAGTACCCTCAAGGTCTATCCATGTTGTCACAAGTGGCTGACTTTCATCTTTTTTTATGGCTGAGTAGTATTCCATTGTTTATATATACTACTCCATCTTTATCCATTCATCCATTGATAGGCTCTTAGGTTGTTTCCAAGTCTTGACTATTGTGAATAATGCTGCAGTGAACACAGGGGTGTAAATACCTTTTTGAATTAGTGTTTTCATGTTCTTTGGATAAATATCCAGAAGTGGAATTGCTTGATCATATGGTAGTTCTATTCTTAATTTTTTTGAGGTCTCTTTATACTGTTTTGCATAGTGTCTGCATCAGTTTATATTCCTATCAGTAGTGTATGAGGGTTCCCTTTTCTCCACATCTTTGCCAACACTTGTTATTTCTTATCTTTTTAATTATAGCTATTCTGACAGACGTGAAGTGATATTTCATTATAGTTTTGATTTGCATTTCCCTAATATTTTCTATATCATAACTTTTTAACAGATTCTCAAAGGGATTCTTGGCACAGACAATGCCAAGAACACTGGGCTAGAATATTAAGTCTTCTAAGAGAGAAAGCCTTACTAAGAAAAGACAAAGTAGTAGTATTTTAGAAAACAAAATTCAAATTACTCAGTTACTTCAAAATTACTCAGTTAAGAAAATCTTTCAGTTATTGATTCAATAATCTGAAAGTTTTATAAAGATAATATGATTGAACCAGCTTTTCCTAAAATAGTCAATACAGATTTGCCTTTTTCTCAGGGAAAAATAAAACCCCAGCCTGGGGCAAAAATATCTAAGAGCATCACTGACAAAAGGGGACATTTTCAAAGGCAGTGTTTTTTTTTTTAATACCTGCTCCTATGAATCAACAGGACAATTATAGTAATCTTGAGGATGATTTTAAAAAGGTTTGAAAGAATATTGACAGAAGTGTAATTTTAAATGTACCCAACATCCCACATAGCCCTTTCAGGTAAAAGTAGAAGGGAGGTGGGTGCGGTGAAATGGATGATTGTATTATAGCACTGAAGGTACCTGGCAGGTGGTGGGGCTTGGGGAATGTCCTTGTTGCTGGACGAATCAGTGCAGTAATCCTATCTGGTAACCAGGCGCCTGCCATGGTGTCAGGTGGTTGTACACAAGAACTCTTTTGATATAATGATCAGACCACCCTCCTATTATAACTACAAAAACATGTCAAAGATTTCTTCATGAGGTTATCTTCTGTTTCAGGTTCATGGGCTTTGGGAGGAAAAAAGCAAGCTACCCTCTGGACGCAGTTCATGTAGTTTAAAGCGGTCTCCAGGGTTCGAAAGCAGTGTTAATTCCCCTGGGAGTGAGCATACCTAGTTCACAAGGCACGGAGCCCTTATCCCCATTCAGAAATCCTCAGGCAAGAAGAACCCCTTTTACAGAGAATCCCCAAATGCCTTCAACTCGATTATCAGCACGATCAAGTAATCTTTATAAGCAACTTTTCTCTGACATTTTTGACTTCTCCTTTAATCAAATGTGTCATTTCATTAATGAAACATAATGGGTTTGAAACGAAGTAGACCATACAGAGACACCTTTTTCTTTTTAAAGAAACTATTCAATCTATTTTATTTTAGCTGTAAATAAATCATAAACCATATTTTGTTTTGTACAGCCAAAGAAAATTTTCAAGAATATCCCTTTCCTGGGAAAGTTGGAGGTAAAACATGTAGAGGTCATGGCTGCTCTCAGGAAGACCTGTTCATTTTATCGCTTTTGCAATGAGATGACTACCAATTGCTATGGAGACGCTGATTGCTGCGGCCATTACTGGGCTAGCCTAGTCACCTGTAAGAGAATGATGCCTTGGTCACCATGGTCCCTGTGCTGTAATCTACTTAATCTGGCCACCATCACTGGCAGAGCTTGCTTGTTTAGGAAAATGCATGGGCTCTATTTTTTATTAGAGAGCATATTATCCCGCCTATACTAATGTCTTCCTTAGCTCCATCAGGCTGATTCACACAGCTTCATTAAGCACGGTGTTCTAAACAAATGACTTGAGGATTTTATTTTTAAGCATGGCAAACAACTTTACTGAAAGGCTGCTTAAAGATCTGTTTCTTTAAATTGGCCATTAATTCTTTTGTTTTTGTTTTTTTGGCTTTGAGCTTAATTGCATCACCTTTTGTTTTTGAATAGTTAGGTAGTTGGTGCTCTCCTGATTTAAGCCGAACAAGTGCAAGATTTGTGTATGTCATCATAATCCAAGGATAGCCTGGGCCATTTGTGATCTGTGTAGCGTTTCATCATTTTCTCTCTCCGAGTTGCTGTGACTTGTTTCTCACAAGGAGTGATCCCACTAGAATGCAACCTGTCACATAGCTTGTCTTTCCAAGGTAGAAAATGTCTGTTTGAGGTCAATACCCTCATCTTAATTTATATTGTTCTATCGCAGCAGTCCTGTACTTTGGTTTACAAGTACCATTAAACATTTATATGCTATATTACACACTTGTCATGATTTACATTAAGAGTGGTGAAACTTTGACTTTCACTCAGGTAAGCAATACAGGTCTGGAAATCTCTATAGGTTTGATTATGTTAATTGATAGAAATTCAATACTAAATCCCATTTTTTTATCTACTGTTTTTTATCTCATTAAATGAAACAGTTACTGTACCTGTAATTAAGATCATTCCATTGCTCCTTGCTGTGCTGTGAATGCATCTCTAGGTAGTTACTCTCTTCTGTTTGTAATAAGCCTTGGCCAATATTTTCCCCTTGTTTAGCATCAAATATTCA
Organism: Equus asinus; assembly: GCF_041296235.1. Taxonomy (NCBI): domain Eukaryota; kingdom Metazoa; phylum Chordata; class Mammalia; order Perissodactyla; family Equidae; genus Equus; species Equus asinus. Next base: position 34,866,268 of record NC_091805.1, read on the forward strand.
TTAGGTTGTGACCGCTTATGAGCCATGAGACTGGGGTTCTGCTCCCCTCATTACCACATTGCTCAGCACTGTGCTTGATGCTCAGCAGCTGCTCAGTTCATGCTGCTAGAACCAACCAGAACTTTCTTCGGCCACAGTATCCCATCACCCAGATTCAGCCAACTGGTTGCCTTTGGGCAGCATTCAGTCCACAGACATCTTGGTTTAGGCATGAATGCTGTTTAAAATTTTTGAATTCGTGGTCAAAAATCTGCAATTTATGAAAATTTCCCTTATATTCTGGATTTCTGGCTTCTTTCAAATATTGCAGTATCTGGTTATGGGCCCAGATTCCTGCATGGGAACAGCAGGTTGGAGCCAGGTCTGCTTTGGATGGGGCACGCTTTTCTAGTTTGCCAACTGACCCACTTCAAGTTCTTGGCCCCCGAGGGCATCCGAGTGGACCCTCTGTGATAACATCCTTTAAGGCAGCTTAGTTACTGAAGCATTGAAGGAACTTGTTCCTAAGGTGTTTTTGCCTGGAATGCAAGAATTTACAAATTATGATAAAGTTTTCTGAGGGATCTGGGGAAATGTGTTTTTTATACCATGCTTTTAAAAGCCATATGGCAGATTTGGAGTTTCTGAAAGAATTTAAATGTCTTTTGAGGCTGGTTGACCAGATGGACAGTGTTTAGGATCCATACAGAACATTTCCAGGGGTGTGACCAGTCACGTTTTCAGGCAGCTCTTCAAAATTTAGCAGTATCTTAGAGTAGTGGATTTCAATGTGTGGTCCCTGCACCAGCAGCATCAGCATTACCAGGGAACTGGTTAGAAATGCAGATTCTCAGGCCCTGCTCCACCAAATCAGAAAACTCTGGGGGTGAGGCCCAGCAATCTGTATTTCAGTAAGCCCTCCAGGTGACGGACCAGTCTGTTAAGAGGATGAAGTATAACAATAATGTAATAATAACATATAATTTAGATTGATGTTTAGTTTGTTTTTTATTTCTGAAAAGTTTGAATAATATTGAACAATGCAGCCTGAGACTTATTTAAAATTTCAACCATGAAACTTGATACGGCCTTATAATTGAGATTTACACAAATTTTCAAGCTCAGTGAGAGTGTTCTGGATTTCTCCCATCTACCACAATTGCTGAGAGAACTCAGCTCTCTGTGATCTGACCCAGGAGATCTTGGCCAAGTGTGATAAACCAGGCCCTCTCTGGCTCCTGGATTATGTTCTTTTGGTAAAAAAGAGACACATTATGCTCATTATATTTCAGGCTTGCCCAGGACCTCTGGTTTGGGAGTCACTCTGTGTCTAGTCAGATCCCTCTGGCACTGTTCCTTTTGCTTTGAGAAATGTTGGAATGTAGCAAATGACCAATAAATGTTAGCTGTTGTTGTTGTTGCTGTTGTTATAGGGGCTGGCTGTGTCCACTTAGGTTAAGAAGATTCAGAAGGCTGTACACTCGAGTTTCCAAGTAGAAATCTAAAATATAGTAGCTGCAGGTTATAATTTGTAATGTGTCATGGGCAGCCTTGCTGCAGAGCAGGCAAATGGTCCAGAGATCTCAGTATTCTTTCTGTGACATCCTCCCCTTTATAGTTAAGACTGTATTCATTTCATTTACCAATTTCTGACTTGACTTTGCTATTGTACAGTGTTTTTGTAACCTTTAAGCTTCTCATGTAAAGCAAAAAGAATCTATAAGAGATCAGACAGTTCACTGACAGCCAGAGGAGATGGCATGACCTTGCAGGTGCTCTCCTTTGAGGGGCCTGGTCAGCCTACCAGACCACAGAGGAGACAGGTCAGAGTAAGAAAGAGGCAGCTGTCCAGTTCGGAGGCATGAACTTCTCCTGGTATTAGGGCAGGATCTAAGAAAGTATCTACTAGGCTTATTCATAAAATAGAGTCCTATTGTCTGCAGATGGCCTTTCTCTCCCAGCATGCTAACGTTCTTCCATGAAAGATCTGGAAGGATGAACCAAATGTTCCTGTAAAGAACTTTAGTCATCAGTGTCTCTAATGGATAGTATTGTTTCTTCTAGATTGCTTTGATATGTAATAGATAGTTTTTTTTTTTTTTTTGAAGAGAGGGACGTGTTTAATATTTGAAAGAATAAAACATTAAACAGTTTGTATATAACAACCCAATCATATAGAGCATCAACTAAGGCAAAATGTTTTGCTGTCCCTGAGTTTTTTTTTCAGTGCCAGAATATCTCCTCTGTTGAGCAGCATTGTGATACTGGGGCAGGGTGACCCGTAAGAGGCAGGCCTGGCTGTGGCAAGGAGGGAGATTAGGACAAGGCCAGTAGTCCATAAGATTTTTCTCTCTTATCATTCACTTTGAATTAGTTTTGATTCGTTGAGTGAGAACTCAGCTCCCTGTGATCTGACCTAGGAGACAGGGGCCACACTTCACTAAGCAGAAGGTCATTTCTTGACTGTAGTGCTTTTGAGACTTAACTGAGAAAAACACTTAAAGTCCAAAAACATCTAAGTAAGCTAAATGCTAGGAGCTTTAAAAATTTTCCTAAAAATCAAGTAGAAAACTCTCATTTAAAAAAGTCAGTTATTGTAATATACAGCATGGTAACTATAGTTAATAAAACTGTATTGTATATTTGAAAGTTGGTAAGAGAGAAATCGTAAAAGCTCTCATCAGAAGAAAAAAGTTTTCTAACTATGTCTGATGATGGATGTTAAAAAAACAAAAAGTCGGTTATGTTTCCATCCTGTAGGCCGTTTCCAACAGGAGGTGTTTTAAAATGGTTAAAATTTCTAGGTGAATTTTGTGAAGAATATTCTTTATCTGAAATAATTTCTGAAAGCTTGTAAAATTCTTCTGAAGTCCTTAAAATTTTAATTTGTATTATATTTACTTAAAAAACTTGTAGATATACAGTGAAAAAAATTTTCTTTCAGAATTCTGTCCTCCAGCTTCATGATTCCCGTTCTGTTCTCTGCATTCCATATACTTTAGAATAAGAGAGAGAAAAACAAAAAACAAGTGAAGACAGGGCCAGACCCGGTGGCCTGGTGGTTAAGTTTGGTGCACTCCGCTTCAGCGGCCTGGGTTCGGTTCCCAGGAACAGACCTACACACCCGTCATCGGTGGCCACACTGTAATGGCAGCTTACATACAAAATTGAGGAAGATTGGCAATAGATATTAGCTCAGGGTGGATCTTCCTCAGCAAAAACAAAAAAAACCCCAAGCAAACACAAGAAGTTCAAAAACAAACACACAGAAAAGACCATTGGTGATGAAAGAACACCAATATGTGTTTGTCACTTTTGGCAAGTGATTTGTAAAATAAGTTTAATTCCACACTATTAAATTATAACAAGAGTTGGTTATGAAACCTAAATTCTTAGTAGAAAAGAGCATCAAAACAGATAATCCGAACTTCAAGGTAGATTGTTGATATGTTCTTCCCCATAGGTGTTTTAGGGAACCAGGAAGTGTAAAGAGTGAGAGGCTGGGAGCAAGAAGAGCTGAGTCCTTTTTCTATCTTTTTTTTTTTGAGGAAGATTAGCCGTGAGCTAAGTACCGCCAGTCCTCCTCTTTTCGCTGAGGAAGACTGGCCTTGAGCTAACATCTATGCCCATCTTCCTCTACTTTCTATGTGGGACGCCTACCATAGCATGGTGTGCCAAGCGGTGCCATGTCCGCACCTGGGATCCAAACCAGTGAATCCTGGCCCTCCAAGAAGCGGTAAGTGCAAACTTAACCGCTGCGCCACCGGGCCAGCCCCGAGCTGAGTCCTTATGTTCAGTCAAACGCAGGTTTATGGGGGCCTGGCCTGTGTAAGGTGGGCTTTAGATGTTTGGGATTCAGAGACCATAAAAGTTGCTTAGGTCTTAAGAGCCTTGACTCTGTTTTCAGTAAATCAAACATAACTTATTGGTGGAGAACAGTAAGTGGCAAACACAAACAAATATAATAAAACGGAAGAGGAACTGGCTAGGCAGACAATAGTTCCAAATTGAGAAAGCAAGTAGACAAGTGTCAGCACCATTGACAGCGACCTTGAAGCTTTAGATAACTTCAGTGTATTAACTTGATTAAGCTGAATTGAATAAAATATTATACATTTTTGTTGTTTATTTCATAGGCGTATTTTAGTCAGCCTGTGAGGAAATAAGGACTTTGGTAATGAGGCCCTCTATGTAGCAAACACTTATTTTTCAAAGTTCAATGAAGAAGGGCAATGCCATTTTCAGAGCTTGTGATTCTTTGTCATCGAAGAATTGCCTGGCCTGGCTGGGAGGGTCTCCGGGCTCGGGCTTGGTGCAGGGATACGTACGCACAGCTACGTTCTCTGTGGTTGCATGTTAAAGCCAGAATGTTGCAGTTTCATCTTAGCATAGACTTCAGTTGGAAGAGTTTCTTTTCCTTGTAGAAAATATCAGAGAAAGAAGGTATGTAGTTGAACTCTGTTGACATTTTTACAGGGGCTCTAAAAGTCGAGACTCTGTGAGCTGTGGTCAATGTGTGAGGTATAAAAAGCTGCTATTTTATAGTTGGTATGAATTTATAGACAGATGTTTAAATGTGCTTATGTGCCTGTATCTTGAAAACCATTTGTCAAAATACTATAACTATTTTGAAATATGAGAAAATTGAGCAGATTTCATTGAGCTGTATCTGTGTTCTCATTGTTTTATATTTATTTGTATTTTGATTAATAATTTGATTTCATTTTAACAGATCTTTTTATTTGTACACTTCTTTTCATGTTTAGCATGTATTCAACATACCATGTTGCTTATTTTGGATTTAGCTGAATACTTGAGCATGCAGCATATTGCCTGGCATATAGCAGGTGCTTAATAACTGTTTGAATCCATGAATGTTGTATTAAGATGTTTGCTGATATAATCCTTTTGATAGTTTAGCTTTTCCCATTAACCATTTATTTTCAGATAATTAAAAAGAGATCACTATAGAATATTCTAGAAAGAAAATGTTAATATTGCTGCTCTGGTTAATATATTAATAATTTATATATATTGTATTATAATTTAGCTAATATATTTAAAAACTTTAGAGAGGAAAATAGACTGGTTGACACATTTAAAAACAAACTATAAAATGAGAAGTCTAGATAACTTTTCTGGGAGTGGGGATGGTATGTAAGGAATGAAAAAGGGTGAATAGATTTGACTTATAAGATGAAGAGTAAATCTTCAAAAATGGCTCCTGCTACTAGAGATGCCAATAATTTAAGCATTTCCCACTGTATCAGTCTCCTTTCTTGGAGGAAAACATATTTGTTTCATCGTCAATTCTTACATCCTGATTGGGCTGGAAAAAATCTGAGCTAGTGACCCTCCACCCTCCAAATGCTCATGTCCAAATGTCATAGAAATTAAAGTTGAAAGTTTTTAAATTTAACTGATTGTGACATTTCTTTGGAAGAGATGATGTTTATCTTCTGTACATTTCAACATTGTCTCTGTGGTTACGCTTACTGTTTCTACTCCTTCTTTCTAGTCATACAGTTTATCAAGAAAGAAAATAGTGCACTACACCTGTTTTGATCAACGGAAAAGAGCCAATGCAGCATTTTTGATAGGTGCTTATGCTGTAAGTACTTTTTTCATGATTTTTTTTATAATCAAGCCGGTGGAGTGCTAACACTGTCAGATAAAACCTGGGCCACTTTTTCAGTGGAACTGGGAGATGCGAAGATGATTAGCAGCTTGGGAAATGATGTGGAATAGAAAGTGTGGACTAGCGTCGATGGGCTTTTTTCTCTGGACTTTATTTACTCGAGGCTAATGAGAGAATCTCGAACTGCAATGTGTGGCTTGGATTCCACAGTCGTATAGATGTTTTAATAAAAAGAATACCCAGAAAAGATATTTCCAGGAAAAAAAATTATATATAATGGGAGATTTTTAAAGACTGTTGAGTAGTTCCTTTTTTGGGATAAGAGGAAATCCTACATTGCACGGGGTGGGGGAGGCTATTGTTATTATTTTTATCAATTCATTCATTTATCTATGCAAGTGTTTGTAGTAGGCAAACTGAATATAAATTCTGTGTATATTACAGCTTCCCTCATAACTAGAGAAGATTTTTCAAAAATAATTTTGATTAGAAATTTTGTTTTCTGTAAGCACTAGAATGTAAATGTGAGTTCAACGTGAATGTGCTACAGAATGTTGGTGTGAGGATTTCTAGAATTTTCTATATATACTGGGATTGAGCAAAAACTTGGAAGGCAGAAGCCATTGAGGCTAAAATGCATTTGCAATCTGTAATAGCTTGTTAGGGACATGTGTGATATCCAGTTAGGAATATGCTGGTTTAAGGGCAGGGCAGAGGGATGCCATTGGGATGTCATTGCCCCTCCTCCTTGGGGAGGGTCTGGGCTTCTCTGAAGCCTGGAAGCACACTGCTGCGTGACCTTTCAGGGGCCTCATTCTAAAGATCTTGACAGAAGGAGGCACCAGCTACTAGACATCAAACTCTGTCACATCAAACCAAAAGCTCTGGGGGAAGAAACCCGGTGGTGTTGTTGGAAAGACTGTCAGCTGTTGCTGGGAGTAGGCAGAGAACAGTGGCAGGCTAACGGCCACACTACGCTCCAGAGCCTTGTTTCCAGGCCTCAGATGCCCAACCCTGCCCACTTTTTCTCCCCCTTATGTGGCTGCAGTAAAGCCTTCTGCCATCCCTTGTGGAACTCTTCTTTCTCGCTCTGTAGGCAGCATGGTATAGTACAAGGAATCATGACTAAGAATCAGAAACACATTTTTTCATCATGAAGTGGCTCTGTGATGATGGCTAAGCCACTTTATCTCTCTTAGCTTTATTTAGTTTCCTTATCTGTAAAACGAGAGGGTTGGATATAATGACCTCTAAGTTTCCTTCCAATTCTGAGGATACTAGGATTATTTGTTGCCACAGCCAGTCTATTGCTTTTATTTTAAGAGCATCCTTGAAAAGCTGGCTGTTGGCAGGGAGGATAGTGAAGTGCTGGTAAGCTGAATGCAGGCATGCATATTTTTCACTTTGTATTGATAATTACTACTTACTTGACAGTGATAATTGACACTGTGTTTACAATATGAAAAGCGTGTAATAATCTCTGGATTCAAGCCACATAAACAAGCGTGTCTTTCCTGAGGGGTTTTGTGATGCTGTGTGAGCATGTTATTCATGGGTCTTTTATCATAAGGGATTGCCATCAGGAAAAGATCACCTGCTGCTCTTCTGCCTTTCCCCTGCCTTCCTCCCTCGCCCCTTCTCTCTCTTCTTTACTTTTTAACACCTGTCTGTCCTGTTTTTAGAGTCATCCTTAATTTCAGTGTAGCAATTCTAGAATTTGGAAAGGAACTTTCATTATAATAGATGCATTGAGAAAATGTGTCTTCTAAGGCAGACGTTTCCGCCACTTTAAAGTAACCAAATGAAGGAAAAGCAGTCCCGGAGTGGGGGCGGGGGGGAGGGGGGAAGAAGTGCTTAGGGCAGCGTGCGCTTGTCTTACACGCTAGTTCCAGTCCTGAGAAGCCGTGTAAAGTAGTTATTCTTGTATTGGTCATTTCCCAGTTGATTTTCCTTGCTAATTTTGGAAATGCGTTCCCCAGAAAGTTTTTTGACACAACACTTAGTAAAAATAAAAACCAAGAATTGTAATCTTTCCTTAAGGAGAATTTTGTGGCTTACTTCATATCATGTGTGTGCATTTAATTGTTCACGCAAGTCTTCTAAGAAGATAGTAATGTGCGTTATACATCCGTCTCAGTTGTTTCGCATGTATTAAATGTTGCTGTTTGGATAAGTCATAATCTCCTGGAGGAGTCTTCTTGGATGGGAAGGACTTTTATCTTTGGAGCGGCCGCACAGCCTATATGGGGCAAGCTATGGAGGTGTGTTTCTTCAGAGAGAATTCCTTAACAGTGAAGGTGTTCCTCTTTTTTAAATGTGGAATCAGCTATCAAGTGGCATTGACTAATAGAAAATATTTTGTTCTAAGACAAGTCTTTTTCTCTGAGCCTTAGTTTTCTCATTTGTAAAATTTGGATAATACTAGGATTTTCTGGTGTACCTCACTGGATCGGTATCAAGATTGAAATTCCAAAGCCTGTTTGATAGCTCCACATTATGTATCTAAATGATATCTCATATTAATTGTGGCAAGACAGAACTTTTTATTCCTTCTCTCCACAAATCTATTTATTCCCTCAGTCATTGCCTTTTTTTATCTATGAACTACCATCAGTGACTTGCTGAATCAAAGGATACTAGTCATTTTGATTTCTCTTGTTTCCTCTTCCCACATTATCCTCATCAGTAAGTTTGGTCAGCTCTACTTCTAAAACATATATTGAGTCAGAATACTTCTTTCCATCTCTATTGCTATCGCTTAGCCCAAGCCACTATCATTATTCACCCAGATGACCACCACAGCTTCACACATTGTCTCCTTTTTACACTCTTGCCTCCCTTGGATCCAGTTGCCACACAATTGTCGGAGTAATCTTTTAAAAATATAAATTAGATCATGTCATTGCCCTGTATCAAATCTGTCTAATGATTGCTCACTGTTCTTGGCATAAAATTCAACCTCCTTACCAATGCCATTAAGATACTCCCTGATCTGGCCCTGCCTACCACTGTGATCTCCTTGCTCTAGATGTTCCCATCACACTGGGCTTCTAACCATGAAAATCCCAAACTTGTTCCCACCAGAAGGCCTTGATACTTCGTTCTCTCTATCTGGAATGTTTTTACCTCAGAACTTTGCATTCCTGGTTCCTTGTGATGTCACCTCCTCAGAGAGACTTTCAAGTTTTGCCATCCTCCACCTGCTCCCAGTCACCCTCTAGCCCTTTACTGTTTTATTTTCTTTACAGCACTCTACTATTTGAAATTATCTGATTCATTTATGTATTTACTTGTTTTTTGTCTCTTTCCTAGACTAGAAGGTAGGGACCTTGTCTGTTTCATTCATTGCTGTGTCTAGGAGGTGATCAAATATTTAACAAAAGGTTAGGCCCAGGCATTTACCAGTTGAACTGGAAGCTGGCCACAGTGGAACCTTCCTGCCTTGCTGAATCATGGGGAAGTCGGGGGGCGGGGGGGGGGGGGAGTGACCCAGGGAAGAGATGAGGTGGCCACTGTGGAGGGGGTTGGGGTGCTGTGGGCAGCAGCTGTTGATGACAAAATATGAAAGAAAGAAGGAAGGTAACTTCTTTTAGGTAACTTAAGAGGGAAACTCTGAAAACGATCAAATTGGACATAAAATGTAAAGTGGTGTCTTCCTCATCGCCCCAGGATATTTGTGGTAATGATGAGCCCACTGTGGTCTTTGAGATGCAGAATCAAAGCAGAGATCATAGACCAAGGGCAGTACTGGTAGACAAAGTCACATCATGACCTTGTGTTTTTTATTTGATAAACTTTTTTTTCCAATTTTTTTTACTGTGGTAAAATATACATAAAATAAAATTTACTGTCCACCATTTTTTCTTTCTTTTTTATTATTTTTTTCTACTGAGGTATAATTGACTTAACATTATATTAGTTTCAGATGTACAACATAGTGATTCAATATTTGCATATATTGCAAAATGATCACTAAGTCCACTTAACATCTGTCACCATACGTAGTTTCAAAAAAAATATTTTTTCTTGTGATGAGTCTTAACCATTTATAAGTGTGTAGTTCAGTGGTATTAGGTACATCCATCTTGTTGTGCAACTATCATACCTTGCTTTTGAGTGTGACATTTTGCGGCAGACATTGTGTACCTGCAGAGTCAGGGCTTTGCTTGTGGCTTCTCTGTTAGATCATGCCTTTAAGTATGTCAGAGAAGCTTTTGTGTTTCTATTTCCTTATCTCTAAGTGGAGGAGAGGCTTTTTATGTTTTATCTGGTAGAGCTGTTTGAGTATCAAAAATACTCATGTAGAACACAGAACATCATAAAATATAGAACATCGTGTTCAGTAAGAAATCCACAAACCCCTCTCTGTGGGTGATCCTAAAGCCAGGGTTGCTGGGATGACGTGGCCACTGGAGATCACAGTGCCACTTAACAGATGACAGACACCCGTTTCAGGGAAGTCCCTGCTCACGAAGCATCTCTTTATTCCTGAGCTGTGATGGTGTGCTCCCTGAGGTGGACGGCTCAGAGTTTAAGATGATCAACTTTGCTGGAAAGGTATTTCCCTTCCAGCACAATACTCAGTGCAATGTTAGAGTTAGGAAATAGAATGCTTGGACCATCAGAACAACCAAAATACTCTCATATGAATTTGAAGAAGATGACTTTAAAAAATAAGCATGAATTAATTAAGTTCTTGCCGTGTGATTAAAGACCAAATCTTCACTAGTTACTGTATCGTTTTGAGTTCACAGAACTTATGATAAAGAGGTCACGGAGAATTTGGATCAGGCCGTGATGACTGAAGGATTGGAAAATAATATGTATGAGGAGAAATTAAAATAAGTGTGATAGTTTAACTTAGAAAATTAAATTCAGAGTTAAAGAATTAAGAATTTTTTTCAGATGTGTGGAGGATGCTTCCACAGAGGTGGTAACCATGTTGTATTTTCCTTAACCCACTTGTTAAGTACTCGAATTGCTAAATAAGGGGTCTAATTATGGATTAACTGGGACTGGTCTGAACCAGATGTCATGTCTGGATTAGAGATGACAAGGCTAAGGTTTGTAGACTTTGTAATCATGTCTGTGTCTGCTATTTATTCTGCAGACTGCCCTTAAGGCCTTAGTAGTTATATTCCACCTCTAAGTCTACTACTAATTGCAAAGAGGCCATTCTCTATCTGGAGCAGTGGCTGAGAGCAACCGCTTTGGCAGAACCACAGGCTTGGCCTTGAAACCACTTGGTAGTTGTATGTCTTGAGCAAGTTACTTAACTCATCCAAACTCCTGTGTTTTTCATCTTTAAAACGGAGATAATAACACCCCGCCTAACATAGTTGTGGTGAGGACTGAAGGAGGTCATGCTTATGAGGGTGTTGAGGTAGCGCCTGGCATTTTAAGCGCTTAGGAATGGCTGGTGGCTCCATGCAGGGAAGTTGTGTGGCCTTCCAGAAGGTTCTCAGAGCCATTGTCTTACCTCCTTTGAAGAGTTGAAGGCTGCTCCCCCTGTCTGCTTATGTTCCCTCCTTTCCACCCATTTTACACTGAAATCCTTCCTGTGTTTAACATGCAGAGGGTTGTTAATCTGACGATTGCTTAAGATAATTTACTGGAAGGTGTGGGTATGAGCTTTTTTTTTTTTTCCCTCCTAGGATGTTATTTGAACTTTAAAGTAAGAACTTGTCTAAACCAAATGAGTTTCTCATTTTTGAGATGTGTGTTCAGACATTTATTAGTTCAGTAAATGTTTATTTAGCTCAGATGAGCTCTACCCAGCACTATAGTGGGCTCTAGGGAATACAAAAATAGAAGAAAAATAGAAAAAAAAGAATGAATGCCTAGCTTAAAATAGAGGACAGTTGAGCAATAAATAATTGGGAAAAGTGTGCAGTGGGTGCCAAATTTGGATAAATATTAATTCACTCAACAAGTGTATTACTAGCCCTTATCATACACGCAGCCTTGTTCTAGGAGTAGAGGACGCTAAAGTGAATAACTCCTGCCTTCTGGGGTGGGAGTTGGGGGACCAGAATCAAACCTGGAGGGAGGGTGGGATCAAGGATGGCCACCTCAGCAGGCCAAGTGGTGAGGGAAGATCCGACAGGGGGAATAACTTGGAGGGGAGGATGCTTATTTTGGGGGGCGAGGAGAGGGGTTGGGAGATGCTTAAATATATTTTAAATATCTAGTTTGAAAAGAGGATGATTTAATTAAAATTAAATTTATTGAAATTAAAAAAGTGGCATAACCACAGTATAGAAGAAAAGTAGGAAAATTCTCCAGCACTCTAAGCCTGAACTATTTACTTACGTGTAATTGCACTGTAGTTTTGTGAACTTTTTTTCAGTTGGCTTATGTATGTTTTGCCTTTTTGCTACTCTGGTGACCAAATAATATTCCATTTAGAGGGCATATCACTATTTAACATTTTAGATTCCTTTAAAAATTTTTTACAATGCAACATACATCTTTTGGCATTATAAATGTTTCTTTTCGTGGATTTTTGATCTTTAGATTGCCAGAAGTAGGATTAACAGAGTTTAAAAATTCAGCATTTTTTAGGCTCTTGGAGCAGGTTGGTATATTTATGCTAGTTCGCACTAAATTTGGTATTATGTGAAGTCTCAAGTTTCATATACTTTTGCATATTAGTTATAAACATTAAAGGTTTAGAAATTTGATTGCTGAAAAATAACTCATTGTTTTACTAATCATTTCTTTGATTATTGAGGTTTATTATTCCTATAGTTTTATTTATATGTTTATTGACTTTTTGACTAGTTTGTGTTTTTTAAATTTGTTTCCTGTATTTGAACCATTTAAAAGTTGAAAAGTGGCTATCAGTCTCTTTCCTTTAAAAAAAGGAGTCATTTCCCTGTGTCTAATTTGTATCCAGACATACACCCCTAGAGATCACAGATGGGAAATCATACCTATCAGTCCAGATTTCTTTTTTATTGTTTTATGAGAGTGGATTTTTTTTTTTCTTTTTGTAGGGAAAGATTTGCCCTGTGCTAACATCTGTTTCCAGTCTTCCTGTTTTTTTTAATTTTCCTCCCCAAAGCCCCAGTGCATGGTTGTATATCCTAGTTGTAATTCCTTTTAGTTTTTCTATGTGAGCCGCCACCACAGCATGGCAGCTGACACATGGGTGGTGTGGTTCTGGGACTGGGAGGTGAACCCGGCCGCTGAAGTGGTGAGCACTGAACTTTGACCACTAGGCCATCAGGGCTGGCTCCCATTGGTCCACGTTTTTGTAAGAAATCAGGAAGTCTGTATACCTTAAATTCTGTTTCTCATTGAAATGATGTATTAATAACTACTTCTGAATACTAGAATTCAAAGACGGTTAATTGGAACTGCAGATAATAGACCTGTTGATCATTCAATAATGAGTGATCTACTGAATATACAGAAAATTATCTTCAGAACAGTATTATTTAAAAGTGGTTAGTGTATGTATATTGAAACCATTGGAAAATGATAAACCAGGCCAACTCACTCTGAATTTGTTTTTGTTGTCATTGTTTGGACCAAGTTTACTTAGTTTCCTTACTCTCAAACTTCCAGTTCATTTGTAAATTGCAGTTTCAGAACTGCTTTATATTGTCATTAATAAACTATAGGTTAAACAAATGTCACTTAAAGTGTAGGTAAAATTATCAAGGAAAATGTTGATTCAAAATAATAAAGGCATTTACATTAAATATTTATGAAAACGGTATTATAGCGGATGTCAGCTACTAGTGTTCTGTCAACCCCCTGTGGTTTCTTGGTAAATGTGACAGATAGTGTTTGCTTCAGCTTATAGATACTGGGGAGAGGAAGGGAGGAGTGGCACATGGCTGGGGCAGGGCAGTTTCCTGTTTGCAGTTCTTTCCTTTTATAGTTTGATGGGCAAGAATGCTTTTGTGATATTGCCTGTAAATAGGCCAGACAGGCTTTTCTCCTCGTGGGCTTCTATGTCTGCTGACTTTAAAACAGATCAGGCTCCCTAAAATCGTGCAGAATTTTCAGTTTGAAAGTCCTGTTAGTCTTCTGCATAGGGGTAGAGCAATACTGTCTTTTCTTCAACTCTCCTTGGATGTATCATTCAGCTGTGGGCTAGGAAAATCAGCTGTTTGCTTTTCACTTGTGAAAGGTTTGTTTTTCAAGTTAAACTGAATAAACCTTTCCAGTATTTTTTTTCTATTGTCCCTTTGGTATCCTGATAACAAGCTTCCTCTGTGCCGTAAATAAGCTCTCAGATTTATATGCACATACTTATCCACACACTCACACACATACACTCTCACACTGTTTTTAGTACCGTGTATTTAAGTACTGATACTCTGCGTATGCTGATGCTGTTTACTCACACATTTCTGAATCTCACTAGTAGCCTTGAAATGACATATATTTTCTGTGTGGAAAGCTTATGTCCATTTGTTTCGCTTATATAATGAATTAAGGGAATATATTTTTTAGTGCTTGGAATTATTTACGTACTTGTTTATTATCTCTCCCTTTAAGGGAGGGAACTTTGTTTTGTTCCCAAAGCCTCAGTATCTAGAACAGTGTCTGACGAATCCTAAGTGCTCAATAAATATTTGTGGAATGAATGACTGAATGTTTAATTTATAAATAAACAATAATAACATTGATAAATACATTAATAATAGCATTGCTAAATTAGTGGTTGTATCCATAGTTCTTGAAAGTTTGGTGTGGAGTGATTTAAAAACTGGAGTGCTTAAAAATGAATTATGAAGTCAGTACTAATTGTAAAAATAGCAGCAAGAATGACAGTGTTTTGAGGCATTAATTTATTTTTTTAAAGTTGCTGAATAAAACAAGATGTTTTATATAGATCTCTAAAATTTTGGAATTATTTCCTTTATTTATATTGAAGGATTTTTCCCTCAATAGGTTAAGTAGCTGCTAATGAATGTCAATAATGTTTTTTAACAGCTGTCCTTGCAATCTCAGGATAACTTTTAGTAAGAAGCAATCCAAAAACTTGAAAAAAGAATACTAGAAAAATTTGTAATCAGAGGTGAATCTTTAAAAATTTTAACTGTATGCATTTTTATGGAAAAAAATTAGAAAAGAGGCACCGGAAGGCCCGAAGACATTATCTTTGATCAGAGTGTGACTTGAAATGTATTTGCAATGCCTGATGTGGGAGTAGGTCTGCCATCTGGGTTAGTCTGCAGTTAACCAGTCCTGTGTATGTCTGCCTGGGCCTCCCCAGGCGCTTGCATGAGTGTGAGCCATCTCTGTTCAGTCTTACACAGCCATCTGGACAGAACAGGCTCACATTTACACATGTCCACAGTGCAGAGCTCCAGGCTTCTGAAGCAAGGAGACGTTTACTAGAATAGATGCAGAAACCATAGATAATACTTCCAAGTTTTATGCAAAATGAGGTTATTTGGCTGCCCGGTGATTTCTACCGCAGTAAAATCTGATAGAGGATGCATTTGATTGTGTTTATTACTTTCTCTTAGTTTAAAAATAAACGTATGTTAATTTAAAAAAAAAGACT
Source organism: Equus asinus (assembly GCF_041296235.1). Classification (NCBI taxonomy): domain Eukaryota; kingdom Metazoa; phylum Chordata; class Mammalia; order Perissodactyla; family Equidae; genus Equus; species Equus asinus. The sequence continues at coordinate 34,881,414 of NC_091805.1, forward strand.
CACTTTTGCAGAACCATTGATGTATCTCTACAAGAGACTTGATAGGGAAAACCCTGCTTCAGTCCTATCTTCTCAGGTTTTGCTTGGAGAATCTGAGCCCAGAGAGATCGCCTGCCTTGCCCAAGGTCGAATCCAGATGGTGAAAGAGAGAGACTAGACCAGAGATCCCTAAGTTCCCCATTGAAGCTTTATCCGCTCAGCACGTAACTGAGCAGTGCCAGTCTTAGAATAATACTGCATGTAAACCACAATATTATGCAGAAGATTCAAAACAACATGTAGTGTGGACAAGTAGAATTTTCCAGTTAGAAAGCAGTGTTTCAAATACACTAGTCATGCAGTTTCTCTTCCAGGTAGCATCTGAGATGTAAGTCTAGCTAATGGTGTTAACAACCCAAATACCTTTGTGTTCCAACCAGGCGAAATGGCCGTTCTCACATTTACTTTGGTGAGGTCCGTGGATGTCTTGGAGGAGGTCTAAGTGTCACCAGTGATAGGGCAATGCGAGAACCAAGGAACGACATGAAGCAGTTTAGGTTGAATCTCACCACAGGGTTTTAAAGCTGTTTTCACTATAATCCACAGTAAGAAACATTTTATACTGCAGCTTAGTACACATGCTCACACGCATGCACACCATTCGCATGTATAATTGAAACAAAAGGTTCCTGACAATTCTTACCTTAGAATGAATACTGACATTTTCTATTCTATTTTATTTTTAAAAAAGTCTTTACCCATTAAATTGATTTTGCTGCTCACTAGTGGGTAGTTACCTGCAGTTTGCAAAGCACGGCCACTGGAGGATCTGCTTCCTGTGCTCAGATCTGAAATGTGTTTGTGTGTTTTTTAGGGCATTGCTGTGGCACTGAACGTGTGAGGTGTTGTTTGGCCTGTCTGGGTTAGTCTACAATTAATGTGAACAGCTTAAGGAGGATGGAAAGTGTTCTGAACTCAGAGCCTCTTATCGCTGAATATCAAGATGTGCGGCTGGCTGCCATGTGACCTTGATTCAGCTGACTCTTGATTGTCAGGAAAAGCTGAGTTTGTTTTAAGCCCTCAAATAATACAATTTATCTTATCACGCTTTCCTTTGGATCACTGTTTCCCTCAAACTCCTCTCCGCCACGTCCCCTTCTTCCTGGCAGCCAAAATGTGTATTTATTCATTTGGGGACAAACTTGAATGAGAGAAGCCTGTGCTCGGGTCAGCGTTTGGGGCCCCGAGGAGCTGGTGCGGAGCCTGCCTCTGGTTCTGTTATGTGAGAGCCTCATCCTGTTTAGTTTCTAAATTTACACCGATGGTTTGTAATGCTCTAGTCACCTCAAGACCATCTCATCTTAAACCTGAGGTTTATAAGGGGTTTTGAATGCATAATTTTAATCTCTGTAAATTTTATTTCAGGAAAGTTTTTTCTATTTGATATAGTGAGTAAGACAGTGGCCTTTTCTCTATTATGGACAGTGAATTAATAAATGAAAAGCCCTTTCCACACATACTGTTTGAATTTTTTTTTTTGAAATATAGACACCTGAGCTAACATCTGTTGCCAATCTTTTTTTCCTTCTTCTCCCTAAAGCCCCCCAGTATATAGTTGTATATTCTAGTTGTAGGTCCTTCTGGTTGTGCCATATGGGATGCCTCCTCAGCATGGCTTGATGAGCAGTGCCATGTCTGCACCCAGGATCCAAACCGGCGAAACCCTGGGCCCCCAAAGCGGAGCGAGTGAACTTAATCACTTGGCCACAGGGCCTGCCCCTACTTTCTGAAATTTTAAATAAAGCAGGAGCTAATTGTAGCTCCTGTTGAGGTTGCTGTGCGTTGAGTTATTCCTAAGACTTTTAGTGCCCAAAATATGGTCACCACGGTAATAAACTTGGACCAAGCCCACGTCACCTACCAGGTTCCCATGTTAGCGCCAGCCTGTCTCTGAGTTTTGCTTAGTTCTCTTCTTCATTGCTCTTCTGCCTCCACCTTGCTTCTCCTGTGCCCACCCATCCCCCACCCGTCTCATCCCCCAGGACAAATGCTTGTAGGGCCTTTGAATTTTCATTATGAAAAACCAAGCTTATATGATGAGCACCTAAAGGCAGGGATGTAGTTAGATAGCAATTCACGGTTAATCAAAGTATGTAAATAGTAGGGCTAGGAAAGGGTAACTTTAGCCTAAAAGAAATGTTCAGAGTTGTGGCAGTGCCTCAGAGAATTAATTTCATAGGGGAGTAACATTTGTGGTTCCTAGTTTCAAATTAATGAGCAGACAGACAAGCCTTTCCATGTGAATCAGACTTTACAGTTCTTTCTCAAGTGGGTGTATGTGAGTCATTTAGTGGGACCTGCTTTGGGAAATTTCTTAGTTAACAAAAAAACCAACATAATTCCTTCTCAGAGAAATCTTTCGTGATGTTTTCTCTGTAGTTTGTCTGCCCACTTCCCACCCCAAGCTGTTTATTTTGTCATTTCTTACAATCTGACCAGAGCATGGCTTAATTATAGCTTTTCTCCCCTTGTCTTGCAATTAATTATGTGTAATATCATCTACTAGAATGAGCTCCTTGTAGTTACTTGCTTTGCCATCTCTCTCTCCTAGAACGAGCTCCTTGGGTAAAGGGATGACTGTTGCTCATATTTGTATCCCCCGTGCTCAACATAGTGCCTGTCTCTTTTGTTTTAAGAATAAAGAGATGATCGAAATAGGAAACAGCCCCGGAGAGAATTCAGATTTCCCATGGTGGCTGATCTCGTATTAACAGTGTGTAAGAAACGATGCAGACGGACTCCAAGCTCAGGATCTTCATCACATCACCCCTCCCCCCAGGCCCTGCCCTTGGCTTCTGTCACCAGGGCCTCAGCTGCAGTGCCTTCAATTTGAAATTGACTGCTTGTTAGAACCTATAGGAATGGACCCCTCCTGTACAAAGAATTTAGGGCTATGCTGTAACTCTCCTAATAGTATGGTAGGATATTGTCTGTCTTGGAATTGAGGAAGCCCTAAATCCCACTAGTTTGAATGTGGCAAAGTATTTATGTTCCCTTCAGAAATGTCTGAAATTTTGAGAAAATTCTTAGTGCTGCAAGTGAGTTGTAGTTTTGGGAGCAAGCCATGTATTTTACCCAGAACCAGATTTTAAATTTTAGTCTTTTTCTGGAAACACATCTGTGAAATAATGGAAATAGTGACAAAATGGGGTTAACATTTTAAACCAGTTTCTAAAATCATTCTGTGTTTTTGCCTCCAAGTCAGATGTATGAGTTAAAAAACACCACCACCTAATCCTGGCATGGGACTATCCCATTATTAGCACAAAGTTTAAAAAATATATTAGATGTTAAATTTGATATATGTGTACTGACTGATGACAATATTTTACTTCTGAATTCATGGAAGAGGAAGTCAGATATAAGTTGTTGATTAAGATCCTTCTATTGCAATTAAAATTTTTGGGATTTACCCAGAATGTGGGCCACTGGGCTCCTTCTGTAAAGTCTATTTTACTTTTTTTTTAAAGGAACATTGGTTGACCAGGACCTCAGGTTAAATCCAAGACTTCGGAATGAGATTAGAGGGTCTGTGGCCTTTACCGTGTCTCCTCTGGCAATCCAGAGGATAATTTCTCCTCTGAAGAGTTGCATCACGGGAGCTGTACACAGTGATTCTTCACTAAGTTACAGAAACAGAGGTTAGAGAGGATCTCTTCTTGCCCTGCCTGCCCACCCCCATCCTTCTCCCCTCCTCCTCCTCACTGTGCTAGGAGACCCAGAGAAATTAAGTAACTTGTCACAAGAGGCAGAAAAGGGAGCGACAAGAACTCCCCTGTATTGTTGGCATTCCAGTCCTTCTTGCTCTCTTTGTCAGCAACCCCTAGTTTATTTAGACACCCATAGTCCAAGTTAACACCATTGTGTGAAATAACCAGTTACCCCTTTTCTCATCCTTTGCTCTCAGCTTTCCTTTACGCCTGTTGCTCATCCAGCAGTCCTGGGCTGTCTCTGTGTAGCCCTCTTCTTTGTCTGTGCTTTTTCCCTGGTCTACATCCCCCTCTTTCTCCTTCCTTTGTTTCTGATCGCTTATCTCCTGTTGCTTTATTTCCTTCCTTTCCCCCAGTCCTTCTTTCTTAATTGGCTTGCATATTGGATAGCAGTACTTTAATAATTGGAGGTTTTTGTTGCATGTTACAGAAACTGGCTCTGACTTGCTCAAGCTCACAACTTTGTAGTGAATTTCCTGGTAGCTTAGTCAAAAGGGGGAAGTAGAGGGCTCCATAGCCTTCACTGTTTAATAAAAACTCTTTATTAGTTTTAATAGGAAATAGTCTTTCCCTCTCCCCTTCCATCTGGTTCATTTGTTCATTCTGTCATTGAAGAGATAATTATTGAGCAGCTGTGCTGGATACTCTTCTAGGCTCTAAAGATACAGCAATGAATGAGAGAGAAAAATCTCTGTCCTCATGGAGCTTATATTCTACTGGGGGAGACAAACGAATGAAAGGTTAGCGGTAACAGCTGTGTGGCGACGTGCTAGGGACTGGCTGGCTACTTCAGATGGGAAGTTCAGAGAAGCCCTCTTTGAGGTGATGACAGTTAAGCTGATAAAGAGGAGGAACATTGTAGGCGGAGCTATTACCAGGTACAAAGGCTGTAAGGTGGGCATGAACTTGGGTGTGACTGAGGGACCAAGAGAAAGCCGATGTGGCTGGAGCACAGAGGGTGGAGAGGCTAATGTAGGTGGTGAGTCTGTGGTCTCTGACAGGGGTTGTATGTAAGGGGAAGAGTTTGGATTTCATTCTACATGACATGGGAAACTGTTAGAGAGTTGAAATGATCTGATTTGCACTTAAAAAGATTTTTTAAACTCATCCTTTAGAACTCAACTGAAAGCTCTCCATGATACAGTTATCTGTGTGTTTCAAATTTCTTTTAAACTGTGCCATAATCATCTGATTATTTACATGTCTGCCTTCCCTATCATCTTCATTTATGTATCCCTAAAATGTAACTCAGTGTCTACAAGTAGACACATGCATGGAGAAGTGGATTTGTCACATGGGTTGTCAACGACATTGGCAAAGCCTGTTGTGCCCTTGGAATTTCATTGAGAAGGTGGACCTCTTTTCTTATATCAGCTATCACTTAAAGCTAAGAAAATAATGTATATTTGTAGTTCTGTGATATAATTCAGATATTTAGCCTTCTGACTTCTGTAAGGATAATATTTATGACATTGGTTCTCAACCTAATTATGTATTAGAAATACCCATGGGCCAGACCTCTCATATCTGGTGAATCAGAATCTCAGGGGGGAGAAGTCAGGATATCTATATCTTAAATAGCTTTAAAGGTTTTTCTGAGGAATATTTTAAGTTGGGATTGCCTGACTTGGAAGATCTGAAGTTACGTACAAGGGATGCTCTATGGGATCAGGAAGATATTTGCCTTGTTCTTGATATTATCCATGGTGCCTGGTACCATTCACTCTGCTGAATGAGGAAATGAATCACCAGTGTGTAGAATTGGCAAATTCTTTGCTCATCTCCTTCTTTTCCTTTCTTCTTCCTCTTCCTCATTTTCCTTACTACGAGTAAATCTGCAATGCAAGCCTTGCTGCTGATCAAAAGATGAGGGTGAGTGGCCAGCCCAGTGGTGCAGCAGTTAAGTTCACACGTTCTGCTTCGGCAGCCCAGGGTTGGCCGGTTCGGATCCCGGGTGTGGACCGACGCACCGCTTACTGAGCCGTGCTGTAGCAGGCATCCCACATATAAAATAGAGGAAGATGGACACGGATGTTAACTCAGGGCCAGTCTTCCTCAGCAAAAAGAGGAGGATTGATGGCAGATGTTAGCTCAGGGCTAATCTTCCTCAAAAAAAAAAAAAAAAAGATGGGGTGAGAAATCGCTGACCAACAGTGAAGGGGAGGTGTTTTCTCTGGAAGTAGTGGGTTCTGCCTAGAGGGGTGAGCCAGAAGGGGAGGGAAATTCCCAGTAGCTGCAGGGAAGGTGGACAGACTTCTTGTATATTATATATGTTGGGCCTGTGCACAATAGAGCTGTTGGTTGGATTTAGTTGCTTTAAATTAAAGTTGCCTTCACTTGTTTCAATTCCACTGTTTGTGAAATTAGTAAACTCAAATATTTGGGGAACATGCTTACTTCTTAAAAAAATGTACACACATTTAAGAGTGATTAATTCTATTATGTTCTTGAAGGACAGTTCTGTCACGTGGCATGTATTTGAGCAGTTTGGGCTAATGCACAGTAAAATTGCCACAGAATCTTTTCTGCAAACACCTGACGGATGGGCAGAGCTCTTGTTTCTTTTGCTTTCTCTAAGCAACAACACTTTGTGAATACTGGAAGAGAACAGCCAGTGCCTTGTTTGTGTTCATTGTTAGTTTTCTATTCTTGAGTCAATTCAAAGAACACTAGCTTACAAGTCACTGTGAGAATCTAGATCTGAGATTTAGTTCACGTGTTGTGTGGCTTCTGTCTTAGAAATTTGGATAACACCTCACCTACTAACTTCTTCAATTTGAACAAGAATACGATGACTACATTGGAAAAGGCTTTGTTTGTTTGTTTGTTTGTTGTCCCTCAGTTGTATGCTCTAGTTACTAAAATGAATACAATTGATTGTCTGGTCTACCTCCCTCCCTCCTTCTAGGAGATCTTAGGCTGCCATAAGTTACCATAAGTCCACGGGGAAAAAAGCACGCTTTGATCTCAGTGCGCTTGCACCCTGGTTGAGTTCCATCCCTGGCAAGTTTGGCAGTCTTCCTCCTGTGCATGTCCAGGAAGTTTTTGATCTTTCTTGTTCACTTTTCTCCCCAATTATTTCCCTCTGGTTACGTCAGAAAATCTTTCCCCTCTAATATTTGCCCTGACTGCCATTGCCTCAGATTTTTAAATCATCCTAATCATAATGCCAAATATTGAAGAAGGCTATGCATTTCCAAGTGGAATTAGATATAACAAAGTACCAATCAAAACATTTGAAATAATCCAAAGTTCACTTTAGAGTCATAAACATGTGCATTGGGTTCCTCATGTTTTGCTAATCCAGCCTTTCCTCAAGTGTTAGTGTTGAGGGAAGATAATTTAAAAAGTAAACACACTTATTTAGTTGAATTATTTTGTTTTAGTTTTGAAATGTTTTCTCCCAAGTTTTATTTTAGATATATAATTTTAATTATAATATGGAATATATTATCATTTTTGGACCAGCCTTGGAAGCTAACAACAGTAAGTTTTTATCTTTGGGGAACTCTTTCCAGAGATCTAAATATTAGCCTTAACAAATAAGCTTTTAGAATATAATTCATGTACAAGTTAAGGACTTTCTGTAATTCATAATAAGTGTTAAAAGGATTTAAACACTGGTTCTTGGTCTATTGTAGTGGATCTCTCATCTACATCTTCATCATAAATGAAATTATGGTTCTTTGCCTTCTAAGCTTGATCAACTTCAGTCCTTGGTTTAAAGAACATGTTCTTCTCACTTTTTTTTCCACTTTTCTTTAACTTGAAAGGTTTTATGAAATACAACTCATACTACTCAGAAGTACGCAGTGAAATTCAGCTCGAGGAGTTTTTAACATGAAACCATTCCGTTTGAGAGTGTGTGTTATTCAAGTGATCTTCTGGAGCCAGTCTGTTTTTGTGTTTTATACAGAGGCCGCCTCTGATGATGAAAGATAGATGATATACAGGGTTGTGTTTACCTGTGTGTTGTAACATAGCAGCCCTGTACTCAGCTTGTGTGAGACTAGGCGCTCACGTTTTCTTGGGACCAAATAGTTTCTCCTTTTCTGCTTTAAAGGGTCCTTTTAAACTGCTGTGTGCTGAGAACATTGGCTTAGTGTTTCCTTGGTTTGCTTAATAAGGGGCTGGGCTAGTTCAATGAGATACAACCAGCTTAGCCATGTCTGTTTTGGAACATGAGCTCTCCTCAGGCTCGAGAAGGCTGTAAGTGTTACTGAGACTCTGCTAGCAAGAGACATATATTTGTCCTGGCTGTGGCTGTCAGTTCTGGAAGGAGATCTTTTCAAGCTGATTATGAAGATTCTGGTTCCCATCAGATTAGTTGGGAAGACACACATGGCTAATGTTGTCTGCAGTTCTTCTAAATTGCCCTTCAAAGAGCTCCCACTGGTTTTACTGTAATTACGCCCATGAGAGTGGTGGAGAGAGTATTTCTATTCTGAACTAATTCTCTAATATATGGGATAAAGTTCTCTGCTTGTTCACTGTATATCGTATCTCAAATTCAAATTAAAGTGTTAAGAGATGTCACATAAGAGTATTTCCGAGCAAACGTCACCTCAACCAAAAAGCATAATCATTTCTAGACCTTGTTCTCATAAGGATTGTTAAGTATTTTTAGGGCAGAGACAGGGGATGGAGATAAAGACTCAACATCACATTCTGCCTTCTGTAATTAGTGTTGCCTCCACATTTGTTAAGTACTGTCTTATACTTTGCAGGCCTCATAATCCATGATTTATAATAGACTCAAAACTTGAAGAACAGGAAGAATGACTTACCTTCTTTCACAGTGTGTTCAAAGACTGTGGAAGACAAGATGCATTCATCTTGTTCTAATTAGACTATTAGTACGACAGATTTAAAATAGACTGAATAAAGTAAGATTGTTTTAAATATACAGTTGCATTTCTGGTTTGTAATCAGATTTACCTATCTGATTTGTAAGTGATTGTTTCACACTGAATATTTTTATTTCCGTAAGCAATTAGAACAAAAGTAGAATAAGTTGTGCATTTGAGAAATATTTGCCTTTTTCCTTTTTTTTTTTTAATTTTAAAGTTGAATGCAGATATTGTTTTCTCAGTCACTGGTTATAATGGGAGGAAATGATTAAGAAAAAAAATGTTGCTAAAAATAATAAAATTAGACGTTTTGTTTGTGCTGCGTATGACAATTAAGACTTAATGCTGTCTTCCGGAAAAAGCGGTTTATAAATTAAGTGCCTTGACATTTAAGAAGTCTGAGAAACAAAATCTTGGGAGCCAAGAAGGAGACTTTAAAAGTTTCATGTTTCAAATCTTTGCAGAGTTTCTCACCTGATGGTGTGTTTTTTATTTTTTGTTTTACTAGTATTTTTTGTGTGTGAGGAAGATTCGCCCTGAGCTGACGTCCGTTGCCAATCCTCCTCCTTTTTTGCTTAAGGAAGATTCACTCTGAGCTAACATCTGTGCCAGTCTTCCTCTACTTTGCATGTGGGTTGCCTCCATAGCATGGCTGATGAGTGGAATAGGTCCATGCTCAGGATCCGAACCCTCGAACCTGGGCTGCCAAAGTGGAGCGTGTGGAACTTTAACCACTCGGCCACAGGGCTGGCCCCCCATCATCTGAGAGGGTGTTTTTTCAGATGTTCACCCCATGGACTTCTGTGATTCATTCTTTGCAGGTAGCTGGTAATTGCTTTCCTCTCCTAAAAACAAACCCAGCCTGGTAATCTTACTCTTCTGTTCATGAGAAGTTCACATAAGAAAAAATGAGTGCAGCGTCAACTCCCTCCTGCTTCCATGTACTTTGTTGGAGAGAGATGTGGGCCGCCTTGGGATCTTCTGATATTTTGACCATAGATTGATAAAACAGGAGCCAGGGCATTTATTTTATGGTTGTTGATGTTAAGTCACCAGGAGACTCAGGAGACTATTGGAAGAGGCAGAACTGAGACGAGGATCAATGTTTATACTTTTAAAATGAGAAGGTTGTACTAAATGATGCTCTATATGGTCTATATGTTATGGTTTTGGTGTATGGCAATCATGAGGGATCTTTACAACCTCATGTTTTGATGTTTGTACGCATAGACAGGCTTTAGGGCTAAGGTGTCAGAAATAATACATTTGTGGGTCCAGATTCACAAGGATACAGGTGGTGAAAAGGAGAAAAAAAAATATTTTGGGGCCAAAGTTTTATCTCCTTTCTCTGGTCCCTTGCTAGGGAGAGAGCAATGTGCTAGATCAAATTCTGAGTACTTTACGTATATTATTAATTCATTTGATCTTCCCAACAAACAGCCTTATGAGGCAGCTACAGTTGTGATCCCCACTTCATAGGTAAGGAAATGGAAGCACGTAGAGTTAATGTAATACAGGTCATAAGTAAAAGAGCCTGGATTTGAACCCAGGCAGCTTGACTGCAGACTTGGGGTGCCTGACTACTACACTCTGTCACCTAGGCTCTAGTTGATGACCCATGTTCTGTGACTGTGTCACACTTGTTCTCACATAAAATGCTGTCTTTCTCTCCATCATTTGTTCATGCAGTTGTCAGACATTTTTTGAGTGTGTGCTATGCACAGTGTTGAGTCCTGCAGATACAGAATAGACAGATATCTTGTTCTCTGACTTACAGCCTAGACAGGAAAAGGCAGACTAAAATAACCACAGAAACATGTGATGACAAACCGGGGGAAGAGTTTGGAGAAGGGCAGGGAGCTTTGAGAACATAAGATAGGGGCCTGATCTCATCGAGTGGCGAAGAAGTCTGCCTTACCAAAGTGACTTAGAGCTGTGGTCCCAAGGCAGAGGAGAGGTGGCCGTCTAAATGCTACCAGCATGCAAGGAAGTCTCCGGTGAGTCTGGTCCCTTCGTGGACCATTCCCCAGGCCCCTTTAGAGCCCTTGTTGTCAATAACTTTAAGCTCTGTAATGAGATTGCAGACTTTCCCTCTGTCCACGTATATACGTATGGGATCTTGTGCTAATTGTAAGCATTAAGTAAATACACCTTGATCTTTGGTGACTTGTGTTCTGTTCCACTTCCTGCTTCCTGCCTTTTTTAAGGTTTTGAGAGTGGCTGAGTGTAGCTTCAGAACAGACACAGGGGAAGTAGGAGAATGAATGTCTGGGTCAGGTAGTATGCCTTGCTCTTGAAATGCTTTCTATAAGCTAATACAGATCATTTGAGTGAGAGCTCTTATTTTTAAAATCATCTTTTTCTTACTTTCTTTTTTTTGCAAATCATTGAAGAATTGACTATACCTAATTTGATGCTCTCATACAACTGGGCTCAAAAAGTTAATTTCACTAGCTCCCCTGGGCATTACAACTGAAGTTGTAGTGACATATTTTAAAAATCTCACTCACTAATTATTAATTAAACTGCATTAACTCTCTAGGGTCGATACACTCTCAGTACCTTACAAGTTTAAAGCTGTCATTCACTAAACATGTATTTACTGAGCATCTGTCTGACAGGAGGCATTGTAATGCTTATAGAAGTATGGAGAACTTGGTTACTGAGCCCAAGGAGCTTTCCACATTAGTATAAAGGAAGTTAATCACAACAGAGCTGTAAGGGGCCCATCAGGAAGTGTTTAGGAGCACGGATGGGGAGCCAGACTGCCTGACTCCGCCACACCCTAGCAGTGTGACCTTGAGTAACTGATTCTCAGCATTTCATGTGTAAAATGGAAATGGGGATTAATGGAACCCATCTCAGGGTGATTATGAGGATTAATGAGCCAAATTACGTAAAGTGCTTGGAATAGTGCCTGGCATATAGTATGCACTATATAACTTTTTGTGTTTATTATCATCTTTATCGTGGTCATTATCTCTCTTAGAATTGAGTCTAAAGAGTGAGGGGAAGGGTTTCTGAGCTGAAGAAGAAAGCCATTGTGGAGGCAGTATTTGAGTTAGGTCTAATGAAATAGGAAGAATTTTAATAGGCAGAGATGGCGTGGAGAGTGTTCCAGAAAAAAACCTCAGATGCCAGAAGGCGTCAGGTATGTTTAGGGAATGGTGAGGTGCAGTGATAAGGGTTTGAAATAAGGTGATGATGATAATCATGAAGGTCAAGTGCAGATTCACTGGGAAGCTAATGAAACTTAAGATTTGGGGCCCCTCACTTGCCTGGGCCCCTCTTTCAAGGCTGTTGGAGGGACCTTAGTGATATTTTTGTAAAGTTAGAAAAGATATTTGTATCTTTTTGCTGGTCACCCCAAATGATATGTTTCAGTCCCTCAATCCTGGATCTACCTCATAGTTGAAAGAGTCTGTGGGGGAAAGAATCAGTCTGAGTATTGATGTGACATGAGTGGGTGCAGTGAAGGAATGGCCAGTCAAAGATGACTTTTGAAATTTTGAGTGTGGCTGACTGGGAGGAACCCCTGATGGGATAGGGGGACGATGGGAGAAGCCAGTTAAGGAGCAGTGGTTTCAGACCAAGCCAGTGCTCTATACTAGTTAGCTTTACCAGGGAAAGAAACATTTCTTTGTTAACCTCTGCCCATCCCCATCCTTAACTCCTGTCTTACAAGCATGATAATTTTAAGTGATATGGGGCTGGGCAAAGGAGCACAAGCATGACTGCTAATTAATGGACTAGAACCCAGAGCACATACCATAGGGACATCTTTATAATGTCCGCATTTAGAACTCTGTACATATGCTAAACCTAGTTGTCTGAAACTTTTAAAGAGTCTCTGCTTTTTGATGTAAGTCTTCTATATTTGGTAAATCTTAGTGCTTCTAGACTGTTTTTAAGTTATAACATCTGTTTTCTGGAAACTTCTATTTCAAAGAAATTTAATTGACTCAGAAATGATTGGAATGCTGATTTCACAGCTAACATGTCAGCGTTCTGCTGGTAGTACCTGACTGGGAAAGGCTGTTCTCAGCATTTGTTTCCTCTTTTATAAACAAATAAAATATTAAACAAATTACAGGAAATTAAATGCCAGAACTCGAGAATATTCTCTTGGATGGCCAAATCAAATCCTCAAGAGTATTTCCACTTTCCAGATCGTAAAATATAGATGTAATTAATGTAGCGGCACAGGTTTCATTTTTAAATATTAGGGATATGTGTGTGTGTGTGTGTTGCTCTTTGCAGTGAGCCTTTTTTTGGGGGAAGTAATAGCACCTAAAAATAAAACTAAAAACATAGTAAGATCTGAGGCTGACGTCCCCAGGGAAAGACCGTTAGCAAATTCGTGACTCGAAGTCTGGTTTAGACTACTATATTAAGCCATTTGTTGTTTTAAGAATTACCCCTTGTGTATCAGAGAGATTAACTGAGTAGAGAAATATAATTGTAAATTCCAAAATGCTTCTGAAATTCACATATATTATTTTTTGACGGGCTTTAAGGATTTAACAACCATAGTATTTAGTTTAAAGAAATGATTTAGAAGTATTTGCAGATTAATTCTAAGAGGATTTTATTTAACTTACCAGGTTGATCTGCTGTTCTTCTATAAAATTAGTCCAAACTTGATATTTATTACATTCTTTCTCAGTGAGTGGTGTGCACAAGCATTTTTAAATTTTAAGATTATATATTTTAATATTCATTTATGTGTAGCCTCTATGGCAAGTGACATGATTTTCCATTGGTAGCAATGATGTAAAACACTTTAGAATAAGTTGATTTAAGTTAAAAGAGTATGTATGTCTCTTTAAAGAGAAGTGGTAGTATGTGGTGCTACATGTGGTGGCAGAAGTGGGAAGGTTGATGCACGATTAATTGAAGTTTGGCAAACGTTGGTTTATTGGGAAACAACATATATTATGCTAGCTTGTAGTACTGTAATTTTAATTATGCTGTTAAATAAAAACCTCATAGCTATTGGTTATATATATATATAAGTTAGAATGCTGGCTTTTTAAGAATCTTTTCTTAGAGAAATTGACTTATTTGGGTCTTTGGTATCTGGTATCAAAGTTAATTAAGCAGAAAAAAATCACTTTGGTTGACTCCTAGACAATTAAAAATAAGAAAGTATATATCAAATGCTTTTCTATTGAGAAGGTTTCTAAGACTTCCTGGCAAGAATAGTGCAATTTTATAAAAGTAATGCATGTACTCACTATTCCAGGGATAAATTGGCATGGTACACCAAGCACTATGCACGGGGCTTTGTTACATTTTATCAATCAAAGTTTGGGAAGATTCTTTTGGTTTGGGTTCATATATGCTAATATCTAGTGAGAAAAGTGGCGTATTTTTTTTCCCCTGAGAATCAGAAAAGGGAAATCAGGATATTTAGAAGATGCTTTGAAGTTAATTTTATTTAGAAAATATTTTTAGAAATATTAGAATATATAGTAATACATTTTTGAGTATTAATTAAATATAGATTTTATTTTTGGAAAGAGTACACATTTAATATTTCATAACTGATTTAGTTACTCCACATTTGAAAAACAAATTACGAGGCTGGCTTGGTGGCATAATGGTTAAGTTCGGTGTACTGTGCTTTGGTGGCCTGGGTTCACGGGTTCAGGTCCCCTGGTGTGAGCCTCCGTCACTCGTCAACCATGCTGTGGCAGCGACCCACGTGTAAAGTGGAGGAAAATTGGCGCAGATGTTAGCTCAGGGCTAATCTTCCTCAAAAAAACAAATTAATACACATCTTTACAAAATACAGGAAATGTAGAGAGAGTAGAAAATATAATTAGTACTCTTTCCTCCCTTTAACAGTTTGAAGTCACTTAATTTTATTTTTTTAAAGATTTTATTTTTTTTTCCTTTTTCTCCCCAAAGCCACCCCGATACATAGTTGTATATTCTTCCTTGTGGGTCCTTCTAGTTGTGGCATGTGGGACGCTGCCTCAGCATGGTTTGATGAGCAGTGCCATGTCTGCACCCAGGATTGGAACCAACGAAACACTGGGCCACGTGCAGGGGAGCACGTGAACTTAACCACTCGGCCACGGGGCCAGCCCTGAAGTCACTTAATTTTAAAAGTCAAGTGTAATGGGATTTAGGAATTTGGAGGAGTAGGAATCTTTTTTTCCAGATTGTGCTGCTTTTGCCCGCATTTATATTTTTAAGCAGATGTGATGTATGGAATTAGTGTGGGCTAATCCTGTCACAGAGCAGCAATGTGAGTTTGGAAAGTTCTCTACCTTTCTGAGCTTTGGATTGCTCAGCAGTAAATAAATATTGTTTTCCTTCTGAGCTTTAATCAGACCTAGTTTCTCTCTCTCTTTTTAATAGGAGACATATCTAAAAAGATCTATCATAAGAATTCATGACATTTTCTCCTAGAAAAATGGAACATATTTTAATGACCTTAGCGTGCATGCGTTCAGTAACACACTCATTTATTACATTTCACCACTCTCCCAGTACCTGACATGAGGTTGTGAAAGGTCATTGCGTTTACCTGCTCCTGGAATCTTCCTGGGAATTTAGATGGCTTTGTTGGGTTTCACTTTGCACTTATTAATAATTTAGCACTGGGATAAAAATAAAAACAAAGACTCTCATCTTACAGTGTGAGAACATGGGTCATGTGTGCTAAGTCATGCAGGTAAGATGAGTAGCAAACCCCGTGGGGTAGGCAGTCTAAAGAAGTATTTGATGTGGCCTGTTGCCTCCCTCATGCAGAATGACTGCCTCAGCATTACAGGGAATTAATGTAATTGCTCCTGAGAAGGGAAATGTATTTTTGCTTTTCAAAGGTTGTTGTATAAGCTTTAATTATCTAATCCAAACTCAGAAGCTTTCTCCAAGCAGCTTTCCCTTTTAGCAGCCATAGTCAACTTTCAAATACTGCTACATTTTTAGGCTTGAGAAATCACTGCATTATAAGCAACTCTGTTTATATTATATAACCTACTCATTAGGGTGCAGCAAAATCCTGTTTTAATATTGGTTACTGATAATGGTCTTTCAAGCTAGGGTTGGTTTAAATGGATTTTTGTAATTGTTTGAGCTGCAACTAGGGTCATGATTCTCCATTTGTAGAATGAGTGCTTCATGTCTAGAGCATTCTTTCACAGTGGTTTCATTTTCTGTGCTGTTTTTGTTTCATGTTCAGTTCGCTTTGGTTGGTGTCTACTTTATCAGACCTTTATGTTGACTTGTCAAATGAATATGAGCCTTTCTTATTAAAGTTAGTAGTATCTTTTGTGTATTTATTTTAGTTTTCTTTCTTTAGAGAATTTAGAATCGAGGTGTTTTCTAGTCTTGAAATTTTAAATAATTAAATGCAATATATTGCTAGTGGAAAAGCTTAATGCTCAAAGAAACTTTGTAAGTAGAGAGGAAGACTACTTTTTAAGAACTGAGACTCTCATTCTTGTCATTGAAAAGCATAGTGTTTTGATGTTGGGACATATTAAGAAAATAATGCCACTAATTCTAGGTAGAGAGGGTTTAGGAATCAAATTCGATTCAAACTATAGAGGAAAAGGACCAGTGC
Organism: Equus asinus; assembly: GCF_041296235.1. Lineage (NCBI taxonomy): Eukaryota > Metazoa > Chordata > Mammalia > Perissodactyla > Equidae > Equus > Equus asinus. The sequence goes on from NC_091805.1 coordinate 34,897,592, forward strand.
CCTTGGCTCAAAATTAAAATAGTAAATTGTACTTGGAATAAAACCAAACTCCATGGTTTGTGTTGCTCTTCACAATCTGGCCACTGCCTGGCTCTCCCTCTCTCTCCTGTTCTAGTGACACCGATCTCCTCTCTGTCCAACTCACCATGCTCTCTATCCCCAGCAAAAACTGGCCCTTGTTCTTCCTACTGCCTAGAAAGCCCTTCCTCTTTCCCTCAGCTCTTCCCACGGCTCTCACTGTTTGCATCTTGATACCCTAAAGGCTCCCAGAGACCCCTCCATGGCTACCTTGGAGGAATTATAAGTATCCTTGATAGCAAGAGCCAAGCCACTGTGTGTTCCAACGCCCTCACCTGCAGGCGTTTCCGCTCATTTCCTTGGGATTATTGAGTGGGCTTTCCTCAGGGCGGAGGGAGCGCTCGTAGACCCTCCCTGGGTATTGTCATCACCCTGCGATGTCTCTTTCAAAGTTCACCAGGCACAGAATTACCTCTGGCAGATCTTCTGTGTAGGACAGGGAGGACTCTTGATCTTTGTTGAGCACAGAGTACAGTAATGGAGGTACGATTGTTCTGTTCCCAGAAGGGAAAACCCTGCCATTGTATCTGTGCAGTGTGCCTTGTCGACAGCCCTGGGCGGCCTCTTGATGGCTCTGCCCTCTGTGTTTAAGCTCTCACCCATGCTTAAGTCAAAGGCTGCTGCTCAGCTTCAAGCTGAAAAGGAAATTTTGGCAGCTCGGTTGCCGTCTAAAGATCAACATTATCGCCATGACAGTTGACACTCAAAGTGGAAGACGTGAAATGCAAACTTGGTGAGTAATTAAATTAGTTTTGCGTCATTTTTTGCTGGTGTTCTAAATGTTGTTGTTTATCTGTCTTAGGTAATCTATTTAAAGAAGACACCAGAAGAAGCCTACAGAGCACTGCTATCTGGCTCAACCGCCCCTTATCTTCCGTTCAGGTATAACTGCTTTTGAGACTTGGGCTATAGCCCTTTGCGGGACAGCTCGCGACTTTAGAGTTGGATTATTGTTTTTTTAAATTGTCTTAAGACTGTGACCATTATGTTATATGGGATGAAATGAGATGGTAGTTTTTATTATTTCCTTTTTGCAGAGTTTTGTTCCCCCTATCTAGTAAGAATAAAGTAGCTTTCTCCTTTTAGGAATTAATTTTTTCCTTGAATCCTTTCTATATCTTGACAACTTAAGCACAAACAGTGCCTGATTTATGAGCAAACAACCCTGTCAAGATTCGTTGGATTTCAGTAATGTACATCACTGATTCATCCATTCATTCTTTCATTTCATGAGCACTGATTGAGCTCTGACTGAATATCAGGGGCTAGGTATATAGAATAAGACCCTCCAAGTACCTTCCTTCCAGGAGCACATCCTTAGTGGGGACCCTAAATCATCTGTTTAGTGCACAAAACCAGCTTTCATCCTGAGGAAGCCTGTCTTTATTACAACGTTGGGAAAGAATATTTTCTAAGTATCACCGGAAAAAGGTCTTTAAAAATTTTGAGTAAACTTGAACTTGTTTAAAAAATAGAAGGGAATATATGTCAAAACTCCGACAACAGTCATCTCTGATAGAATTGTGGATGATTCTAATATTTTTGCCTTTTTGCTTATTTGTGTGTCGAAATCTCCAAGCATTTGGATTGGTTGTTATTACTAATATCATAATTACCAACAACAGTGAAAGAAAGGACCGGGAAGGATTGAGGAGGCCTCCTTGCTTGTCTGTTTTCCTTCCTCTCCTGTAAGAGGGCAGGTCACAGTGCCTGATACTTAAAAGTGCTTTTAGGCACTGGCCCGGTGGTACAGCGGTTAAGTTCGCACGCTCTGCTTCGGTGGCCCTGGGTTTGCTGGCTCGGATCCCGGGTGCGGACATGGCACTGCTTGGCAAGCCGTGCTGTGGCCGGTGTCCCACATACAAAGTAGAGGAAGATGGGTACGAATGTGAGCTCAGGGCCAGTCTTCCTCAGCAAAAAAAAGAGGAGGATTGGTGGCAGATGTTAGCTCAGGGCTAATCTTCCTCAAAAAAAAGTAAATAAATAAAAAAGTGTTTTTAGTAAATATTTGAATGAATAAGTTAAGACTAAATCCCTTAAGATCCAGGGGATTCCCACCTCTGTTTCTCAGACCACAGGAGGGAGCATTATGAGGCACAGGGTGGATGTCAAGGTGGGGAGGAGGAATGGGGCAGATGACACCCGGTGTGCTCGATCTCTCAATGAAATCGAGGAGTGAAGCAGTGAGAGGAAAGTGCCCTCAAGCAATCTAGAGTTGAGCTAATTAGCTATTGAAGGGCAGATTAAAAAGTGACAGATTATGTATAGGAGAGTTTTAATGATGAAAACAAAGCTTTTTATTTTTTTCTTCCACTTCTAATGGCTTCCATAATTTGAAAGCTTTTGGTAAAACACAGTTGTATTTTTTAGAAATGGGTAATTGTTTTAGTCAGTCTGGTCTGCTCTAACACAGTACCACAGACTGAGTGCTTATAAACAGCAGAAATATATTTCTCACGGTTCTGGAGGCTGGCCCAGGGTCCAGCCTGGTCAGGTTCTGGCGAGGGCCCTCTTTGGGGGTGCAGACTGCTGACTTCTCCTTGTGTCCTCACATAGTGGAAGGAGGGCAAGAAAGATCTCTGGGGTCTGTTTTATAAGGGCACTAATTCCATTCATGAGTGCTCAACCCTCATGATCTGTTACCTCCAAAGGCCCCACCTCCTACTACGTCACACTGGGGTTAGGATTTCAATATATGAATTTTAGGAGAACAGCAACCTTCAGTCTATTGTGCTGCTGATGATAATAGTAATCATTCTGCCTAAGCTCTGAGCAAAGTGGTTGAGTATATGCCTTGGAGGCAGAGACACTGGGTTTGAAGGCTCATTCTGCTCCTTACTGTCTATAGCAAGCATAGTAACTTGGACAAGTTACTTCTCCTCCTTGAACCTCAGTTTCCTTTTCTGTAAAATGGCTTTAGGGCTCTCTTGAGGATTAAATGAGGTAATGCGTTTATCACTGTGCCTGGTGTAGTACCTGGTTTTTGTTTTTCTCAGTGTTGTTAGTACTGTTACTAATAAGAAATAAGAATTATCCACAAGGATATGCTAAATATGAATAGGAAGTATTTCTTCTAATGGTCACATATTTAGTAGGAGTGAGTAGCTCTACAGGTACATAATAAGCTATAAAAATAGAAGAAAAGATTCTGACAGAGATTTGGGAAAGTATCAGACATTTAAACTGAGCTTTTAAACATAGATAAGGGTTTGGGAATGGAGGAGGGGAGGTTAGGCACAGATATACCCTACGGAAAGCCCTGGAAAGGATGTCGTATCTAAAATAACTTTAGAAGTTCTCTGTGGTAGGAGCACAGTGTCTGTGGTGAGAGAGGGGCCAGTAACGGTGATGGGATTACTGAGGCACTTTTCCTGGAGACAGTGAGGGCTCATTAAATTTCTTTTCTAAATAAGAAAAGTGTTTGCAGGGCCAAGCCCCGTGGCCGAGTGGTTCAGTTCACACGCTCCGCGTCGGCAGCCCAGGGTTTCGCAGGCTCGGATCCTGGGCGCGGACATGGCACCACTCATCAAGCTATGCTGAGGTGGCGTCCCACATGGCAGAACTGGAAGGACCTACAACTAGAATATACAGCTATGTACTGGGGGACCTTGGGAAGAAGAAGAAGAAGAAGGAAAAAGGTTGGCAACAGATGTTAGCTCAGGGCCAATTTAAAAAAAAAGTGTCTGCAATTTTTTTTTGTTATTTTGAAAAATACCACACGCACCTGGAAATTGTAATGCTCTAACATTTGTAGAATTGTAGTGCCAGTCAGTAAGTCCAATGGAGGATATAACTATTTAAGCAGTTTAAGTGAAAAATGTATATTAATTTTTATGCTTGTGATATTATCCATTCAGAAGTCAAGGGAGATGTATTTCCATTTCACTACACAGATGACCCTTGTTGTCCTTGTCAATTTAGATGAAAATGTTGGAAAAGGAGGAAAGAATAAATTCTTCCTTTAAGCAAAATTATATTTCTAGCTTATAATGGCCTGGGTAATTAATTTGTTTCCTGAGAACTAGAATTTTTAAATAATTAAGATCAGAATGGAAGGAAAGATAGTAAGAAAGTTATTATTACTTAACATAGAATTAAATCAAAGTTATTAAAGTTATAGCTTGTTTTTCCAGATTGTTTTTATTTAAATATTTGAAAACATAAATATGTTAACATGGTTTAAAAATTTTAAAAATATATAAGAAGGTTTACAGTGAAAATGCCCTTTCCCATCCTTATCCTCATCTGTCTAGTCCTTTCCGAATAACTTCTAGTATTCCAATAACTTCTGTTTATTCCATATCCTTCTAGAATTTCTTTTTTTTTAAGAAGCATTTTATTTTATTTAATTTTTTAAAAAAGATTGGCCCTGAGCTAACATCTGTTGCCAGTCTTTTTTTTTCTTCTCCCCAAAGCCCCCGAGTACATAGTCGTATATTCTAGTTGTAGGTCCTTCTGGTTCTGCTGCGTGGGACGCTGCCTCAGCATGGCTTGATGAGCAGTGCTAGGTCTGCGCCCCGGATCCGAAGCGTGAAACCCTGGGCTGCCAAAGCAGAGCACATGAACTTAACCACTTGACCATGGGGCTGGCCCCTAGAATTTCTTTATGCACATATAAAAAATAAAGATACACGTTTTTATTTTTCCTATTTTTATCACAAAATAGCTTAGTATATATGCTATTCTGCACGTTAATTTTTTTCACTTACCTCATCTTAGGTATCTTTTTCTATCGGTACATAGAGAGCTTCCTTCCTTATTCTGTCTTATTTCTGTGTAATGTACAAGAATGCATTTAACTGGCCTCTAACAAGTAGAAATTTAGATTGTTTCCTATCATTTTAATTGCAGTTTTTTAATTCATATGGTCTCAAGTGTGTTTTAGAGGAAAGAAACTGAGACAATACTATGGGAAAATTATAGTATTGTTGTTAGAGATAAAGAGATTTTAGTAATCCGTTTGCATAAAGATACTCATTATATGAAACAAAATGCTAAGTGCAAGTATGAGGCCTTTGTGCCTTGCTTTGGGAACCTATTTCCTACTAAAAGTTTGACCTTGAGTGTAACTCTGAGTTGTGTCTTTCTGATAACTCAGACATCAAAGAGTTTTGTTTACATTAAGTTGCATTTCTAAATCCAGACTTTTCATAAGCTATGCATTTGAAGCAAAAAATATCACAAATTAGTGTGTATAATTTAGTGAAAAACTTAGTTGAATACCACTAGTTGGCTGGAATTTGACTAAAGAAACTGAATTTTTTTCCCCGACGCTAGGATCAGATGTGAGTTGATTTTAGTCCACAGCCCAGGCCGACTAAGGCTAATGCAATAGCGTCAAGAATCATCTTCATCCTAGTTCTGGTCAGCCCTCACTGCCTTGGCCTTCACTTAGAATCTGGATTCTGTCATCCACTAGGTTTTTTACACCGTTTGCTGTTAAATGACACCTTTATTTTTGTTGTCTAGATTTTTATTTAATCTGCTGCTGCATTAACACTTTCATTTAAAAAACAGGAAGTCTTAAAGGAACTTCCTTTTAAGTGTAATTGTCTTTTTGTTTAAAATTTTTTAAAAATGAAGACTATTTTGAAGGCTGTTGAGGTGTGGTTGGCATCTTTATGTACTATCTTCACTGAAATGCCCATGTTCTCTTTTGTGCTATATATTTTTAGTGTGTTTCTAATAAGGGAGTTTTAAGGCTACTATGAATTTAAATAATGCTGTTCTTCAAGATTTATTCATTCAACAAACATTTATCTGAGCAGTCTCTTCTGGAAAGCCTTTCCTCATTTTTCCAGAGAGGCTTAGCAGGTCCTTTGCCTAGAATTCCCTGTTACATTTTGTGTATTACGTTTTGTTCATACACCATTACATTTGCTATGTATACCATTAAAGCATATGTCTTCTATTGCAATTATGTGTTTGAACGGCTGACTTACCACCAAGTATGTCTGACTCTTCTCTTGAAGGCCGAGATTGGGCTCTTTTCTTGTGTGCCAGGGAATACATACATTAATTTATTTATTGCTTTTTCTGTGCCAGTCACTGTAAAAGTCTTATGGATCTAAAGATGATTTAGGACAACTAGGTACCTGCTCCAGGGAACTCGCTATATGACTTGTAAATGCGTAGGTACGTAAAACAACTATACTGCTTTATTAGAGTTAGGAGATTGGTATTTTAGGAGTACTGAGGAAAGAGGTTTAACCGGGGAACTGCGAATTGGAGGAGATGTTAGAGGTAGGCCCCGTGAATGCATTTCATGTTAGGATGAAAACTGGAGAATAACAATCCAGGTGCTGATATTAGGTGCTGTGAGTTTTCATTTGTTTGGTACAGATTGTCTTTTATAATGGTAGCTTCGGTAGAATGCTGTATAATACAGTGTTTGCAGTGTAGGTACATTATTATAACCAAAAAAGATATCTGATTAAGTTTTTCTATTTGGATTCATCTTAAAAAATTTTTTAATTATAGTTTTCTATTAACCTAGTTAAAAATTCTCTAAAGATGAGGCAAATTAAAAGAAAAAGAGTTGGGTAGCTTTATTTCCTTTTCTTCTTTTCTTCCAGTTTTATTGAAATATAACTGATATACAACACAGGTTTAAAGTGTACAGCACAGTGCCTTGACACATACATTGCGAAATGATTACCACAGTAAGTTTAGTTAACATCTGTCACCTCATATAGTTAGAAAAAATTTTTTGTTTTCCTTAGGATGTGAACTTTTAGGATCTACTCTTCTATCATCTTTCAGATGCATCTTACAGCAGTGTTAACTGAGTCATCATGTTGTGCATTACATCCTAGTACTTATTGCTCTGTTAACTGGAAGTTTGTCCATTTTGACCACTTCCACCCAATTCCGCCACCCCCTGCTCCCATTTACTGACTATCCTGGATTACATTAAGTATAGTAGACTTTAGAGATAGTTGAATTTCTGGCTTGGTGTGACACTCAAGAAGTGTTTATTCTGATGTTACTGTTTGTAAGTCAGTATTAGGGTGTTCCGATTTAATTGTAAAGTAGCGTCAAAAACTATACTTTTTACTTGTACTAAGGATAGCCGGCGTGTTTCTCAAGAATGACTTTAGCTGAAAACTAGAGGAATAGGGTATTTTTCACCTACTTTAATTCTTTGAGTCCATCTATCTTTAGTGGTGGCTTAGCAGTTGGCCTTCAAGGAACAACGGGCCTTTCAGTTCTGGGGTCAGAGTCAGCAGCATTTGAATTGGCAAGCCTGGTACGAATCTTTTTAGATTCTCTTCCTTTCAGTGTACTAGTAAATTTATAGTCTATGCTATTGGCCAATCATTCTACAAAGTCCTATTAATCACAGCTGTCTAAGGCCCCATAAGACCACCAACCCTGAGTGGAATTCCCAGACAGTTTTCTTGGCACTCAACGGCAGTGGTTTTCAAATGTACATTCTTGGGTCTTCATAAAAACAGCATTTGTGAAAACTATAAGTCTCACAAAACATTGCAAAGGTAATCAAGCTAAATAGCACAAATCTTTTAGGTCTCTTTTGTGCTTTTTAATTTCATTTTGCGTTTACTTTTTTGTTTATCGATCCACATGTATCAGTTTGGTAAGTTTTTTGTATTGATGATGATTCATAAATGTGCTCAAAGCATATTTTTCAATGACATATAAAATTAAATGCAGAATAAAACTATACAGAAAATAAATAATATCCAGGGTCCCAGTTTTGAAGACAGAAAGCTTGACATGAAAAATAGTGACTGGGTGCAGAGGTGAGGTGAGGGTAGCGGGCTGCGCTGACATCCAGTGGATAACGCTGGATGAGCTGGATGTCTTATCTTCAGTTGTTAGTTTAGGGTTATTTTTTTGGTGGGTCTCTTCCTGGATAGGTCCATGAATGCATTTTTGTGTAGCTATTTTATTTTAGCTTGGAGAAGAGGCTAGAACTCAGATCAGTGTTTCCCAAAGTTATGTTGGTTCTCAAACTTGGTTTTAAAAAGTCTGGGAAGCTTTAAAAAATATTGATGCCTGGGTTCTACTCCTGGAAATTCTGATATGATTGGTCTGGGGTGAAATCTGGGTATTGGGATTTTTAAAAACTACCGACTTGATTACAATATGCTGCCAAGGTTGAGAGCTACTGCTCTATAATATCTACCATGGCATAAAAAAAGATTCAGTGATCAAATACATTTAGAACTCTCAGGAGATTTGTAAAGTACATTCTCATTTTAAAGATTCTGAATGGTTCTTAGTCACAAAATAACCTGTTTAACTTGGTTTAACCCAGAATTTTCCGAAGTACTTCATCGCAAATCCTTTCCCACTCCCCTCAATTTCTGTGAACACCCGGCAGAACTCATGTTCTCCAACACTCTAGAGCACGTTTCCTGATCCACACATGTGTGGGACAAAATAGATCTTTTGGGATTAGAATAATATGCTGCCATTTGTGGAACTGTTTTTGTGCTGTTTCCTGAGAGTCTTGGAAATAAACGCCTTATCAGATAGTGCTATTTTATTTAATAGGAACAGGAATATGCAAGTTTTCTTTCGGAGCAGATATGAGGGCAGAAAACCTTCCTTAAGAGAGGACCCATAAACCTCCCACTGGCCTTCCTTTAACGACACTTGTCATTAAAATGAATCCATACTGTTTGTATTAAGGGAGGGGTTTGTTGTGTTTGGGGGATGACCCTTAGTGATATCCCCGTTGCTGAGCGGTGTCTTAATGGGAAATCTGTGAAGCAGTTGCTCTGGATCATCTGGGCATGCCCGAACTTGTAGCGCTCTTAACAAAGGCTCAGAGGGGTCCACCACTTAGAACTTGGCATTAATCTGCCTTCCTTCTTCTTAAGCAAAGTAAACATGTGCTGTGGATGTTAGATGTAATTATAAAGTATATCTCTTTACATAAAACATTGAACTGGTATTTGTTAGTTTAAATATGATATTATGATTTTTGTCAAAGTTTATTTAGCAGTTAACTTTGTACTTCAAAGGGAAAGTTCTCCTTACTGTTTTTCTCTTGAGTATCAAAAATATAGAAGCAGAACTTATTTTATGCTCTCTTAAGACTTCCCTTTCATTCGCAGCTTTTCTTTGTGGTGGTACCTCTCTGCTTCCCATGGATCTTCAATAAACCTTTGCTTTCGATGCCTGGTATGATGGGAAAGAATCTGTGTTAGTTTTGAATAGTGAGGATGTGCCAGTTCCCTGAGTGTTGAAAACAGATGGACATAGATAGCTTATCCACTCCAAACGTTGACTCCATTCGCAACAGCTGGAGCATATTGAGTAACGTGGACCACCATGAAAAGCAGACGCTTTATCAGCTTTCTCTTGTTAAAGCGGTAAATAAGCGCCACTATACAGGATCTGAGAACAGAAACAACTGTCAGGGTCTTTATATCCATTAAATATGTGTGAGGAGGTGAGTTACATCTGTTCTTTTTTTGGAACATGGCATTGCTTAAGTGGTTTGAGTTGTGAAAATTGGCTCAGACTACTTTTTTGGTTATTCCTATTTTTATGGTCCCAGATCAGTATTACCAAACTTTTTGTACTCTTTATAGTACATTTCCAATAGCCAGCCTTAGGTGATAAAGGTGGTTTGGAATAAGAGACAGTCATTTACATTAACGAACATAGTTATTTTGTGGAATGCCTATTAGGTGAAGCTCTTATTTTCAATACCTGAGTCAAAGACAATTTACTATTATTTTTATCTTTAAAGCAAAACTAATGTGATTAAATGAGTAGCACTTAGGTGTTGATAAAAGGCTCAGAACACAGCCCTTGGTCTTAATTCTGGTGCCTGTTACTGCTGGTTCTAGACAGATTCCATTCTGCTGACTTTATGTGACCTTTTAAACCATGACTTAGAAATGAATTTTCACATATCTCTGTTTCTTTAGATGAGCAAAGTGATTAGTGTATCGCTTTATGTTCAGTCTGAAGAGCAGGTGATCCCGTGTTCCATTTTTTGTTAAGTACTGGTTGTGCTCAGCTTTTGGTCCTACCCATGAAGCCAGCTGATTTTGCTCTTTCATGAGTGGGAGATAGCTCTGTTCTCCCCACTAATTCTTCTCTTGTAGACCTCGATGATATAAGCAGTCAGCTCTTTCTTTTCCCTGGATCTGGTACATATATGGCATGGATTTGTTCAGATTCTGGAAGCCAGGCGTACTTTGGACAATTGTGTAAAGTATTTTGGGGCATTGTCTAGTTCCCAGGTATCCAAACAATATAGTCTAGGACTGAACTGTCTTATATAGTAGCTATTAGCTACATGTGCTGTTGAGCACTTGAAATTTGTTTAGTGTAAACTTAAATAGACCGTAACTTTAAAATACACATTGGATTTCAAAGATTTATTTAAGAAAAAAGGTAAAGTATCTTATTTATAAATATGTTGATTACATGCTGAAATGATACTATTTCAGATATAGTGGACTAAACAAAATATATTATTAAAATTAATGTAATTTCCTTTTACTTTATTTCAGTATGGTTATTTGAAAATTTAAAATTATACTTGGCTCTCTTCTGTGGCTGGCATTATATTTCCATTGGACAGCAATGATCTAGATTATATTTTTGTTACTGTACATAGTTTATGATTAAAGATTGTTTTATGTAACTTTTGCTTTCAAAGGTCAGTAGTTCCCAGCCATTAGAGTTGTTCAGGCTAAAGTCAAATGATCTCCTGGTAAAGATCATTCATTCATTCATTCATTCATTCAACATCTACAACGTAGTGATATACCCAAAACTGTACTAGACTCTGGACATCCAGATGTAAAGGACACATTCGCTGTCCTTAAGAAGCTCATGATCTTGTGGTGCTTGTGTAGATGGGATTCAGTTCAGTGCTTAGAAGGTGCTTAGATGACCTTTGAGATCCTTTCCAATCCATTGCTTTGCAGATATTTGCATACCTCCTAACTACTTGCTATCCAGAGAATTTATAGAGAATCATCTATGTAGATCATAGTCCTTCCCAATATTTCTTAGTCCATTTACCTTTGGCTCTTTTTTCTTCTTTAATGTGGTCTCCACATTGTAAACACTGGCTGTGCCTCCGTTCTTCTTTCTTTTCTCATTTCGAACAACTTCATTACCAGAAATGCTTTCTTATTGTTTTGTGTAAATATGTTCTTTCATCTCTGGTTTCATCTTCTCATTATTAGTGTTTACAAGGTTGCTTCATTCTGAGTGATTTCTTAGATTCTTAGGTTACAAACAGTGGTGTGTTGGTAAACTGGCTCTCTTAAGTAAAAAGTGTTTACTGATTTCTGTGGTGTAAAGTTTCCCACCAATGCTGATTTGGGATCCCAAAATTTCTGAATATTTAACAATTGACTCTTGAGAGCCTGTAGAAAGACAGCTCTAGGACAACAGTGAATCAAGCCCTTTCTCTTTGTATCTAATTGAGGATGTTGATTCTAGTTTTCTTAATTTTTCTTCTGCTGCATCTCTGCAAAATAAATGCAAAAGCATAAAAATAAACAAAAAAACTGCATCTGTTCCATCTACTTAAATATTCATTCATTTAGTTTTTCGTTCAAGAAATATTTATTGAGTTCTAATCCCTCCCAGGGACTTGGAATAGTTATATGGATTTTTATAATCACTTCATAATAGCTTTATGGATCAGTTGCCTTTATGCCGCAAGTCACATTTAGAAAGAATTATCAGGATGGATGCAGTTTAGATGGTCAAGCATGGGGTTGAGCTCAGTTTGTGTTTAGATGTCTATAGACAGCTGTCGGCTGTAACGTTAGTCTTCTGTATTGGGGATTAGGGACACATTATTTATTCTTCAGCAGAGATGAATGATTAGAAACCTTGGGTGTTTGGGGTGTTACCTTATCTCCTGAATGAAGAGCAGCCTTGTCTTTACCTGTTTAGGAGAGGAATGCAATCCATGGTAAAATCATCATGACAGATAAGAGTAAGAGCTGTAGTTTTCCCAGGCAGCCAGGGGTGTGCAAACGTTTTCCTTCTGTTGAAGTCTATGGGATTTCAGTGGTCCTCTATGAGAGAGGTGGAAAAATACATGTCCTCTTAGTCAACTCAGTACATATTTGGCTGGATAAATATGAATGAATGAATGAATGCATGGATCAATGAGTGAAAAAGCAAACCAGGAGTTAAGTAAACAACTGGGAACTGTAACTACAATAAAAACTGTGGGAGTTTAAAACTTTGTAGCACATTGCTATAGTGATTTAAATTCCGAAAGCTCTTTGTAGCCTCTCGAAAAGGGGTTAAAATAAAAAATGATGTTTAATACCACTTGACAAAGGAAGAGAAAACTACTTTGAGCTTTTAGCTCTATTCAATTAGTACTCTGGGAAAGAGAGCAAAAGAAAATGGTCTTAAATGGACAGAAGGAATTTTGGGTTAATGCAAAGAAAGCTTTTCTTGCTAGTGAGGATTGAGGTGTTAGGTTATTGAGTTAACAAAAGTGGCCACAGAATATTATAGAAAATTTTCTTGAGATGAGCTCCTAAGCTCCTTTAGTTAATTTGAATGTTTGCTTACAAACGTTTATTGAGTATCTATTTTGTGCCAGGCACTGTATTAGATATTAGGGACACAATGGTGAGTGAAAAATGTATAGATCCTGCCTTCTTCCAGACTATTCCAGAGAGGCAGGCAGAGAATCAAATAAGCACACCAGGATATAATGTCAAACTGTGGTTAAGTCCAATGGAAAAAAAAAGTTAGGGAGCTGGTCTAGCCAGGGTGGAGATAGAGGTTTTTCCTCTGAGACGAGTGATCTTTGAGCTGAGATCTGAAGCGTGAGTAGGGTAACCCAGGCTAAGGTGAGCAGGAGAACATGTGACCAGCAGGAGCAAAGGTTCTGTGGTGAGAGCAGAGTGCCCCATCTGAGCAGCTCAGAGCAGGCCGTTGTGATTTGCCTTTTGAAAATACCACTGGCTTCCGTGAGGAAAACTGATTAGGAAAGCTAGGAGTGGATGTGGGAAGGCTGCTGCAGTAGTCTACGTGATAGGGAGCACTGGAAGTGGAGAGGAGTGAATGCATTCAAGAAACATTTGAGAGGGAAAAACAATGGGACGTAGTGTCAGATGGATAAGGGGAATGAGAGAGGTGGAGGGACTTCCGGGTTCTAGCTTGAGCAATTGTGGAAGCTGTGACTTTTACCCAGATAGGGAGTGCTGGAGGCAGATTATTGTTATTGTTTTGGGGTGGTGGCAGGTTCAAGAGATTCTTACACAGTGAGTTTGTGATGCCTTAAGACGCCCAAGTGGAAATGTCATGCATGTGGTTGGCTATACCATTTTTGAATTTTTAGGAGTTTGTGCTAGAGTGATAAATTTGAGGGTCATTGGCAGATGGATGGTAATTTATGCAGATGGGATTGTGTAGGGCAGTGATTCTCAAAAATGTGCTTCCTCCTACCAGCAGCATCAACACCACCTGGGAACTTAGTAGAAACACAGATTCTCAGGCCGGGCCCCAGACCTGTTGAATCAGAAACTTGGGTGGGGCCCAGCCTTCTGTATTTTAAGGAAGCATCCAGGTGATGCTGGTGCATGCTAGAGTTTGAGAACCCTGGTCTAGGAGAGTGTGGAGTGAGAAGAATTGGAGTCTGGAATTAAACTTTGGGGGCTCTAACTTTTAAAGATCGGGCGGTGAAGGATGACTTTGCAAAGGAGACTGGGAAGGGGAGTGTTTAGAGAGGTCGAAGAAGAATCCAGGAAGCAGGTGAAGAGAGTATTCAAAGGAGGGAGTTACTTGCTGCTGACGTAGTCAATAAAATGATGGTTGTGAAATGTCGCCTGGGCTTAGAATAAGCAAATCCAGAGAGACAGAAAATAGATTCGTGATTTCCAGGGCCTGAGGGTAGGGTGGGGAAGGGAAAATGGGGCGTTACTGCAAATAAGTATAGAGTTTCTTTTGGGGGGGATAAAAATGTTTTGGAATCAGTGGTGATGTGAATTGTGAATGTACTAAAAATCACAACATCATGAATATAGGAAAATCACTGAATTGTACACTTCAAAAAGGCTAAAATGGTGAATTTTCTCTCATTTAAGAAAACGTCCCCTGGGCTTAGCACAGTGGAGATCATTGGTGACCTTGGTGAGGAGTGTTCATGGCATGGATGAGGGTGGAAACAGAACAGAGGAGGTTAGGATGTGAGAGGAGAGAAAATGGAAGCAGGAAGATGAGTAATTCTTTAGCGAAGTCTTGTTTTAAAGAGGAGGCCAAAGAGAGGGTGGTGATTGAAGGCAGTTGTAGAGTCAAGAACGTTTTGGATGGTTTTCTTTAAAATAGATGGTAGAGACCTGAAAATGTTTAAATTCTGCTGGGAAGGACCCAGGAGAGAGATATGGAGAGGAAAGAGATCATCAATTGTACTGAATAATGATATAATTTCAGAGTGGGAAGGGATTTTTGAGGTGTTTTCCTAACCTTGACTTCCGTTTCATGTAACAATGCAGGTGAAAAATATTCCTCACAAGCCATCATTCAATTCAAACATTGTATGGGGTAGGTATCTTGCTGCCTTCCAGGGCCAACCATTCCATTTTCTGATGGTTCTAACAATATTGGGTGGTTGAGGAAAATCACTTGGGAAAACTGATTTATAAAATGGGAGGTAATGTTACTTTTAGAGAGTAAAATATCTCAGCTTCTTTTTTGGGGGGGGGAAGATTGGCCCTGAGCTAACATCTGTGCCCATCTTCCTCCACTTTATATGTGGGTCACCTGCCACAGCATGGCTTGATAAGCGGTGTGTAGGTCTGCGCCGGGGATCTGAACTGCCCAACCCCGTGCCACCAAAGCAGAGCGTGCAAATTGAACTGCTCTGCCGCTGGGCCAGCCCCTCTCAGCTTCTTAAATGGACTTTCAGTCTCATTTTGGTCATTTCCTCACTCTCACGTCCAGAAGAACCCAGTGCTGCCAATACCTGATCCTTTTGAGAATTATCTGGTATTAATTGTGTAGAGTCTCTGATTTTTTTCACTGTCAGCTTTGTATTCAGTTTTCTTGGTGTTCTAACTTTTTTGCTGCTTATCTATCTGATTTCCAGCTTTCAGAATTTTATTGCTATTGTCTTCTCTCTCATTCTCCCTGACCTTGTTGGATTCCATTTTTAAAAAGCCTTTTAAAGTTCTCTTTTTAGTGGGGTTTTGGTAGATGAACGGGTTCAGTCTGCCACCTTTACTTTCTTTCTCTTTTTTTTTCCTCCTAAAGAGTATATTACATGTTTTTGGGTTCCTTCACTTTTACAGTTACTCTCTTGTGACTGTGTATGAGCCACATGTAATAAGCCGTTTGTCTCTTGCCCAGTGTGGGGCAGGTTTGGGGAACCTGTTGGCTTCACGTGGATGTCATGAGGATTAAATGCACCAATGCATTGAAATTGCCCGGCCTAGTAGGTGTTCAAAAAGGTGTGGGATCTTCTTTCTTCGGTCCTGAGGATGTGACTTAATTTTATTCCATGCCTTGTTATATTTCAATTTGTAAACTTCTGCCTGACTTCCCAGCTTGCTGTGACTGCTTTGTGCCCAAATCCTGTCAGATGGCATGTTAACTCTCCCTCGAAGATCTTCCGGTCTTCAGCGTTGGTCACCAAGTCACCACAGCTGTCTTTTCAGTCATTGGTAAAAATTTTGGCTATAGGAGGAGATATCACGACAGTCTCACTGTACTTAGCAGATGGTCAGAAAGACTGGGTCTGGAGCTTTCCTGATAACTTGTATCTGTGAATTTGTTTAGCTGAGTCTAGGTGTGGGAAGATACACTTGGGGGAATAAAGAGCACTTCCAATTCTAATGTTTTTTTACTCTTTTTAAATACAAAGATGGGTTTTTTCTTTTCCTTTTTTGTTTTTTACTAAAGCAGCAGTTTTTAATCTAGGGTCTGTAGAATGAAATTTGGATGACAAAAATTATATCTTTATTTTCACTAACCTTATAATTTATGAGATTGTATTCAATTATAAGGGTTGGAAATAAACTATTAGAAGTATTAGTAATATAAATGACTTTGTCACAGTAGAAATCATAGAGATTTTTATATCCCATTACAGTTGTTTCCTATATCTTATTATTTATGTTCATTCCTTCTTCAAAATTATAGTAATTATCAGACCGCCTACTAGATATTGTTATATAAATAAAAACTGCATAATAAGGTATTATAAATTTGCTTTTTTAATATTTTGATAACTTTACTTAAATTTAATGGAATAGGTCTTCTATTATTCCTGTGTATTCTATTTTATGCATTTAAAAACATTATTCTGAGAAAAAGAGTTCATAGGCTTCACCAGATTGCTTGCAGGGGTCCAGGGCACACAAAAGATTCTGAACCCTTGTCCCAAAAAGACCAGTGCCTACAAAGGCATGTGTAGTGATTTATATAAACTGATATTTTGTCTTAGCTCCCCAGCTGCTCCTTTCTCTGAGTTAGTCCATTGAAATTTGCTTCTTCATATATGGTTTACATCTTTACAAGATATTTGAAAAAGGAGCTATTTTGTTTTTCACTGACCCGTGAGTTCAGATGGCATTAAAAGAAGAACTCTTGAAATCAGGCTTAAATATCTAGACTAACTCTTCCTATTTATATAGGGCAACTTTGAAGTTTCAGGACTTAAGAAACATTTCTGTTAAGCTGCTTTGCTAACTTACTATTTTTATATTAGCTTATCAGGATGCTGAAACTCAGTGACGTTGATGTTACCTTTTTAATTCATGGCTTTGCAGCCGTAGTTCAACTTACCTTGGACAGTTATGATATAAAACTTGGTTTCATGTTAGTTATACGTTAAAGGCCTTAAAACTAATTTTCTCCCCATGGAACGTCTTCTGGCACCCTCCCCCAAGCTGTCCCTGGACCGACTTGGTGTGGTGCATTGGACTTTGTCATTGACAGGTGCCTGACAGCTCTGGGCCTTTGGTTCAGCAGTGGGGCCTCTGCAGGGAGACTGAGAGCCTTGAGGTCAAGTTTCTTGCCTTGGCCACCTTGGAACATTGCTAGTGTTAGAGCTCCAGTGCCAGTTCTTGCTTAACTGACCTGAACTTGATACTCTAGTTTTAAGTTGCCTAAAGCAGGTCTGCTAAGTTGTTCTAAAAACTTAAATAAAGTATGAAGCACTCAATTTTCAGCGCAGTAGGTTCCCACTCCTTTGGTAGAACACTTCATGGTGTGTTGGAAGCTCTTATGGATCCTGAGGAGATTGGAAGCATGACTGCATTTTTCTTAGTTTGTTGGGGGGAGGGGTATGGGAGTGGTGGCATTTAATCCATGAAAATAACTGCTGGTTTCTGTTGACCTGCGTACCTTGTCCCACTTTTCTTTTACGCTTCTGTTTACCATATTCCTCTGTCAGAATACCTTTCTCGATGATGAATGTTTTACTTAATGAAACAGCTCGGTTCACTGTTAATTAATAATAATAATAATAAAATATTAATGAGTCATAATATTTATTAAGTGCTTCCTATGTGCTGGGCACTACATGAAGGACTTGACGTATTTTTTAATGACTCTGACAACAGTCCTATGAATGTTAGCTACTATCAGTAATTTCATTTCCCAGATGAGGAAACCGACTTGTAGAGGGAAAGAAAATAACTTGCTCCAGGTCCCAGCCAGTATGTGGCAGAGGTGGACTTTGAACCAAGGCAGCCTCACTGCAGAGTTCAGGCTCTTAAATCTGCTTTCTTATTAATTCTGCCTGTTGGATTAAAGCAACTTCAGAAGTGCTTCAGTTAAGCTGCGGGAGTAGTTAACGAGTAGGAGCTGATATGTTACATCAGTTTATCGTGTTGACAGCTGTGAAGCCAAACTGGCATGTCTCCCTCTGACTTGGGTATTTTATTATTTGGATATTCTAGATGCAAGTTTTTAATGTGAAGTTTTTTCTGTTTGTAGGGATGCTTCCTTTGGAAATTGCTCTTACAACCTCACCATCCTCGACTGTTTGCAGGGAATCAGAAAGGTAATACAGTTCTCCTTGCTGTAGCTGACCCACTAGTTTAAAAATATGAAAAAGAAATAATATCAACATCTTGTTTGTTGCTGGAAAGAAGAGAGGGGAGCCAGTAAGCAGAAGGCTTTCCACTTCTTGAACAATGATGGATCTGTAGAATACAAACTACAGGGCAAACGGGGAGAGGGTAGGAGAGTAACTCTGTAACTCCTTATAGGGTGGAAGGGGCCTCCCTTTCTGTTTAAGCTATCTGTGTTCTGGGGCAGATTTATCACTTCTATCTACTGCTGTGCCTGTGGTATTGCTTTGTCAGCCATTCAGCTTCATTATCAAACTAGATCTTGGCGTGGGAGAGACAGGAAGTTGCCTAAGCCACTGGTCTCCTCTGTTAGTGTGGAGGAGACATTTCCACATTGGTTTTCTCATTGGATATTATGACACGCCCATGAAGTAGTAAGTAGGCCAGTTATTATTTTCTCCTTTTGACAGATGAGGAAACCACTCCACAGAGGTTAAGTCACTCTCAGGGTCACAGAGTTATTAGGAGGACTAATTTTAACTCACATTTCCCTGTCAATCCAGACTTCTTTCTCATAGCCTCTCAGGGTATGTCGTAAATCAACAGTTGTCAAAGTGTGAGAACTTGTTGGAGAGGCAAATTCTCAGTCCTCGTCCAAGACTGGCAGAATCATAAACTCTGGGAGTGGGGCCTTGAAGTTTGTGTTTGAACAGTCGCTCCAGGTGATTTGATGCACTCTAAAGTTCAGAGTCAGAGTTATTTATATATATAAAACGCAGAAGTTAATCTAGAAGATTCTTGAGAACTATCGGGACATGTTAAACATTGGTTTACAATCTGAGAAGTCACACAAGCTATACTGTGAATTCTAATGAATGTTCAAAGTACAACATTCCACCTTGAACATATAGCCGTGATTTATCAGTCAGGAATGTACGTATGACACAGCCCATTGGCAAGGGTCATCGTGGACTGTAAGTATAGTATTAGCAGCAATTCTAGCTCCAGTTTCTGTTCTCTGAGGTAATGTAAAACTGATTTCATTGTGTTTTGAGTTGAGAAAATTGGTATGCTAAATATGCTATCTGTTTTATGTATGTTTGTTTTTGACATTTCATTTAAAAATGCATGTAAACTCTGTACAACTTTAAAATAGTTTTCAAATATTTTTCTGTTCACTTAAAAACTATCAAGAGACTCTAGCCCACCCCCTGCAAATAATACCACCAACAAGCACTTCCAGTATCACCAGTTAAGGACCCTTATGGAGATGGTACCCAACATAGAATCCACGATTACAGCCTTTGAAAAATACCCCTGAGGGAAAAGAAGTAATTTATTTATTGTCACTGTTATTGTTATTTTGCCTATCCTGCCATCTGGTAGTGGTTATTTCTTTTCTAACGCTTAGTAAATTCAGAAAGAGTTCACACTGGAGTATCATTATTATCCTGCCCATTATTATAGTGAATGGTAACTTGATACAGAAACTTATGACATCCTTCCTGTTGTAGAGGAAAGGTCTGCCTTTGTTCATGAAGAGGGTCTTCTGTAAACTCATTTTGTTAGGTGTTGCAGTTTATTTTACCCAAATGTAGAGGAGGTTTCCGGGGATCTAGTAGATTTTTCACCATGTCTTTAAACACCGAGACACATTGCCCTCTGTACACTCTCTTACATAGGGCTCGAATGTTCTGGGCCATTTTTGTGACGAGTACCATACCTCCTAAGAATGTAGACAGACTATAGCCACATTTTGCCTTTTTTTAGGAAGCGCATCTTTTTGATTTTGATGTATTGACATCATCAGCAGCATAGTTTATGTGTGTGTGAACGTCTGCATACAGAGGCATACACAAACACACACTTTAAAGAAAGGGAAAGTGGCTAGTTCAGGGTATATTTTTCTCACTGTTTTCTCTGGAATGGTGCATATGGATGAACTAGATTGCTTTCTTTAAAGGTGAAATAATTTAAATAAGTTGTTCGGCTTATTCTGTAGAGGTTGTCTAATCCAGTCTTGTCAGAGTTGAGCATTTATAAGAATCACCTAGGAAGACATGTTAAAAATGCTAACCCCGCCCCCAAAGAATCTGATTTAATACTTCTAGGATGGGGCCGAGGAATCTGTATTTTAAATATAAATTACTTAAGTGCTTCTGTTACAGGTGGTCCATGTTCTACGTTTTGAAAAACGTTGGGCTGTAAAGTGTTTTCAAAGATAGATGTACTCGAGCTTGACTTAATAGTTTCTTCTATTTTTAATGACTCGATCATGTAACTTTTCCAAGTAACTGGTTTTGTATTCTGTTGTAATCTGTTTAGCTTCACGGCTTATAACGTAAAAGGCTCTGTCGTCTTTAAGATATTACATCTGAGCAAGCCAGATAGTTTTGAAAAGTTCTAAGTCATTAGTTACAAAAAGCAGCATGAAGTTTTTCTTTGTGTTGTTAAAAATATCAGTCTTCCTTCTAAACTGTAACAGCAGTCAATTACACTTTTACTCTGTCAGACACTATCACGACGTAAAAGAAATTCTCCCGAAGTAGAATTTTAGGAACAAATAAGGGCCTACTAAGTGAAAATGCCATTTTTGCTAAATATCTCATTAATGGTAAAAAGAAAACAAGTCTCCTGGGAATAATTGATTTTGCTGCTATCTGAGAAGTTAATCACTATTATATATTCTGTCACAGTTAAATATGAATTAATTGCATAGTTCTTAATAGGTTTTAACTATAAGGTTGCTAATATGTTCCATTTTATATATATAATTAATTTTATGTGCAAAACAAATGTAAATTAGAATTCAAGAGGCATATTTTGTGGGACATATTTTCCTGTTTTTCTAAGTGCCTAGTCCTGTATGTACGACGGTCTTAAAATTAAGAATGTTAGAAGATGATATGCATTAAAAATCAAAGATTTCAGGCTTTCTCTCCAGGTTAGTGAGGATGATTTTGTGAGCAGGAATTCTGGGAATGGCTAGAAGACTTTGTCAATTTAGTGTGGAAAAACTAATTCAAATTCTGCTTTTAGGGATTACAACATGGATTTTTTGACTTTGAAACATTTGATGTGGATGAATATGAACATTATGAGGTTTGTACATTTTAATTGTTTGCAAGATATAATTTCGTGTTGATTACCCCCCCAACACTCAGGAATTGCAAATTGAATGGGTGCTAAATAAAAGCATTCTGGAGTTTTCTATAGGTGTCAGTTTTCTCCTTTTAACTTTGGTTATTACCTTTGAACCAGGAGTCACCAAAATTTTAGCTTGGTAAAATCCCATATCTGTATATATTCTTTTATCAAACCTTGATTCACAATTACTTTGCGTCTTTAGCTTATGATAAAAAATAATTTTAAAGTATAATTTGGTAGAAAAATTATAAATTATCTTTATTTTAAAATTCAAATTTCATTTAAAACAAAACTAGATTTGTGCCTTGTAATATTTTTGACTGCGTAAATTTTATTTTGAAATATGGCTGAATTTACTTATTTCTAAGAGTTGGCTGATTTTTTTGCCTATGGCACCATCACAAAGCTTTCACATAATGTCTTGCCTGCTCAGTGTTGTAGATTTTAGGCAAAGGCTGTCCAAGCTAGGTCACTTTATAAGGAGACATTGAAGAATAGCACTTTCTGAGTAGAAGGAGGAATCTAGGAATTAACTTTTCCTGAAAGATGAGAAGCCTGTAGACCATGAGTAGCCTCAAGGTTCTAAGAAAGTGGGCTCATCTGTTGGGGTTCTCCAGAGGAGTTAGAAAATTTATCACTATCCTTAGCTGGACAAGGGCAGCCCTCACATTTTGGGCTCTAGTTCAGGACATGTCTATTTGGGTATCCTGCTTACATGTTAGACTTAACATATCTGAAAAGAAACTGATCATCTTTCGCCCAAACATGGGCTTCTGCATTGTTCATCAGTATTAATGGCATCACCATCCTACCGTTCACCCAGACTCAAGACCAGAAACATTTCTTTGTCTCCCTAATCTAACAAGTATTTGAATTCCTGTTGCCAATGTCCCAGGATGTGTTTCCTCCCTCCTTCCCTTTGTGTTCTCCCTGGCTCAGGTCTCACATCCTCTCTCGTGGACTATTATAACCACTGTCTAAGGGAGCCCTCACCCTTCTCCTCTTGGTCTTTTACCCACTTGCCTGAGAGATCTTAAAACAGAGCTCTTATCTTGGCTTGTCTTGGCCCCAAACTGGCTGTTGCTCCCATTCCTCTCCTGCAGAAGTAAAGGGAAACTCCCCTGTCCCGGCACTCTTAGCATGGATGCTCTCCAGCTCACCTAGCTGCCTCATCTTGTTTCCTCAGTCATCCCTGCTGAGCTGTGTACTTACTGTTTCTTGAATGTCTCTGTGCCCTGGCTGAGCTTCCTTTCTTTTAGGCGCCCATCTTCTTTAACCTTTCCTCTCCTCTATTTGACCAGTGTCAAATCCTACACTGGTCAGCTCTCACTCTCTAGAGTATTCTTTCTCCCTCAATTTCACGTGTTAGAATTTGTACTTTCCATTTTTCTTATCTTACATCATAGCTATTGGTATACAAGCTTTATTTTCCTTATAAGATTGCAGATTCCTTGTGGATGGGACATGACTAAATGGAAAAATACATACCAAGTTCTCAGATAGAAAGGTTTAACATTATAAAACTGCCTCTTCTCCAAAATTAATAAATTGGGTGAAATTTGTTAAAGACCTCGAATTTTTTTTTAACCATAAAAACATTGTTATCGTGGCATCTTTAGTAGTGCCAAAAAAAGAAAAAGTACAACCCCCTAAAAAATTCCCAAAAAGCTAGAGACGAAGAGGCTATGTACTTGTAAGGGGGAAGGCTGAATAACCTGTAGTACCTTAGAATGTTATGTCGTCATTTAGAAAAATGAATTTGAGCTATATCACTTGTCTTGGAGTGATTTCTATAATACGTTGTTGAGAAGAAAAGATATAGCGGAGTGCTTATAATATAATCCCCCCTTTTTAATAAAACAAACAATAACAAGATCCACCTCCACCCCATATACATATATGTATATCTGTATTATATGACCAGAAGTGATTTCCTGTGAAGCTAATGAAGCTTAAACTTTAGAGACCCTCAATCGCATGGGCACCTTTTAAAGT
The DNA here is from genome assembly GCF_041296235.1 of Equus asinus. NCBI lineage: Eukaryota > Metazoa > Chordata > Mammalia > Perissodactyla > Equidae > Equus > Equus asinus. The sequence goes on from NC_091805.1 coordinate 34,920,802, forward strand.
CCTATACCTAATTTTGTGTTTGTAATTTTGTATTCTTAAAGTGGGCCTCCAAAGTAGATGTTTCAGGCACCCCCCAAAACCTGGATTTCTGCCCCATGTATATGAGCATGGAGAAAATTATGTGGCAGAACACTAAAGCCGTTTCAGTTAAAGGAGATAGTGGGGTTGGGGTTAGAGAGGGAGAGGAAGGAACAAATACCACAATACAGAGAAAAGACTAGTTGACATTTTACTTATCCCCTCCCTTTTTAAAAAAATTTTAATGGTGATGTTGAGAGTTAGTTGAAAAAGCTATTGAGAAACCTGAAACGGACAATGCAATTTCATTCTTGCAAACCAACCAACCAAACAAAAATCTGCTAAGAATGTGGTCATACCTTCACCTGAATCAACCACCACCGTCACCACCACTCAGGTAATGGGAGGGGAGGAGGCAGTTGGCGAACATTTGGAAAGTTTTCTGTCAAATTACTTTCTTTTTGAGAATGACATGTCCACTTTATCAAAAAGCCTAGAAAATAGAAAATCACAAGTAGAAGTGTGATTGGCGGGTAGTAAGCATTTCATAAATGTTGCTTAATGAATAAGTGGCTAAATAAAGGAACTCTCTTCCTGACAATCTGTGGGCCCAGTCATTTTTGTCATAACTTCTGTCTCTGTTCCCTCACCTGCTTTATGAGTCTGGACATTTGGAGAACTTGTGGAAGAGCTAAATTTACATGTTTCGTTAGCTCCAACAAAGTCAGTATTCCCAGGAAGACATAGTTTTCAAAGTAAAATTTTATCATTGACAGCATATTATGAGAATGTAAGTCGTAGATGATTGGGGGATGTTCAAGGTGAAGCTTTTGAAAGGCACGTCTTGACTAAACTACATTTAATATATAATACGGCGGCTCAAGAAAAAGCCTAAATTAATGGCACTGCATCTCTCTGTGACATTAAAAGGGGGAGGCTTATGATAAGAATGTCATTTATAAATGCTATTAATGACAGGGGCAGCAGAACATGGGAAGTACTTGTTTTATAAAGTCTGCAGATAAACCTCTGCTCATTGTGCAAAAGGTTATCTCCATCTTCTTCCTGTAATTCATGGGTCTAGAGCAGCACTGTCCAATAGAAATATAGTGAGAATCGTGTATGTTTATATATTTTAAACATTCTAGTAGCCACATTTAAAAAAAGCAAAAAGAAATGATGAAATGAATTTTAATTATATATTTTATTTAATGCAATATCATTTCAACATGTAATCAATATAAAAATTATTAATGAGGTATTTTACCTTTTTATTTTTGAACTAAGCCTGCAAGACCCAGCGTGTAGTTGACACTGCAGCACATCTCAGTTTGGACTGGCCACGTTTCAAGTGCCCAGTAGCCCCATGTAGCTAGAGTGCAAATTCTGCAAGGACAGCCTTGACAGAGAACTATCATAGTCCCTCAGTATGGCATGAAGCCTAGATAAGCAGAACAGGGTCTGCCTGCTTTCTGAGGCGATTTAATTGTTCACTTAAGCGTTGATTTCAAGGCCCTGTCATATTTAGAAGGCTTGGGATAAGTATCTCAGGCTCTTGCTTTATTTTTGTGTAACTTACAAATGGCCCATTGTATTAAGTATTGATAAACAAAAGTATCTTCTAAAATGTGGCCTCTCAGGTCCTTTGCCAAGCTGTTGTGGAGTTGTGGCTTCCTCACATTTGCACTGATCAAACAGACATCATTCTGGCACTATGCGATGACGGTCTGATGAAGAAATTGTGCAGGATGGTGGTCCAAAAGCTTCTCCTAGGAATCAGTGTCAAACATTCATACTTTCCCAGCAGGTTTCTTATGGTATTCTCAAAGATCTAAGAGCGCGGCCACTCCTTTGATATCTAGCCATGGATCAGTTCACTTGAAAAATAGAAACAGGCTTTTTGCCCCAGGGAAAAACAATGGAGATGAAAAAGCTTGAGTATTCTATCAAGTGATGCACTTGCAGGTATGTGAGGACCTGTAGCCTCACATACCTCTATAGAGTTAATGCTCATGTAGGTTAATATTCTGCTTTTAAGACTCAGAAAGTAGCACCCATAGAAAGAGTCTGCCTTCAGTCAACTTCTCTTCTTTTTGAGTGAACTATCCTTACCAAATAAGACCTTGTCTGAACACCACCTATCGTTAATGACGCTGCTCTTAAGTAGTCATTATTCATCAAAGAGAATTTGAAGTTGTATTTTTAGTTTATTTGGTTTTCCCTAAGGGGCTTTCCACTGTTTACTAGTAGGCTTGCCATTTTTGATCATGCCCCTATGCTGGCCATACACAGATGAACTCGCAGAACAACAGAGAGCAAGAGTTATCCAGTAGCAGTACCCTGTTCCTGCTTAGGGGGAGGGAAAAGAGAGAGAAATGCAAAAAAACAGAGCTTCAGTGGCATCCTTTGGGGGTGCCTCATCGCTGTGGCTTACATTTATTCCCCATCCAGAATGTGGCCCATGCAATTTCAAAGCGCTGCCTTAAATATCCTTTAGGGGATTAGATGGAGCTTAAAGTTCATGGAGAGCCCACTTCAAAAATGAAAAAATTGTTTTGACTTCTTTCTTTGAGCTATTTTCTATCTGCCATGATCTTTTCCTCACCATAAAATTCCTTTTTTGAGAAAAAAATGCATTCTGTGAAGTAGTTTTGTCAGTATGAGGATATTTCCCAGAATATCAAGCTATTATTGACTTGACCCTGTGCTTTTATATGCTGACAAACCCCAGCCACTTCTTTGCCATTGGTTACTCGATGGAAGTGGTTAGAGCTGTGCTTGGCTGCTGCAGGCCTGATGACAGACAAACTGGTTACTGCCTCCTTGAGAGTGGAGTCACTGCACAGGGCTTCCTTTTGTTTCTCTTGTCATGGCACACGTGGAGAATGATAATATTTGCTCAGCACCCTGTGATCATAGCTCACAGCTGTTGGCGACTGGGCTGGGGACTCTGGCTGCTCCAGTCCCTGCCCAGGCAACTCCATTCTGTTAGACTGGTTGGGAAGCTTTGTTCTACAGAAATAATGGTGTACAGATAAACTTTTGTTATATGAGAGTCAAGAAGCCGCATTACAGTCTTAATGGCTTCAATTTGATAACTTTTCAATTCGTTTATTGAACGTTTATTATGTGCTTTCTATTTGCTCAGTGTATTTGCTAGGAATAGTATTTTTTTTTAGGAGGATGCCTGTAATTTCATCTCTTCATGTGTGGGATTAGAGCCTTTTTTCTTGTCGCCTGCTATCATAGACTCCGTATATTCTTGTGTAGAAGTTATGTTTGACTTTTGCCACAAGCCCCGAAATTCATGTTTAACAAATTAGTTCTCTACACAGAATTTCTCATTGATCTGGGACAGGCTGAGTGTGGGAAATTTGGCTCCTGAGATAGTCTAGCAATTCTTAAGTCATTATTATTGCTATCTTCACAAAGGATATTCTTTGTGGAAAAGAGCATTGCTCTTCTAAAAGATGATTTCACATTATCTTAGCCACGTTACAATGCGGCCCGTCTGAGAACTGTTTATTAGAAAGTGTTGGTTGATTCTGGATGCCTAGGATTGGGTCTTTCTGGAATCTTGGGCCTCTTCCATCAAGTCTTCATATTACTGTCAGTGTATGTTTCAGAAGTTGTCTGATTGTATCACTCTCCTGCTGCTTTAAGTCCTTCATGGACTCCACGCTGACTGAAAGTGGGGAAGAATTGCAAACCCCTTAATGCGGCGCAGAAGGCCCTTCTTGACTGAGCTCTTCCTTCCTCTCCACGCTTATCTCTTTCCCCTCCTCCTCATACCCAAGTCTATGCAGCTTCCCAGATAGCAGAGCTTCTTCATGCTTTTGTGCCTTTGGGCATACTCTTGGCCCTCCTCCTGTCTGTGATCCCTTCTCACCTGCCCTGTCATATTTATGTGGCTGACTGCTAAGTCATTCTCAGCTCTGTGGGAGCTCTTCTCACACAGTGTTGCTTGAAACTCTATTTACACATCTGTGTCTTCTCTGTGCTTTGGGTCCTTGAGGACAGGAACTGTGTCTTATTCATCTTTGGATGAATAAGTAATCCAGCAGCATAGTATACTCATAGTGGACTGTCATTAATTGCTTGTAGAATGAAAGAACTAAGGAATAAATAAGTGAATACTAAAAACAGGAGTAGAGCACATTTCAAGATATTTTATATAATTTATTAAATGTAACTACTTTTCAATGGAAAGTGATCAAGACGTCTTAATTAAGAATCCACTCTGGGAGTCAGCCCAGTGGCATAGTGGTTAAGTTTGCACGCTCTGCTTCGGCAGCCCAGGGTTTGTGGGTTCAGATTGCAGGTGCAGACCTACACACTGCTCAACAAACCATACAGTGGTGGTGTCCCACACATAAAATAGAGGAGGATTGGCACAGATATTAACTCAGGGACAGTCTTCCTTAAGCAAAAAGAGGAGGATTGGCAACAGATGTTAGCTCAAGGTCAATCTTCCTCACCAAAAATAAATAAATAAATAGATAAAATCCATTCTGATTTTGCAGTAACACTCCAGGGAAAAATTTACTGACTGTAATAGACAACTTCTTGTAATGATATTTCTGTCTTTCATCACCAACCAATCTATGCTGCAAGAGTGAGTTTTTGAATTATTTGCAACACAGGTTGCTAGATATTGTAACCTTGGATCAGGGCTTGCATGTAATGTCAGTTTAGTTTAATATTTGAACGGAGACTGTCTCCAGGTTGACTGTGTCATCCTTCATTACAGTTAGTAAGTAAATTGTCAAACTGGCCAGGTGGTGTAGACTCCCGAGGTTGCCCTTTTGCATGTACCTTGAGAGTTAATAATGTTTGTTAGGTCTCCCAGCTCTTGATGTGTCACCCCAGGTCAGCAGCAGGAGTCATTGTTGTTGAAGACGTAAGGTATGATGTTTTGAGGCTTTGCTTTGGATTAGTATTTGTACAGGAAACTAAAATGTAATCTGGACATTGCTTGATCTGCTGTCTTTGCTTGTTCATGGATTATAGAACTGGAAAAATGTGAATTTCTGCCACTGTAATTGTGAATTCCTGCCATAGGACTGGGGTCAGGCGAGTTCCAGAATGGAGGTATATGGGTATGTCCTCACCACCTGGAGGAACTATGGAGGTGTGCCTGCCAAGGTGATTTGACTACTCAAAGAACTATTAGAAGCATTTCCCTGGAGCCATCCCGTGGTGTTGATTGCACCACTCAAAGGTCACCAGTTTAAGGAAGCAAAGTTGCTTCCCAGACACTGCAGCTGCTAGAGTGGAGGGACCCAGTGCTTCCACATTAGCTAATGCGGGTGTGGTTCAAAGATCATGTTGGTTAAATCTATAAAATGTTTTGAGGTCTACCTTATCCTGAGAAATTTCTCATGGTCTTTTTCTTCCTCTTTAATTATTGTTTGGTCTCTGTTCCTTTTTTTTTTTTACCTCCAAATGTCTTAAGAGAGCAGTCTTGAGTCTGTTTTTACTCAGCCAGTCATCTGATGATGGCCTGGCCTCTACCTTTGTGACTCTACTGAAATTGGTCCTGCTAACACAAGAGTTCGCACCAGCAAATAGTTGTGCGTGGTCTTGTTCCTACTGGATTTACTCAGTGGCCATTCTCTAATTCTGAAAACTCACTTTCCTCCCCTAACTTCTAAGGTTCTGTCTCCTGCATTTCTCCTCCTTCCATCTCTGGTCATCTTTCTCAGTCCCCTTATAAGTCCTTTCTCTTCCTTTTCCCACCTGAAATGCTGCTGCTCTCCAGGGCCTTATGATTTCTCGTTATGCACGCTCTCTGTGAGTGAGAGCACCTGTTTCCAAGTTTCAGTAACCACCTAGTCCCGATAGCCTCAGATCTTCATGTCTTGAGCACTGGAATGGCACTCTGCAACTGGCAGATGCATTCCCTGGTCTGGGCTGTTGGAGCAGTACCCTGGATGTTTTTTCCCACCAGCATCTCCCCACCCCCACTGTTGCTAGTGGAGGTGAAGCGATCATCCACATGGGTCACTCCTCTTTCCCTCCGCCACACTGTCTCTCTCAAAAGCAAATCTAAATTAATAATCTAGAGTTGGATTATTATTTAAGCCATGTGGCATGGTAACAATTTAAACCAAATAACTCAAATATTTTCTTTGCTTTAAGCTCATAAAGTGCCAATCACTACAGCATGTTTGCATTTATATAATACAATTATTCTGTCAACTCTATTTTATTGTTTTAGAAGTTAGGAAAATATAAACAAGGCACTTTTCTAATGAATCAAAAAGAACTTTGTAGTTCTGTCTTTTTGATTTTTACAATAGTCTTCATGCCACCATTAAACCTCTTGTATACTTCTGTTGTAGCACTTATCAAGGCTGAATGCAACTTTTCCTTTAATGGGTGTCTTAGTTTGGGCTGCTATGACAAAAATACCATAGACTGTGTGCTTAAACAACAAACAGTTATTTCTCACAGTTCTGGAGGCTTGATCAAGATCAAGTTGCCAGCAGATTTGGTGTCTGGTGATGGCCATTTTCCTGGTTCATAGATGGCCATATTCTCCTTGTGTCTTCACGTGGTGAAAGGAGCAAGGGAACTCTCTGGGGTCTCTCTTATAAGGACACTAATCCCATTCGTGAGGGCTCTATCCTCATGACCTAATCACCTCCTGAAGGCCCCACCTCCAAATACCATCACATTGGGGATTAGGTTTCAACATATGAATTTTGGGGAACACAAACATTCAGACCATAGCAATGGGTAAAATGGAGATGATAATAGCACCTGCATTCATAGGGTTCCTGTAGGGATTAAATGAGTTGCATGTAATAGAGTAGTTCGTAGCACAGAGTCAGTGATTTGCTGCTATTATTATTACAGTTGTTTGTCACTCCCACTTGCTTTCAGACTCCTTTAGAGCACAGAGGGAAGGCTTTTTAATTTTTTTTGTATGACACCGAGTTATAATCCTCGATGTATAATAAAGGCTCAGCACATGGTTCAATGAGTATTGAATTGTGCTTAAAACCTGTTTAGCCATGTTATAGAAAACGTATGTTGATAAAGGGAATAATCCTGTAACTGTCAACTTCAAGGTCTATCTTTTCTATCTTACTGTCTGTTTATTACAATGGTAATAAGGCCAAACGTTTTTCAGTGTTTGGTCTGAAAAATATGTTTGTAACCATTACAACAGAGGTATGCCTTACTGGCACAGATGTATTTCTTAGAAGTTATAAAAATTTATGTTTTCAAGTCAATTATATTTTATTTTAAAACTGTTAATTACTTTGTAAGCAACTGTGATTTTTTTTTTTTAAGATTTTATTTTTTCCTTTTCTCCCCAACGCCCCCCGGTACATAGTTGTGTATTCTTCGTTGTGGGTTCTTCTAGTTGTGGCATGTGGGACGCTGCCTCAGCATGGTCTGACGAGCAGTGCCATGTCCGCGCCCAGGATTCGAACCAACGAAACACTGGGCCGCCTGCAGCGGAGCGCGCGAACTTAACCACTCGGCCACGGGGCCAGCCCCTTTTCAATTATACTTTAAATGCACCAGGACAGTTAGCTATTCCAAAGAAATCTGGTAAATCTTTTGTAGACTGAAGAATCCTGGTAAAGTGAATAGTAACACCTAAATGTGTCAGTTTCAGGAATTCAGATTTTTATTTTGGGGTTTTCATAGAGTGAGGAACATCTGAAGTTTGTCTACATAGTACGTGGTAGGTAGTAGGCTTTAGATTGGAAGAGGTGAAATACCTTCTTATCTTATCCTTGCTTAGATGTTTGTTTATAAAATGTGGTAGGCTTGGGAAAGTACCTCAAGTTCCCGTCTGATCTAGATTCTTTGAACTCTGTGTGTGTGTGTGTGTGTGTGTGTGCATTTAATTAGAAAAACAAATTTTTCATCTTAAATATTCTATTATTGATAAATATTGACATTCTTATAAAACACTATGATATTAATTTTGGAAGCTTACCAAAGTAAGCTTATATTAGTCGGTTAAAAGCTATGACTTTACTAACTTCTTTTCGGATTTGAATCAAAGTCCTAAATCTTTTTGTTTACTCCATCAACCTTATCTAAGCTACTGAATATGGATGAATAATATCTAATGTTTATCTTTTTGGGTGGGCAGATTTGCAAACATTCTTTTTGTCTGTGAGTGAATGTGTCCTAGAGAGTCCACTGCCTGTCTCCATGTCATTGATGATGAAAGGTTACTGTTTAACCCAATGCATGTCTATCATCCGAATAAACAGGCATAAGACAATTTATTTGTTTAGGCCTCCTTAGTGGTCAAAGATACAGAAATAGTGAACACAGAAACCTGTTTTCTTCGACTGTTCACAAAGAATTGGTTTTAGCCTTTTGATGGTTAGAGCATGCTTTTATATTTGAATTTTAAATAATGTTTTAAGCTTAATAATTACTTAAGAGGGATTTTGGACTGTTAATTTGAGACTGCTTTATTTAACCAAGAAAATGTTTAATTATCATAAAGAGTTTAGATTCTATATTCATATTGTTATAAATAATTATGCTTGAGATTTAATTTGGCGTGTGTGCTCATAACACTCATAGTATCTCTAAGATTTTATTTAGGGCATTGTGGAGATATCATGTTTATTACAATTAGATTAATGCAATTCAGACATTTATAGGGTGTCATGTAAAGTTTCATTTATAACCTTTTATAACTGGTAAGAAACATCTGCATTTTAAACATGAAAATTGTACAGCTAAGTTTTGATTATCGTGGACCTGATAATGTGTAGTATAAGTAATTAAAGTGGAGGCTCCGGTTTTCCTTTATGACATTACTCCAGTTTATTTAACGAGTACTTGCTGAGCTCTCACACCAGAGCGCGGACTCTGTATTTGACTCAGATTGCTACCATTGAGGTCTGTGCCACGTAGCAGAAGAGAGAGCCTTATTGTGTGCACAGCCTTAGCCCAGGAAAGAGAACTGCCTTCCTTCCCTGCCTGGGAACTATCCATGCAGAGCTATGAGAGCCCTGAGGGGGGACTTGGAGACTTGAGCTGTGCCTGGTGGTGGGGATGGGGGTGGGCTAAAGATGGCTTACATGAAGAGGTGAAACATATATTTTGTGATGTATTGTACAAATGTCTCCCAATTACCTGCAAGATCTCAGGTACCCTCAGCCCTGCCCCAGTGTTCCATGGGTTCACGGAGACTTGGGGAAGGGAAGGAGATGGAGGAGGTGATGGAGCAGTGGGAGGATGCTCAGCCCCTTCCCTGGTCTTCAAGCCTTTCTGAGGATTTCTTAGAGTGTGTAGACGAGGCCGACAATTGGTAATCCGTCAGCCTGCAGGTGTGTTTTATTTGATTTCATAGTATTTAAAAACTTAATTTAAAACAGTCAACATTTCACATATAGAAAGATTTCACATGAAAATCCAATTGAAAGATCGGCCACAATCAGTCTGCTTTCCTGCAAGGTGACTGACTGGCCGGAGCTGAAGAGTACCTGCTTTTATTTATGTCTCTGCCTGATCTTGTCACTCTTTGGGTTTGCAGCCCCTGCGGTAGAACGTGGCTGTCTCTGGTTTGTGGTCTACCTGGAGGGTTTGCTGAGCCTCTGTCCCTCACTCCTGCCTCCTTCCATTTCCCAGTCTAAAAATCAGCATTGACAACAGATATCAATCTATAAAAACACAAAAACACCTGGAAGTGTGTTCATCACGACCCTGATATTTATAGATTTTTTTCTTTGTTTAAAGTATGTTTACCATGTTCGTGGAAAGTGCTTATATTTTCCATTTTCTATTTCCCTTTATTTTTTGCTGGGACAAAAAGCAATGTTTATTTTCATTTCATTTCATTGCAGAGTAGCCAAGAGACAAAATTATTTTAAGCTAAGTCCCTCCACTTTAAATAAAGTTTTCTAAACTTTTCATATAGCCTAGATAAAAATTTTTCTGAAGCAGATTGAATTCATAAATATTATTTTGAGAATCAGATGCGTATTTTTATTTTAAGCTATATTACTTTGCCTTCATGTATGTCCAGTTAGTCTAATACGAATAGAGTAAAAAGCAGTTTTATTTGTAAGGGTTTTGTAAATTGTATAAGAATTATAAAATATTTTTCTTTTCTTTTCTCACAAAATTCTTCCAGCGAGTTGAAAATGGTGACTTCAACTGGATTGTTCCAGGAAAATTTTTAGCATTTAGTGGACCACATCCAAAAAGCAAAATTGAAAATGGTAGGTTTTTCTTTATTTTACCATCCAAAAATTTATTTCAGTTCATTTTCTTTAATTTCTTTATTTCCTCAGATAATCCTTTCTTTTGGTAATATTTGCCAAAGAATATTTATTCCTAATTTTAAAAATTGAACAGTAGTAATGAGTGTGTTAAATATTTTAGTTTAGTAGGTAGAGCTATAATCACTTTTAAAACTAGCAAATTTTTAGGTTGCCCTAAATAGGATGCTCACTTTACTTGACCCAATTATCAAAGAAAAATCTGAGAAAGAAACTGGTCCATCAATAAGCAGATTGCTGAATCCTATCATTGGTTCTCACATGTGTTTGGTGGTAGAGTGCTACACATCAAGGTCTTTGGGGAACACTATGTTGCGTAATGACGATAATGACAATAGCTGTCTTTTATTGAGTAGTAACCAGGTGCTAGTTACTAGCTAATCACAGCGTTATCTCATTTAATGCATACATGACTCTGTGAGGTGTAGGTACTATTCTCTCCCTTTTACTGAGGGTTATGAAGAGGGAATTTGCCCAAGCTTCCTAAACATTGCCACTGCACTGATACTGAGTTCCATCATGACAACTTGGAACAGTTTTCTAGCTGACAGTGATTAAATTATGTATTTGCAGTATATGGATAGCCATGGGCATACATAATCAGGAAAAATAAATAAAAGCAAAACAAAAAATAATTCTCTTGAATGAAACGTGATCAGCTATATGAGTTCTCCCATTCGTATTTATTTTCTACTTTATTATTTTTTTCCATTTGGTAACACTCCCTAGAAGATAAGTAATGATAGGTACCAAGGGTTTAAGAATAATTTATGAGAGAAGTTCTTAAAATTGAAAACTATTACCCATGAACATATAGCTTCTTTTTTTGTTCTTATCTGCTTGCAGAGCTGAAACACTAGTACCCTGAGGGAACGTAACTTGAAACCCCTAGTCTAGATTTATTCTTCTTTCATCATCATCATCATCATAAGTATTTATTCTAAAGTCTAGTTTCATTGTATATTGTTACTCATGCATTTAGATTTGATAATTTGTTTGAGTTTCCGCAGATGTGCTTATCATTTCCCCAACTATTACGTATGGACCAGGGAACTCTGCTGGAGTCATGGTTTCCTCTGTGGATGGGCAATCCAGGTCTAGAGAGTTAAGCTGACAAATAGAAAGCCTCTATACTGAAGCCAGAATTAGATCTTCTCATTCACAAATTTGCTGATGAATCTCTTTTGCTCCAGACATTGATAATTAACCTCTGTCATGTTGGGTTGTTGGGAACAACACGTTGAGTGCCTCAGGAAGCTGCCTTCTGACAGTTGGTCTTTGAAGACAGGATTGATTAAATCCAGCTTTGGCCTTCTGTGCAAAATGATCTGACTCAGAAAATCTTAGTAGGTGTATGGTTGTAGTAGTGCCTTTGTTGTTGGGTGTTCATCTGGCAACATTGAAAGATTTTTGCCATTTGGGAGTCATGTGTTTTATGAAATTTTCTGGAAGAGGAGATGAGAGATATAATTAAAAAATCATTTAAAATATTTTTATAGAGGTAATACATGATTTTTTTAAGAAAAGAAAATGCAGACAAACTATTGAAAGAGCATAAAAATGACCTATAATTCTACCCAAGTTTTCTGGGTTTATATTTGGTGATGGGATTATTGGGGATTTTAATTTTCTCCCATCTGCTTCTCTGTATTTTTTACTTGCACATATTTTTTTTTCTCTCTCAATGAATACACACACATTTATAAAAAAAATTTTTATAGGCATGGGATCATTACATAATTATTATCTTATAGCAGCTTTTTTGACTTAACATATCACAGACTTCTTTCCGTGGCAGTAAGTGTGGAGCTGCATTATAAATTTCCATGGCACATTGCATACTATTCAATGACTGTGCCATAATTTTCCCAATTAATTAATTTTTTGAATGAGATCTAAGTTGTTTACAGGTTTTCATTTTATAAAAACTGTTATTGTTGGCCTACATGTTTATACATCCTTTTTGCAGCTCCAGTTTCTTCTCTAAATTCCTGGAAGTAGAATCACTAGATAAAAGGATATGAATATTTTGTGTGATAGTTCTTAATTATCAAAAATCTTAAAAAATTCTTTTTGGTCCCATAATGCAATATAGAGAAATAATTAGAGCTGCCATTTGCTTATATGCCAGGAATGGTGCTAAATAGACACACATCATCTATTCACTGATCAGAACTGCCCTCTGGGGTAGGTGACAGCGAGATGGAGGGTTAGAGGAGTTGGTTTACATGCCCAGGTTCACACAGCCGGAATGTGGCAGCGTGTGGATTCAAACACAGGTCTCTGATTCCAAATTCTGTGTTCTTTTTTATTTTATTACATGTTAGGGGAAGTACATGTTCAAGAAGAAAATTCAAGCAATGTAGATAAAAAGTCACCTGTAATTATATAATCTAGAAATAACTGCTATTAAGTTAAGCACCCTGACAGTGCTGCTTACCTAATATTTATCTGTTTTTATGATGTCTAGAACAATTTCATTTAAGGCTGTCATTAGTGAAATAGTGATGTTTTACCGGAATCACCATTTTAAGATCTGATATTCACTAGAAGGTCCATCATATTTTTCTGTAAAGGGCTTTAACTTTGTAAATCTTTTTTGAACTTAGAAAAATAATTTTGTGGGGCCAGCCTGGTGGTATGGTTGTTAAGTTCACATGCTCCTCTTGGGCAGCTTGGGGTTCACCAGTTTGGATGCTGGGCGTGGACCTACACACTGCTCATCAAGCCATGCTGTGACGGCATCCCACATAGAAGAACTAGAATGACCTATGACTGGGATATACAACTGTGTACTGGGGCTTTGGGGAGAAAAAAAAAAGAGGAAGATTGGCAACAAATATTGGCTCAGAGCCAATCTTCCTCACCCCAAAAAATGGTAATAATAATAATTTTGTGATGGAATTAGTAAACTTGATCCAATTACAGTGAAATCTTGGCATATATATGTGTATATATACATATTTATTTATTTACTGAGGAAGATTTGCCCTGAGCTAACATCTGCTGCTAGTCTTCCTCTATTTTGTATGTGGGATGCTGCCACAGCATGGCTGACAAGTGGTGTAGGTCCATGCCTGGGATCCAAACCTGGGCCACCAAAGCAGAGCATGTGGAACTTTAACCACCAGGCCACAGGGCTGGCCTCTCTCTATTTTTTTTGAATTGGGAAAGCCTGTGTTTCCTGAGGAGGCTGAAAGTCATTTTGGGGGTTAGTAGAAAAGGTAGATTTTCAAGGAATTAACACTCAAATAGCTGTTGCCAGGATGTAGCAAAAAGAGGGGCTAAAATCTTGATGTCGGGGCAGAATGCATTATAAGAGTCTTAAGTGTGTGTTTGTGTCAACAAAGCAGCTAGGAGTTTCTTTCAGCCACCCTGGCTCACATTGTTTTAACAGTGGGGAAGAGACGACCCCTACTTTCTTTTGATTAAACAAGTTTGAATTGATAATAATATAGCAGTAGAATGGAACATATTTTAGATTTCAAAATTTCCAAAAGAACCCCCAAAACTCTCAGGTGGCAATGTCCTTCTCATCTCTGTTTAAAAAAAAAAAGAAAGAGGCTTGCCGAGTGGCTAAGTTCGCATGCTTCGCTTTGGCGGCCCAGGGTTTTGCTGGTTCGTATCCTGGGCGTGGACATGGCACCCCTCATCAGGCCATGCTGAGGCGGCGTCCCACATGCCACAACTAGAAGGACCCACAACTAGAATATACAACTATGTACTGGTGGCTTTGGGGGAAGAAGAAGAAAAAAGAAGATTGGCAACAGTTGTTAGCTCAGGTGCCAATCTTAGAAAAAAAATAAAAATAAATAAAAATAAAAATTAAGAAAAAGCACAGAGAAAGACAGCTTGAGCCAGGGAATCCCAGCAATCTGAAGCGTCAGCCTGCTCATCTGGTGAGAGAAGCGAGGTGTGAAGAGCCTGGCCGGTTGAAGCCTGGCTCTGCCACTTACTGGCCGTGTGAGCTCTCAACTTCTCTGAGCATCAGTTTCCTTCTATATCAAACGAGGGAGATAGGATAAACATTGCAGGCACCTAGTGAGGATCGGAGATATTAGATGAAGGGCCTTGCACAGTGTCGGGCACATAATAGGTGTTTATTAGATAGCAGATATTCTGATTACATTTTTATCATTAATGAGCCTAGTAAATATATTTTATTGTCTTCTACATTTGCCTGCCTATTTTGCAGTTTTTACTTTTAATAATGACTTGGTGGACTATTCATTTGACCCTGCTACCCTTCAGTTTCCTAACTTTAAATGAGGGGCTGGGAAGAGATGAATTTTAAAATCTCTCTTAGTTCTGAAATTCCATTTCTGCTTTTGCTCGGTGCCAGGGCTCTGCCTGTGCTTTACTGATGCTAGGGCACCCTCTAGCGGCCAGATGGAGTAAGGGTCGATGAGTGCTCCGCCTTGCACATTGCTAAAACCAGTCGCCCATCAAAAGCATCCGAATGCACTGATAACACCCACAGACAGTTGTTCAGAGGTCAAAGAATATTGTCATGTTTGTTGGTTATGACTCATTTGAAACAATTTGGAAGATTTTTAAGAAACCTGCTCACCAGCTCTAGAAAGTGCAGCACCTAATGTCATATAATTTTCCCTTATTTGGAAACCCAACAAATAGAATCAAGTTGGATCTTACCCGAAATCAGCCCCAGTACAGGCCCTGGAATCCGGCCACCAGGGTTCTGATGCTGCCCCGTCTCTTGCCAGCTGTGTGTGCAAGGGCCAGTTCACTTTCCAGCCATCAGTCATGGAGTAATTGCAAGGTGTAATCAGTTGATACACACGAAGCACTCAGTTTACTTCCTGACTTTATAGTAAACCCTCAATAAATGTGAGGTGCAATTGTTATCATGATTGTAGTTATTTCAATGTCCTATTGCCGTGTTTGGTAACTGTCCAGCATTCTTTTCTCAAAAAGCGTACAGAGTTGCTTTTAATAGTCGGTTTAGGTGTGTTATCTATAATGCCATTTACTCCTGATGGAAATCCATATGTGAATAGAGAATTTCTTAAATGCTCGGTGGAGGAGGGGAAGGGATAGACACCAAACCAAGCATTAGCCCACTGGCTGACAGGTCCATCGTGGAGGTGCCAGGAATGCTGGGAACCCAGGAGCAGAAGCGCTTGTCAGCCTGACACATGAAGGGAAGGCTTCCCATATGTTCCTGAGCGCTCTCCTTCCCTTTCTCTACATGATAGGAAAGCTCTTGTTTCCTTATGCCAACTGCAGTTCTTTTTCCCTTTAGGCTGGGAAATACTTTGAGCACATAAACGAACTGAGGAAACAGATTTAATTTTTCCAGGGTGAAAAACATCTGTTTTCTCTAAATGTGTGTGTATAAGTCAGTGTTTCTACACAGAGGATTGTAAATAAGCTCTGTATTACCTGTTTGCTCAAAAGCAGCACGGTCTGTGAACACCATGCATCTGGGCTGCAGATTGGTTAGGCCTGCCTTCCCCTGCTGCCTCCATCCGTTGTGTAACCCTGGCCAAGTGTACCAGGTAGGGCTTTTGGTTGCAGGCAGCAGAACCAATTCTGGTAAATTAAACCAAAAAGAAGAAGGCATCTATTGGAATTATGTTGGGTAGCTCACAGCCTGCAGAGGAAGGCTGGAGAATGAGGCTTAGAAAATGAACAGGATCCAGGGGAGATAAGGCATCGGCAGGGTCCAGGCAGAAATGGAAACCACGCTATTTCAAACAGAGGGAATGTAACACAAGGGATTTGTTAAAGAGAGTCCTAAAAAGTAAAAGAACTAGAATATTGTGGAGGAAACAGCTACTGCCTTTAAGGCTGGGGGGCCAGAAGGGAAAAAGTGGGGTTCCCAGAACCTAGGAGCTCTGAAGGGCATGCCACACAGCTGGTGTTTGCACTTGGGGGCTGAGGAGTGGAGACTGCGAGCCTGGGCTGCAGGCTGGTGCTGAGAGTGCCAGGCTAAGCTGGGAGCTCTGGCTGCTCCCCTCTTCTGCTGCTGAAGCTCATGCTGGCCCCCAGACAGAAGTGCCTTCTCCCTCCTCTGGCCTCCAGTCGCCCTTCAGTGCCTCCCATTTTTAGAACTGACAGGAAGCCAGCTGGAAAGGCAGTCTGGGAAATGTAATATGCAGACCCCAACCCTAGTATCACTGAGCAGGGCATAGGAGAATGGTCTTGCTGCTGAGAGAAAATAGGAAATGACCAGCATACACAGGGTTCGAGGCCACAGGAAATACGGCCGAGGGCATAGTGCAGAAACAGCTGCTCCCCACGCCTGGAGCCCACCATCATGGATGAGCTCTCAGTGAGATCGTATTGTCTGAAATGCCGGGAGCCCGTAAACCCAGAATGGGTACAGCTGCGATGATCAGTGTGCTGGGAAATTAGCCCCCTTAGCCCCTGGGGCTGCTGGACAAGGCCTATAGTGGCCAAAGCCCCCAGTGTCACCTTGGTTGATTGGCCAAGTCTAGGTCATGTGTCTGTAACCCAGCTGACACCGTAGCTCCTAGGAATACTCACGTGATGCTGAATGCACTCAAAATAGAAGGGGCGTTAGAGGCTGACCACCCGTTCTCCTCAAAAAAGAAAATCTACCACAAAATGACGCAACCTCTTTTAGTTTCTTAATCCGTTAAGTGGGGTTAACTGTTCTTAACAGGCTGTTTTGATAATTAAAAGAAATGGTAGGCAATTGTGACGTGTACATGGCACGTGTCTCGTAATCAGTCTCTTTTGTGGGGGATTGCATTTTACCTTAAAGCTATACTTCTGACCCAAAAGCCTTCACTGTAGTTGAAAAGCATTTGTCAAGTGGAATAAAAAGCACAAAGAATCATTGCAGGCCTCCTGTGCACATTTGAGGGCTTCCAGAATGCCTCCGTGTTGGCTCGAGAGGAGTGCTTCAGGATTTGAATTCCAGAGGCTGAGGTTTTGAACTTTCATGAGGGATTCCTGGTAGAGAAGGTCCCCCTCCTCCAGTGTCTTTTACACTTCTTCAGACGGCTGCTTTCAGGAATGTCCTGCCACCTCTTGCTCTCTCCTGAAATGCCTTTTCCTCCTAAGCACAGTTGAGATGGATAAACTTCCTCGAGAAGGTTTTCGTGTCCCCCTGGCTGGGGAAGAGGACACGTGTGCCTTTTGCTGACAGCTCCTTCTTTCCTACAGGCTACCCTCTTCACGCCCCTGAAGCCTACTTTCCTTATTTCAAAAAGAATAACGTGACTGCCATCGTGAGGTTGAACAAAAAGATTTACGAGGCGAAGCGCTTCACAGACGCTGGCTTCGAGCACTACGACCTCTTCTTCATAGACGGCAGCACCCCCAGCGACAACATCGTGCGAAGGTTCCTGAACATCTGTGAGAACACGGAAGGGGCGATCGCGGTTCACTGCAAAGGTGCGTGTGAGGCTGCGGGGGGCACTGTGTTTCTGCAAGTGAGTGAGCCAAAAACCAGCAAGTCGTGTAAAATGAAACCAGCGTCTTAGGAAAAAAATGAGGTTGGTTTCTTTCAGAAAACTGGAACACAAGCCTGTTTAGATCACCGCTTCCTAAAGAAAGATTGCTTGGATGTGGATAGTCGGTGGTGGTGTGGCTTCCTGGACAGGTAGTGTTTCTGGCCTGACCTTAGCAAGTTCATGCCCACCAGTACCAGGGACCACGATGGGGCCACAATTGTTAAGAAGCAGGGGTTGTTGGTTACCCTTTCTCTTTTTCTTCCAGAATTGCCCATCTCTTTTCCGTCCTCTTCTGGAAAAACCCATCTGATCGTGAATGTCCTCATTTTATGATCCGGCTCTCCGGACCCCCATTTCACCCTCTGCTCCTCCCTTCCCCTACTAGTCTTCTGCACCATGGCACAGTGTGTCTTCCCTGCCCATTGCCAGGGGACAGGTCATTCATTGTCTGGCTTACTTGCTGCAGACATGTTACTGCTTCTTTGAAGGAACTGAAAGACTTCGTTATAAAAGTGAATCTCTGGTCTCCAGGGGTGGGTACTTTGGGATAGGGATCGTTCAGATGATAGGAGGCATAAGGTTGCCTGATGTAGCAACTGAAAATATAGGACACCCAGTTAAATTTGAATTTTAGATAAACTATGAATACTTTCTTCATATGTCTCAAATATAGCACAGAACATTCATTCTGTATTTTATCTGGCAACCTTGTGTCAGCTACTCAGAAAGTATGAAATAACATTTGCTCTAAGCCTAGTCGTTAGACTCTGAGGAGGCTCAAATTCCATGTTAGATTTCCCAGCACGGTGGAAGCTCTTTCACTGGGTCTTTGGTTTCAGTGAGGAGAAGAGAAATCCCTTTGACCACCCCTGGGGATGAGCCTCTAGTTCCTCACAAGCAGCTCTTCTTCATGCCACTGGGGGGTGCTGTTCTTATGGTTTTGGGTCTGAGAAACGGTTTCTGTCGAGTTTTGTGCTAATTGTCTAGTAGGTGTTGGGGATTGTACCATTCTTTTCATGTGCCTAGTGCTGCTGAAACTGACTTATTCACACAAACGTGGCTTTGGTTCTGACAGAAATTAAAATACCATTTTGTAGGCCCTTGTTTCTATGTTTAAGATTCGAGTAGGTGGAGGTACTTTGCTGAACATGTGAGTAATAACGGGAAGCTGCGTTTTTCCAGAGACCCAGAGACATGGAGATGAGCTGCACGTGGCCCCGATTTAGATGATGGCTCCTATGTTGGGCTTCATCCACGGTGACATAGACTCCACCTTCCCCTTCCCTGTTTCTTAGCAGGATGGGGCCCTGGCTTGCAGGATTTCCTGCCTTTGGGATGGGGTGGTGGGTCTGTTAGGAAGGTGTCTTTTGTTCCCTCATTGTAACTGCCGCTTTCAGTTCTGTTCAGGTCACAGTGGGGTGTGGTGCATGTGCACCCTAACTTTGCCTTTCCATCCCATTTTGTTCGATTGTCCAGGCCTAACAAAAGCCTGCGTTTCGTGTATTTCAAATATCATGGAACTTGAGAATTGGTGGGACGATGGCAGCTACCAACGTTTAGTGGGAGATATTCACATGGTCTCTTTCAAAGTTTTGGTGTCATAAAAATCAGTGTTTTTCCTGTGATTAATTCGGCCTTGTTTCCTTGTCAATTAGTTTTAAGATTAAGAAGTCTTATAGTTTATCTGTGTGTCATGTCTTAGATTGACAAATTCAAGGGAGAAGAAACTCAAAGCTTTCATTAAAACTCAGCATCTCTCTTAATTAGCATTCTTCACCTAACAAACATTGTGAAAATAAAACTCTGTGGTGTTAAACATTCTTGTTACAGGTATTCTCTGTGTTACATCCATGACCTGTGAATGTTGATACTTTAAGAAATATATATAGCAGAGGTTTTTACATTTTTTAAATTTAAAATCAGAACCTTTAATATTGAGGTCGGTTCTTGTATAGGAAGGTCACATTTACATGTGGTGACATCTTTTTGAGAGTGTTATTTCATTTGCTTCCACTTGTATACACATGTAGGGTTCTTTTATAAGGATTACACTTTTGATTTAATTACAGCTGGATTGCTTTTAATAGCGTACTTATCTACTATAGGCCTGTTAATTATTTTGACATCTGCCCTAATTAAGTCAGCTTAATTTTCTGGGGAGTCAACCAGCAGTGAGCATTTTAATTGAACTACAAGGAGGAGGGAGAGAGGATTTCATCTTATGTCAAGTGAACTTTGGTAGCTGCTGGAAAGAGAGTGAATATGTCGTCTCAACATAAAGAGAGTTGTATATATAGAGACAAACTAGAAACTAGTTTGCCAGGAACACGTGAAATCTTGGAATTCAGTATCTGCAGTTTGCCTTCTGGTTGATAAAAGGAATGGCTATGAATTCTTGAAATTTTCCAGCACAAATAGTAATTTAAAAGATGGCAACATTGTGACGTCCTGGAATGTGATTGTTGATGTTCTATGGGGATTTCAGAAAATGCCTGGAACTGTGAGGCAATCGGCGTTTAACTTAGTATAAATAGAATACTTTTCAATGTCTTCTCTTGCTGTACCAGGGAGCCCTTTAATTATGAATGCTTTAAAAAATTTGTTAAAGTTTTTATAGAAACTTAGTGAAATGTTCCTATTCTGTTGAATTGTGGTAAGAGCTCCTAACTATTGAGTGCTAAGTAGTTTCTTTTTATAGATCTAAATTATAGACTCTTTTTAAAAGGGAGAAGCAACTTTAGTTTCAGAGAAATTTGAAAATTTTCTGCACCACCTTTTTTTGATCGTGAGTGTGTGTGACCAGGAGCTTAACTGAGGGACCCAGACAGCCCCTGGAACAGAGAGGGGAGCAGAGAGAGAGCGATAGTGTTGTCTCCACAGAGCCCGTCTTCTCTCCAGAGACCCAAGTTGGTGACTCGAGGGAGGGACCCTGGAAACCAGCTGGGCCCTGGCTCCTGCTGCAGGCTGTCCAGCTGTGTTTTATCAATGTGATTACCTGTGGTCTCGTCAGAGGTCTGGGGAGGTAACAACTTTGCAGAAACAGAAAGTATTCGCCCCGGACGGAAACAGAAAAGCAAATCGATTTTAACTCTTATGTTAAAGGAAAAACCCCACTGAGAGCATAATTAAACTTCCCTCTTTTCTAAAGAATGCTGATGCTTGATCTGGGGCAAAAGGGACTTGAGACGAAAACAGCCCCTCCCCCCAACACAGACCTTGTCTAATAAAACAGTGTAAATAGAATTTTTAAAAAGGGAGGGTGAATGGGAAGGGAATGCCTGGCCTCTATAAACAGGTGCTTGATTGTAATTTCATTTGCATTTTTCAAAGGTATTCCTCAATCCCAGGTGATATTGCCCCCAAGGTGAAAAAACTGCTTTTTGGGGGTAAAAAACATTGTTTTTTGGTGTAAAGCACAGATTTACATACAGTACATAAACAGATATGCAGTATATCTGTGGCAGTAAGATCTCATGGGGGATGATTAAGGGAAAAAAAGTCTAAAGAGGCTCTTGGAGGAGGCGGTAATGAAAAAAAGGTTGAGAAACACTGATTTAGAGACAGCTCTTTCACATTTTGATGTTCATGAAACTAGGATGGACCTTAAAATTGATAGCTTGTCATGGTTTAATTTTTTCTTCCTTAGTGAAACTTATTGGTGTATGACACCATTAGACGACTTGATGCCGTCTTAGATTTGCTGACGTACTGTGTGTTTCAAAGCACCGAGCAGGTTAGAGATGATTCTCTGTATCATTTCACTAAGGAAAGCTGACAGAAGGACCCCTCCTTTGCGGGGAAGATTCTTAAACATATGAAAAATAAAACCATCAACTTTCCCCTATTTTTTTCTACCTAAATGTTTTCCCAGATGAAATTGACATTGTACTAGTTTTCCAGGCCAAAAGTATCAGTCATCTTAACTTTCCCTGTGACCCAATCAAAGCGTCTTTCTAATTCAGCTCTCCCTTTTTATTACCGCTGTCCACCCCTCCTCTCCTGCCCAGCCTTCCAGCTCCTCTCTCTGGCTCCTGGCTCGGCCTTTTCCAATCCAGAGGTATGCTGCTCCCAGATCCATCTGCTTTTATCATCTCGCTTTCTTGCCCCCCAAATATATCGTGCTTTTTTTTTGCCCTTTCCATTGGTTAAAGGGAAAATAACAGATTTTATATGATAGCAGTTGTATGTTTATTAGCTGTTGATAATATCATGAATTCTGTAATACTTTTTAAATGAGTTGAATTTTGTTGCTCGAAGCATCATCTACATACATTTGAGGAGTTATAACACATATATGCAGGCGCTGTGACTTAGTCAGCGCTCAGAGCACCGTGTGTCTGGAACTGGGGACTCCCGATAATGCGTTAGCAGTCCTCATTGTCTTTGGCCCACGATTGGTAACCTGCTTCTCCTAAGTACAGGCTCCTCCACTTGACTCAGAGGCGCTCTTTAATCTGGCCCCTCCCCACCCTTATTTTCCTTATTTTCCACTCGACACACACTGACGCATTCCCCAGACCAGCCAGGTTTTCATTCATTAGACCCTTTGCCCAAAATGTTTTGTGACTTTCCTATTCTTTAGTCTGCTACGAAGTCCTTGTCATCCATGACACATTCTTGGAAGACACCAGCAGCTCACAGAGTCCCTCCTCCTTTCTCTGGGAGCCCAGTTTCAGTTTAAATTTCTTTGCTTATTGTTTCTTGGTTAATATTCTTGTGTCTACAACCACTGTGATAACTCATTGTGGTCAAACATATCCTTGCTTATATCTTTCTCTTGTGAGCGGAGCCCTGTCTTGCATATCTTGTAGGCAATGAATAAACATTTGACTAGCTAAATCTAGTGTTTAACACTAGAGACAGCCCTGATGGCCTAGTGGTTAAAGTTTGGCATTCTCACCCCTCTGGCAGCCCAGGTTCGGTTCCCGGTTGTGGAACCACACCATCCATCTCAGAAGCCATGCTGTGGGGGCGGCTCACATATGAGAACTAGAAGGACTTACAACTATGATATACAACCATGCACTGGGGCTTTGGGAGGAAAAAAGAAGAAGAAAAAAGAGGAAGATGGCAACAGATGTTAGCTCAGAGCAAATCTTTCCCTACAAAAAAAAAAAAAAAGACAGAGCCTCTTTGTCTTTCTATAAGAAAAGTGTATACGATGGGAACAGATTTTAAGTAGTAGAAAAATAACTCAGCACAGTGCCTTGCTCACGGGTGGTACTTAAAAGTTTATAGTACTGAATTTACTTTCAAGAATCCAGATATGGAAAGATTTAGAAAATGCCTGTAAATAAGCATTATTGGCTCAGCACTATAAACCTCACGAGGGCAGGCATCTGCTTGTCTTCATATTTCTATCCCCAGCATCTCTCATGGTGCTTCACACACAGTTGGTCCTAGTCAATACTTGTGGAATGTTTGTAGAATGAGTAACTGAACGGATGAGCCAAGAGTGGAAAGAATCTGGGGTGAGAAACAGGACACTTCGGGGATCTAAGTCCTGAATTCCACATTCACTTGTTATACTAATATGAGTCAATGGGTTAGTATCTTTGGGCATCAGCTGTTCTGGTATATGGACAAGAATCACTATATTTGAAAACCTACAGTTTGATCAAGTTTTTGAGTATTTTTGGGAAAGGAGGTCACTAGTGTGTGTGTGTGTGTGTGTGTGTGTGTGTATATATTTTTTTTAAAGATTGGCTAAAATGTAAAGTTCTATCACTTTTATTTCTCTGGAGACAGGAAAAAATATAACAATTTGTAAAAACACTTTGAAGAAATCAGAGTTCATGTTAGTAACCAAAACTTCTTTGAAAATCATTTCTAATTGCATTACTTTATCCTACGTAACAGAAATTGGGTTCAACATAAAGAAAATACACTGACACAAAAGTTACTTAAAAATGCAGGAGCTTCAGGAAGTGAAACTGGAGCACTTCTGTTTGCTTCGTTCTTTCTCAGTGGGCTGTGTGCTTCCACAAGGGCAGGGACCATGGCTGTTCTGTTTGGCCCTGAATCCCCAGCTCCTGGCACAGTACCTGGCAGGTGGTAGGTGCTCCATCAATACCTGTTGATGGAGGAAATAATGAAATCCTGGTCTCTGATTGACTTCAATAGAGGTTAGATTTGCCGCCTGATAGAGATAGTATTGAAACCATCGTGGGTGAGGTAATTGATGGGGCTTGATGATGTCTGTGGTGTCTTCTAACTTTGATTCTATGATTCTTTATTGGAAAATAAGTTAAAAAAACTAACCATTTAAATAGGTTAAAAACCATGGCCATGATAATATAATCAGTTACACTACTGACTCAGGGGTCACACACACAGGCTGTTAACCGTAGGTTCATCTACAGCCTGGGCTGGGGCCAAGGATGAGGATCATGGAGACAATGGACAGGGGACCTTTATAAGGGCTTGTCATGGAACCAGCCTTGTCTTAACAATACTCACAATGACAGTCATTCCCAAAGCCCCTCAGGGGTTGAACTCCATGGATTTTCAAGACCCTTGCTCTGATTTTTATATTTTCTTATATATGTTTATTTTAATCATGGGATCTATCTGTTAAAGATTTCTTAAGGTAGAATTATCTTTTAACCTGACATCGTGTAAAAAGCATTACGTTATTGTCTGGGTTCAAAAGTCTTCCATTCTGCTTGAAACCACTGCAGTTGCCGGACAGTGTTTGATTTCAGTGTTTTTGTGGGTGCATCTGTTGTATTTTGTATTTCTTGTTCTGTCTCCCTCTCTTACAGCTGGTCTTGGAAGAACAGGGACGTTGATAGCCTGTTATGTCATGAAACACTACAGGTTTACACACGCTGAAATAATTGCTTGGATCAGAATCTGCCGGCCAGGCTCCATTATAGGACCGCAGCAGCACTTCCTGGAAGAGTAAGTATATTGTCTTCATCATCACATTCCGTCCTTGCTCCCGATCAGGGCCACCTCTTTTCCTCCAGTTGTGGCCTGTGTCAAGCGTGTGGTTATAAAATGGCTGCATTGTTCGAGGAGTCTGTGCTTCTAATGGAATATTGTTGATTTGACAGCTAATGCATTTTAACTTCGTACTTTTGTATCTTTTAGATCAGGTGAGAGAGAGAGGAAAATCACAGAGCCATCTCTGCCTACCTTTTTTCTGTCATTTTCTATGTGTGATCTGGCTACGGTGCAATTTTCTTGTGTCATCCCACTTGGCGCTTTTCATTCTTTTCTTTTGTTTGCGTGTCTAAAAGCGGGATGAAAAAAAACCCCACAACTAAGGTCAGTGAGTGATTTCCGTGACATTGCTGCTCTCCTGAGAACTAACTAAACTGCTAATGGAGCTGCAACTTACGAGTTACCAAGGAAAGAAAAAAGTAACTGGGTTTTAGTCCTGGCCCTGCCACTAGCTTTGTGACCGTTACTTAGAAGGATACTTATAAATTAATTAGTTAATTCCATCAGTCATTCATTCACAATTTGTCAAACCTCAGCCTACAAGGGGGAGTGCTTTAACTTGTAAGGGCACAACCCTTTCTAGTTTCCCCTTAAAAATGTTAGAAATCTCCATCAATTTACCCATTAATAAAATGTGGAGGTGAAATTAGCACTAGCTCGTTTAGGTCCAGCTCTGAAATGTTATCAGTTACTGATATCTTACATTGAAATTTCATTGTTTTTCTTTTTATGCTGGGATGACTCTACTTTGAATTGCATCCTTTTCCATATAATTAATTCCTTTCCCCTTTAAATCATCTTATGTTGGTGAGAAACAAATGGTCAAGAATTTCACAGAAGGATGCTGTATGTAAGCCATGTAAGTCTCTGAAATGATAAAAGGCTTTGAGCCTGCTGAGGAATTACTTTAGTTGCCAATCCCAGAGGGAATAACAGATAAGAAAATAAGTGCTGAAAGTGGGCAGTTAAACTTTAGCTTCAAAGAATGAGGCAGAAGTCAGATGAATACAGAAGAAAAAATACCTAAGCACAGGATCATTAAGAAGACAGAAGTTCCTAGGTTTTTGCCTATGAGATACAAATAAAATAATTCTGTGATTCGAGAGCTGTGTGCTTTATCAGATCCTCCGCCACCCTCTGTTTTGCATTGTGCGCCTGCAGCGGGAGCTTTGAGCTGTGTCCCCTGCGGGTGCTTGTTGTACTAATTGCTTGAATAAATGCTGAATAAATATCTTTAGAATTAGAAAACCAAAACCAAAACATTCCTAATCCTGGTTCTTAAACCGCTTAATCAGCCTTTTAATGTCATTGTTTGGAAGAATGTCCATTCATTAGGTACCTACTGAATCCTCACCTTGCACTTGGCGCTCTGTTAGGTGCAGCTCACAAGATGGGGAGACCACGGTCAAGTTCACTTAGTTTTCTCAGGGCGTGCGAACCACTTCCTGCCTGCACGCTCCTCCTTCCTCCCTCCCTACTCTGCCTCTTCTCTCTGCCTCATCTTAGAATAACAGAAGAAATGAGGCTTATGAGGCAGGGGCACACTAGGCTGAAGAAAGTTTTTTTTTTTCATTTATAGATACGTAAACTATAAAACTTAAGATATTTCCTTAGGTGTGTCCATATTAGAGTTTTCCAGATATTTTTCTATAAAAACTGAGGTGCAGAAATGACTTCCTTGTATAACTGAAGTATGAAAATCATTCATTGCTAATTCCTAGCTTGGAAGCTTCCTGAAGGTAGGTTCTTTGTCTGAGGCACTGTGCCTTCTCTATTTTGTGGTATTTCTTACAGCACCAATGTGGAAAAATGTCTGCATTATTCACGGGCTTCCCCAGGCTTCGTTTAGACGGCCTCCTTCTGGGTGGCGGTCTATGGCCTAATCTGCTTTATGCCTCTCAGTGGCACCAGAGGTAGTATTTTGCCTTCCTTGACTGTGTACATTTCTTTTGTTCTCTCCTTTTCTCACTTTTTTCCTTTCTAAGCCTGTGTCTTGACTTACTCCTTGGTAGAAGACCTACTTGCATTGGTGACGTTCATTCATTCACCAGATATTTATTAGGTGCACACTCTGTCAGATGGTGCTCCTGGTCCTGGGGATGCAGCAGTGAACATGACCGACAAGGTCTTTTAATCCCAGGTTGCCAGTATTGCTAGTGGAAGGAGCACACAATAAATGAGTGTGTGAGTTTATGTGCCAGGTGATTTCTGATGGTGACATGACGATAGAGACTAACGCAGTGGCGGGGGATGATTGATGGGGGCGGGGGAGCCCTTTGGATTGAGTGGGCAAGGAAGACTTCTTGAGGGTGACCCTTGAGGGTGAGAAGAAGCCAGTGCTGTCACAGTCTGAGTCCCGTCCTGGGCAGCAGGCACACAAAGGTCCTCAGATGGGGGCAAACTTCCCACTTTTGAAGCCCAGAAAGAGGCTAGTGTGGATGGAGTATAATGAGCTGGTGGGTGGTTGAGAGCTAGGCTCAGTAAATATTCACCAAGTGGACGTACCCATGTGACCTCCCTCTGGATCAGGAAAGAGAACATTTGCCAGTATCCGGCAGCCCCGTTTGTGCTCCTTCCATTCACTACCCAGTTCTTCTGCCCAAGCATCCATCATTCTTACTTCTAACACCATCGATGAGTTTTGCCTGATTTGGAACCTCATATAAATGGAACCAGACAGTATGTTTGTTTGGCTTCTTTCACTCAGCGTTGTCTTTATTGTTATGTGTAGTAATACTGTGTTCATTCTCATTGCTGGATAAAATTCCGTTGTTCAAATATGTGACATATAAGCTCTTCTGTTGATGGATGTTTAGGTGGTTTCCAGTTTTTGGCTATTTTCTATCATTTGGAAATGATATAAATAATGAAATCCAACACCTATCTGTTGGATGTATACCTATAAGTGGAACATTCAGCCATAGCGGATTTTGCTAAAGAGTTTTCCAAAGTAGGTATGTGGATTTACACTCCCATCAGCAGTGTGTGCGAGTTCCAGTCTTCACATACTTGCTCATGCTTGGTATTGTCAGTCTTTTAAATTCAAGCCATTATGTTTTGTTTGTTTGTAGTAGTAATTTGTTTGGTAGTTTTGATTTGCTTTTTTCCCTGATGACTAATGAGGTTGAATATCTTTTCACATATTTATTGGCCATTTGTATGTTCTGTTTTATGAAATATCTTTTCATGTCCCTTACCCATCTTTCTGTCAGACTGTTTGTCTTTTTCTTGTTGATTTGTAGGAGTCGAATATTCTGGATACAAGCACAGTATCCATTCCATGTAATGCAGATATAGTCTCCTAGTCTTGAGATTTGCTGTTTCATTCTCGCAATAGTGCTTTTTGAAGAACTGAATTTCTTAATTTCGGTGCAGTCTGATTTTATTAATCTTTTCCTTTATAGGAATGCTTTTTGTATTCTATTTAAGACATCTTTGTCAACCCCAACGTATGAATATATTCTTTTGTGTTATCTTCCAGAAGCTCTATTGATTTTCCTATTGTATTTAGATTGAGAATTCATCAAGAATTGCTTTTTAAAAAAATATGCTGTGAGTTAGGAGCCAAGGTTCTCTTTCCCTCCCATATGGATGTCTATCTGACCCAGCAGAATTTATTGGAAAGATCACCCTTTTCCCATTGTTCTAAAGTGTCACTTTTATTATAAACCAAGTGCTTGTACATGTGTGGGTTTGTTTCTGGACTCCATATTCCATTCTCTTTGTTAATTTGTCTCTCTTGACACTAATACCTCAATGTCACAATTGCTGCAGTTTTAAAATGAGTCCTAGTGTCTGGGAATGTGAGTCCTCCAGCTTTGATCTTGTTCAAGATTGTCTTTATCCTTCCATAATTTGGGTCTTCTTTAATTTCTCTCAATTTTTAAAATATTTCTAGTTCTCTGTGTTGAGGTATTGCACATCTTTTGCATATTTTTTCCTAGATGTTTGAGTTATTGAATGCACTATAAAAGGTATCATTTTTTAGGTTTTCTTTTCTACTTGTTTAAAGCTGGCATTTAGCAATTTGATTGATTTTTTCCTACAAAGTATATATTCACATAGGCTTTTAAATTGAGGTATAATATACATACAATAAAATGTAAAGGTCTTAGTTCATGAGTTTTCACACTTGTGTACACCCTTGTAACCACAGCCCAAGGCAAGATATAGAACATTTTCAACACCCAGGAAATTCTCTTGTGTTCCTTTTTCAGTTTCCCCTGGCACACTCCAGAAGAAATCACTTTCTGATTTCTAACACCATAGATTAGTTTTG
This sequence comes from Equus asinus, assembly GCF_041296235.1. NCBI lineage: Eukaryota > Metazoa > Chordata > Mammalia > Perissodactyla > Equidae > Equus > Equus asinus. The sequence continues at coordinate 34,949,763 of NC_091805.1, forward strand.
CCTGTTCTTGAACTTTATATGTACAGTAGTCCCCCTTATCTGTGGGGGATAAACTCCAAGACCCCAGTTGGTGTCTCAAGCCACGGTAGTACTGTACCCTACGTATACTGTTTTTTCCTTTGCATACATACCTATGATAAAGTTTATCTTATAAATTAGATAAATAGGATAGTAACAACAATAATTAATAATGAAATAAGACAATTATAACAATATGCTGTAATATAAGTTACCACAGATCTTAGCAACCTCAGCATATGATTTTTTTTCTTTCCTCCTTAAGTTGAGAACTTTCATTTTTTTACTTAAGAGAAGCACTTTTCGGGTTCTTTTTGGCATGTCTGAATTGCTAGCATCACTCCTCTTGGCTTGGGGGCCATTATTAGATAAAATAAGGGTTACTTGAACTCAAGCACTGCCGTACTGCAACAGTTGGTCTGATGATCAGGATGGCCACTAAGTGACCAGTGGGTGGGGAGTGTGTACAGCGTGGATCTGCTGGACAAAGGGATGATCCAGCCGAATGGTGCGAGATTTCATCACACTAGCATAATTTAAAACTTATGAATTGTTTATTTCTGAAATTTTCCATTTAATATTTTTGGACTGCTGTTGACCATGGGCAACTGAAACCATGGAAAACAAAACCTCAGGAAGAGGGAGACTACTGTACAATATGTATTCTTTTGTGTCTGGCTTTCTTTTTCTTCTCAGAACAATGTTTTTGATATTCATCTAGGTTGAGTATGTCGGTAGTTTCTTTTCATTATTGAGTGTTCCATTGTATGACTATATCATGATGTATTTATCCGTACAACTGTTGATGGGTATTTGGGTGATGTTTAGTTTCTGGCTATTTTGAATAAAGCTGCTATGAATATTCTTCTACAAGTCCTTTTGTGGACATATGTTTTAATTTCCCTTATTTAAATACCTAGGAATGAAATTGCTGGATCATATTGGTTACATGTAGTTTAACTTTACGAGAAATTGCCACACAGTTTTCCAGAGTGGTTGAATCATTTCATACGCTAGTTGGTAATGTATGAGAGTTCTAGTTGCTCCACATCTTTGCTACTATTTTGTATTGTAAACCTTTTTTTCTTTTGGTGGGGGGAAGCCATTCTGGTTGGTGTGAAATAATATCTCCAGTTGTATTTTCCTGATGGCTCATGATGTTGAGCACCTTTTCATACACATATACATCTTTTGTGAGGTGTTTGGCCAAGTCTTTTGCCCATTAAAAAAATTAATTTTTTGAAATTGTTGATTTGTAGTGGTTCTTTATATATTTTAGATATCAGTCCTTTGTCATATATATATATGTATATAGTATGTTTTTTTAATAAGCAGAATTTAAAATTTTGCTGAAATTGATTTTTTTATTAAGATTATGATAGTTTACAACCTTGTGAAATTTCAGTTGTACATTATTGTTAGTCATGCTGTGGGTACACCACTTCACCCTTTGTGCCCTCCCACCACCCCCCCCTTTCCCCTGGTAACCACCTATCAGTTCTCTTTGTCTATATGTTAACTTCCACCTATGAGTGGAGTTGTACAGAGTTCGTCTTTCTCTGTCTGGCTTATTTCGCTTAACATAATACCCTCAAGGTCCATCCATGTTGTTGTGAATGGGACAATTTTGTCATTTGTTATGGCTGAGTAGTATTCCATTGTATATATATATATCATATCTTCTTTATCCAATCATCATTTGCTGGGCACTTAGGTTGGTTCCACGTCTTGGCTATTGTAAATAATGCTGCGATGAACATAGGGGTGCATGGGACTTTTTGAATTGCTGATTTCAGGCTCTTAGGATAGATACCCAGCAGTGGGATGGCTGGGTCATAAGGTATTTCTACTTTTAACTTTTTGAGAAATCTCCATACTGTTTTCCATAGTGGCTGCACCAGTTTGCATTCCCACCAACAGTGTATGAGGGTTCCTTTTTCTCCACAATCTCTCCAACATTTGTCACTCTTGGTTTTGGATATTTTTGTCATTCTAACAGGTGTAAGGTGATATCTTAGTGTAGTTTTGATTTGCATTTTCCTGATGATTAATGATGATGAGCATCTTTTCATGTGCCTATTGGCCATCCTTATATCTTCTTTGGAGAAATGTCTGTTCATGTCCCCTGCCCATTTTTTGATTGGGTTGTTTGATTTATTGTTGTTGAGCTGTGTGAGTTCTTTATATATTATGGAGATTAACCCTTTGTTGGATAAATAACTTGTAAATATTTTTTCCCAATTAGTGGGCTGTTTTTTTGTTTCAATCCTGTTTTCCCTTGCCTTGAAGAAGCTCTTTAGTCTGATGAAAATTAACCTTGTCTCCTGCAAGCTAACTGACTTTACTTATTAGTTCTTGTAGTTTTTCTCTTTTTTTCCTTATAACTAAGATTTCCAGTACCGCATTAGAGGTGGTGAAAATGGACATCCTTGTCTTGTTATTGATCTTTGGGGGAAAGCATTCAGTCTTTCATCATTAAATATGGTGTTAGCTGTGGGGTTTTCATAGATGGCTTTTATCTGAATGAGGAAATTTCCTTCTATTTCTAGTTTGTTGAGAGTTTTTATTAATAATAGGTGTTGAATTTTGTCAGTTTTTTCTATATCTATCAAGATGATCATATAGTTTTTTCTCCTTTATTTTGCTAATGTGAGTTACATTGATTTTCAAATGTGGAGCCATGATGGTCATGGTATGCTGTTATTTTTTCATATGGCTGGATTTGATCTGCTAATATTTGTTAAAGATTTCTGTGTCTGTGTTCATGAAGGATATTAATGTATAATTTTCTTGTAATACTTTCGTTAAGTTTTGGTATCAGGGTTATGCTGACTTCATAGGATGAGTTGTGAAGCATTTCCTTCTCTATATTCTAAAAAGGATATGTTATAAGATGGATTTGAGGGGTGGGGTGGGAAATTAAGGACGTAAGTGTCATCTGGAGATAAGGGTCTAATTGATATATCAGTTGGATGACCTGGAAGAGTTGGTCGTGTGGTGTGACGGAAGTAAACCAGGATGTGAGCCATGATGGGTTTGGTTTGAATGTCTCTTAGAGCCTGGTGGGTCATCAGTAGAGGCCACAGGGTATAGGGCATCAAGTGACTTTCTATCCAGCAACTCCTAGGGGAATGGTGGTCAAGGGGATGAGCAAGCTTTCTACTGGGACCACTTACTTAGGTGGGTAGAGAGGGGAACGTGAGGTCCAAGGTAATCTCTGCTCTGCTGCCAGTGCTGTGGCCCCCTGGGCGAGGTGCTGGCTCACAGGGAGCCTGAGGTGCTGTGGTGGCGAAACAATTCTGTTCATTTCCTTCCCTGACTATTTCTAACCATCCTGCCTGGAAAGTTTATTTCACATGTGTTTCTCTAACCTTTCTAAACACAACCTCAAGCCTTCTCCTAAGCTATATTTTATGCTAATAATGTTTTTTCTTGTCTTTCCCATGTTCCTCCTATTAGCTGATAAAAGTCTACTTCCTTTGTTACATGTGAACCATTTAGAAGAGAGGGAAAGATTTCATCTCTGGTCTTTCAGAGATCTTTTTTTAAACGTGTCCCTAAGCTTCTAATGATAAAACTTTAAAATAATTTCCCATATTGAATTTTGCTGTTACAGGTACCTGTAGGTTTTACGTTTTTCCCAGTAGTCTTTAATATATCTGTCCATATCACTCTTGTCACAGGTCACAGGGGTCCCTCCTTTCTTCCCTCCCTCATATCCTTCCACAAATATTTGTTGAAAGCCACTATGTGTTATAGGCACCTGGGAAGTTGAAGTAAAATATTCATTTCTGACCTGTGGAGATCACATGAGAGAGAGAGAGAGAGAGATTGGTTGATTGTGTGGTTAATAGACAAATGCATAAATTGTATAGTTTCTCTGATGATAATAGGTTCTATGCAGAAAAATAAAGCAGGGAAGAATAGGGAATGGAAGAGAAGGCAGTTTTAAATAGGGTGGTGGTGGGGTGCTTACTGAAAAGACTTTTGAGCAAAGATCTTGAGGAAGTGGGAGAATAAATCGTGTGGGTATTTTGGAGAAGAGGTTTCATGCTGAGGGAAGAACAAGGGCTGAAGCTCTGAATGGGATGTGCCTGAGGCCACTATGGCTGAAGGGAGAGCAATGGGACATGAGGCAAGGACGTGAAGGGGTCAGATCACTCATTCTTCTTGGCCTTCTTTGAGGACTTTGCTTTTCTTTGAGTGAGATGATAAGTCAACAGAGGGTTTTTGAGCAGAGGAGTGATGTGATCCGATATGTACACAAACACACACATATTTTTAATTAAAGTCTTTATTTTGGGATAACTGTAGATTAACACACAGTTGTGAGAAATAACAGAGGAGAGGGAGTACTCACTTTCCCCTAGTGCTGACATCTTGCAAAATTGTAATGTAATATCACAATCAGGATACTGACATTGATTCAGTTAAGATACACGTTTCCACCAACACGAGAATCCCTCACATTGCCTCTTTATAGCCATGCTCACTTCCTTCCTGCCCTTCTCCCCTCCTTAACTCCTGACCACTGCTAATCGGTTCTCCCTTTATATATTTTGTCATTTCAAGAATGTTATATATGTGGAATCGTAGAGTATGTAACCTTTTGGGCTGGTGTTTTTCACTCAGTGTAATTGTCTGGAGATTCATCCAGGTTGTTGCATGTATCAATAATTCATCCCTTTTTATGGCTGAGTAGTATTCCAAGGTAGAAATATACACACTGTTTGTTAACCATTCACCTGTTGAAGGACATCTGGGCTGTTTACAGTTTTGGGCCATTATAAATAAAGATGCTATAAATGTGTGCAGGTTTTTGTGTGACTATAAGTTTTCATTTCTCTGGGATAAGTGCCCAAGAGTGCAATTGCTGAGTTGTAAGCTACATGGTTAGTTTCATAAGAAACTGTCAAACTATTTTCCAGAGTGGCTGTACCATTTTACATTCTCACCAGCAATGTGTGAGTGATCGAGCTGCTCTTTGTGTTTGCCAGCATTTGGCCGTGTCGCTGTTTTTTATTTTAGCCATTCTGATAGTTGTGTAATGATATATCATTGTGGTTTTAACTTGCATTTCCCTAGTAAGTAACAATTAGCAACTTTTCATGTACTTATTTGCTACTCATATTTCTTTTTGGTGAAGTGTCTGTTCAAATCTTTTGTCCTGTTTTTACTGAGTTGTTTGTTTTCTTACTATTGAGTTTTGAGAGTTCTTTATATGTTCTAGCTACTAGTCTTTTGTCTGATAAATAGCTTGCAAATATTTTCTCTCAGTGTATAACTTGTCTTCGTCTTCTTAATAGGGTCTTTTGCAGAGCAAAAGTTTTAAATTTTGATGAAGTCCAATTTATCATTTTTTCCTTTTTAGATCATGCTATTAGTATCAAATCTAAGAACTCTTTGCTTAGTCCTCAATCCCCATAATTTCTCATATGTTTTTTCTAAAAGGTTTATTGTTATATGTGTACATTAAGTCTGTGATTCATTTTGAGTTAATTTTTGTATAAGATATGAGACTTAGGTCAAGGTTCTTTTTTTTGCCTATGAATGTCTAGTTGCTCTGGCACATTTGTTGAAAAGTTTATCTTTTCTCCATTGAATTGCTTTTGGGTCTTTGTCAAAAGTAGGATGGTCTTCTTTGTGTGGATCTATTTACTTTGTTCTTTATCCTGTTACATTATCTCTGTGTCTATCCTTCCTCCAATACCACGCTCTCTTGGTTTCTGAGTCTATGTAGTGAACCTTAAAATTAGAAGAATGATTCCTTTCATTTTCTCCATCTGTAACAAAATTGTCTTAGCAACGCCAGTTCCTTTTCTTTTCTTTTCTTTTTTTTTCCTGAGGAAGATTCACCCTGAGCTAACACCTGTTACCAGTCTTCCTCTATTTTCTATGTGAGTCACTGAAAAACATGGCCACTGACAGACAAGTGGTGTAGGTCTGTGCCTGGGAAGCAAACCCAGGCCACCGAAACAGAGCGTGCCAAACTTAACCACTAGGCCACCAGGACTCACCCTCCTTTTCTTTTCTATGTGAATTTTAGAATAATCTAGTCCATATCTGCAAAAAATCTTGGTGCAATTTTGATAGGAATGTGCTAAACCTCTATATCAGTTTGGGGAGAATTGACATCTTTACTATTGTTGAGTCTTATAATCCATAAATACAATGTGTCTCTTCGCTTATTTAGATCTTCCTTGATTTCTTTCATCAGCATTTTGTAACCTTCAGCATACAAGTCCTGTTTTGTTAGATTCACTCCTGAGTATTTATCTGCTTTTGAGGGATTATAAATGGTATTATATTTTTAACTTCCATATCCATGTGTTCATTGCTCGTATGTAGCCCTACAACTGGCTTTTCTATATATGTTTATTTTGTATCCTGAAATTTAGGACCGTGTGTGTATGAATTCCTGGGGATTTATGCATAGACAATCATGTTGTCTACAAATAGGGTCAGTTTTACTTCCTTTCCAATCTGTATGTCTTTTATTTCCTTTTCTTTCCTCATTGCACAGGCTAGAAGTTCCAGCACTATGACGAAGAAGAGTGGTGAGAGCAGACGTCCTAGCCATGTTCCCAGTCTTGGGGGTGGAAAGCATCTGGGCATTCACCATTAAGTATAATGTTAATTGGAGGTTTGCTTTAGATGTACTTTATCAAGTAGAGAAAGTTCCCCTCTATTTCTGTTTTTCTGAGAGTTCTTATCATGAATGGGAGTTGAATTTTGTCAAATACTTTTTCTGCATTGATTGATATGATCATGTGATTTTCTTCTTTAGCCTGTTACTAAGGCAGATTCCATTGATATTTTTTCCCTTAATTTTGAATGAGCTTTGTATCCCTGGAATAAACCCCACTTGATATATTATAAATGGGGACTTTGCAAATGTGATCAAGTTAAGGATCTTGAAGAGATTATCTTGGATTATTCTGGTAGGTTCCATGTAATCACAGGGACACAGGAGGAGTCAGTTAGAGGAGAAGGTGATATGATGATGGAAACAGAGATGGACTAATGTGCTTTGAAGCTGGAGGAGGGGGCCAGACACCAAGGAAAACGGAGTCACTGGCAGCTGAAAAGGGAAGGACACAGATTCTTTCCTCAAAGCCTCCAGAAAAAAACAACCCTTCACTACCTTGACTTTAGCTCAGTGAAACTGATATTGGACTTCCGACCTCCAGAACTGTGCGAAAGGAAATAATGTGTTCTTCTGAGCCACTGAGTTAGTGGTAATTTGTTACAGCAGCTTTATGTAGACAGGAAACTAATACATCTGTGTAGAATGTCAGTATATATTTATAGTAATATATGCATAGTTGAACTTTTCTCTTATTCATCATATTTCTCCTTTGGAGTGTTTGATGTGGGAGAGCCCTGTGATCCACACGTTGTTTAGGGAAGATTGGGCTGCAGCAATGTGTAAGATGAATGGGATGGAGGGAGATTGGAGTCCGAGAGGCTAAAAAGGAGACTTGTAATCCAGAAGGGGTTGGGGCCTTGCTGAAGGGGCTGGAAGTTGGACTGAAGAGTTAGAGATGGGTCCCAGGGACAGTTCAAGGAAATAAATCTCAGGCTTCGAAGACTGACTAATGATAGGAGAGACGAAGAGCTTTGAAGACTGACTAATGATAGCAGAGATGAAGAGAGTGACGTCAATGATGGCGCAAAAGCATGAATAAGTAACAGATTCATTAGGAAAGAAATAAAAGGATTAAAAAGTTTTCTGATAGGTTTTCATCTCTCAAGAATGACTGAACAAGTTAGAGGGATTGTATTCTTTTGGAGGTGAAAAATCCACTCAGTGCTTTTTAGGTAATGTTAATTCTAAATCTATGACACTAGGAAAGCGGTTTTGTCACATCCTGCTAGTCTTTGAACACCAAAACATGTCCAGGTATTTGGTTTCTGTGTCTTGAGGAAACCTACCTCTGTGTCACCAGCAGCAAGAGAAATGTTTGTTAGCATCCTTGTGAATTTATGTGTTGGCAGATCAAGACCTCTCCTTTGTTATAGTCTGAAATTTTAGATTTAAATTTTTTTTCTAGGATATAAATAAAGTTGTTTGCAAAACAACCATCAAGTCTTTTTCTACGTTTAAAGCTGATGTTTTTAAGCTAAAAATACCATTCTGAACCCAAAATATGTCTTTTACCAAACATCCCCAAAGTTCTTAAAATGATGCACAAGGCATCTCCTTTATTCTTGAGCAAGTCTAAACTCACCCTTCTCAGAGACAGCCTGTAGAAGTCTAAAGATGGGATCAGGCTGCTTTTATGATCTGTTGAATTCTATTTATTGAACATTCACTGTGTGGCACTGTGCTGACCTCTGGATCATGATCCATTAAAGCTTTCATTCATTAGAACGGGATCCTTGAAGGCCTGGGATCGGGTTCCTGTGGAGACTTTCAGCTCACAGTGATCCTTTACTTATGGGACCTGCTATGATCTTGTTGTTTTTATTTTTAGATTTCCTCCTGTGACAGAGAGAACTCACATGAAGCCAAAACTTGGCCCTGCAGGGAGTTCTGTCTTTGCGAAGTAGAGCTTCCATTTTGAATGAAGTTATCTTTAAGGAAATGACAATTTTGTGGTTGAACTCTTTTTCATTCCTAAATCCATAAATCAAAAATTTCCCCATTCTGCTTTATCATCATGGATCGGCTTGCAGTCATTTGGATATTGTTCAGTATTCTAATTTAGTTGTAAGCCTTCACTTGTCTGCAGTTCTCAAATGTTGAAGTGTGTTAGGAATCATTTGGAGATCTTGTTAAATGCAGTTTCTGGTTCAGTGGGTCTGGAGTGAGACCTGAGATTCTGCGTTTCTAACAAGCTCCCAGATGCGATGCTACTGGTCCACCAACCACATTGTATATTAAGGGTTTGTGGTTATCAACTTATGCCACATTCAATTTGGTGCTTACAGCATTTGGTAAGTTTCACAGTTGGATTGAGCAACCATAGAAATTAATAGTTCAACCATTGCATTATATTTCAGGAAATTACCAAAAATAAGATGAAGAAAACTTGTTTGAGAAAAATGCTTGACTATGTCTAACAATAGCGGCTTGAATTTTTCATTATAATTAATTCTTACTATTTTCTTTTTTACTGTCATTTTGAGATACATGTAATAGGTCAAGGAATGTGGATTATTTTTTTTTAATAATCTATTTTAGAGATTTAAGAACTTTCTTTTCCTAAAATATAGAAATTAAAATCTGAAATGCTTTAAACAGAAGAATTTAAAATAATCGTAGATAATATTGTGGTTTATTTATTAGAATAAAAAGTACATTGCATAGGTTTGAGTTGCACTACTTATTTGACAGTCACATTTTTGCTGTAACACTGTTATAAAAACTTCTGAATTGCTTTTCAGTATTTACTGTTAAATCATTTGATCCATTTATTGACTGTCAGTTGGCATCGAATCTATTGGCTAAGCAAAAATAAAATCCTAGTATGGGTTCAAATATTAAGGATAAAGTATGTAGAAGGATTTTTGGCAATGGTAGCATCAGAAATTTATCTTGAAATACTCATGCCAATTACTGAAGATAATCTTGAAGATGGAATCGTTTTTTTGTTTCCTGTGTAAAAAGGGTTAGAGTTGAAAAAAAAAGGTAAGCAATAATGCGTTAGTTTTAGTTGTCAAGTTTGTATTTTAGCATGATATGCATGATCCACCCCTGATTGTGGGGTTCTATACCTAAACCAGAATTAGCTAGTTGAATCTTTTTTAGGAATTCCCCAGCTCAGTTTTCCTCTTCTAGCTGCATTTTCTTGTATGTGTTTCAGAATCGAGAGCCTTCCCCAATACCCTCATAAATTTTCTTTCTAAACATCTTCCTATGAAATCTTCCATTTGTACCAAAATGCACGTACAACTCCTTGAATGCCTGTCTCGCCTCCACCTCCTGAATCTTGGGTACTGCTTTCTGGTCTGTCTTCTCTTGATATCAAGTTAGACCATTTCATTAGCCTAATTCTTTAAAACAGGAACTACTTCAGTTTCCGTAATAGTTTTGGGGTTGTGGTGTAGGAGTTACTCAGGGCAGATTGCTGCTCAAGTCACAGCTAGAGTAGGCCCAGGTTGAGCCGGAAAGTGGGTTGGTTCTCTGTACAAAGTGAACAGATGGTGGCTGTGGTTGGACACTAGGGTCAGGGTCGGGGCGTACTGGAAAAATATGTGTCCAGGATGAAGAAATGATAAAGAGTGAGGATGGTGTGGAAGTAGGATTAGGTAGCATTCAAGGAAGTGAGGGAGAAGAGGTCAGCTACAAACAGAAGAAGCTGCACGATGACTATCGTGTTCTGAATTCACAACCAGAAATATCTATAACAATACTACTGACTTGACATTCTTTAGAGGAATTTTAAAAGCAGATTTTTAAAAAGACTCATGAAGCCTCTTTATAAGAATTAACAATGACTTGGCTCATAATAGTTAGTTATTTTCTTATGTTCTGGCCTGGCTAGCCCCAAACCTGACTAACTCAGGGCAAGGACGTGGCCAAAAACAGTGACCCCAATACTGGCTCTCTATGCAAGTCAAGACAGATCTCTTCCTGTCATTTCGAAGCACACGTTCTTTTGGTAAAGGGTCAATAATGCCACTCTCTTAGAAAATGCACTGCATTACTGGAGGATTTACTTTGAGCGAATGTGTTAGCTTCATAGGATTTGATTTGTAAATGCTAAATACTTAAAAATACATGTTTTACTTTTTCTGTTTGAGATGAGGCTTTTAAGGAGTAATAGACACCACAATAAAAGCTAGCGTGGTTTCCACTGTCAATAAAAAAGGTATTTGCAGGAAGTGCTGCTTTTTCTTAAAAAGCACTTGCGTACAGCATCGCTTAGCAACACACAAATCAGCTTTGACACCTTATTCATCTTTAATATTCAGGTTCAAGTCAAGTCTTTCCTGTGACGGGACAGATTGAGTCTTTAAACTGCGCAAGTGAAAGGTGTCACTTTGTAATTTTCATCTTTAGGTTGGCAGCAGCATCAGAGTTTTTATTTTATAACATTTTGGAATTGGAATTTTTTTCAATTTAGCCTCTTAGGTCCTCCAACTTCTCTGCCTCTGTTTCCACTTCATGTTTTTTATTCCTAAAGACCCTTACAGAGTCTTCCCTTCAGTTTTGAGATCAAATTCAAATTCCTTAGCATGGCATGCAGGGCCCATCCATGAGCTGGTTCCCACCCCGTTCTCCTCTCAAATCCTCTGCTTCAGACAACCCGGTTTCTAAAACATATTCTATGCTTTGATACCACTGTTTCTTCCAGCCCACATTGTTTTCTTTGCTTTGGGAATACTCTTATCTGGCTAAGTCATGCTCATCTTTCTAGATACTTCTGGATTCTCAGAGAACTTCTCTCTGATTCTTTCAGATTGAGTTAGGGGCCCTTTCTCCTAGAGTCCTAAGTAAATCTTGGTCATAGGGCTCTAATATTGGATTTCAGTTGTTGACTTTTCTCATAGTAAACTGGGGATTTCTTGAGAGACAGGAATTCTGTCTTATCTGCATATCCCTATCTTTTGTGTGTATGTTTCTTCTAACTGAACTTTTCACTATCTGCCAGAGCTGATTCTTTTCTCCCTGTGAAGTAGTAGTTCTTTGTTAGTGGGAATTTTGACCAGAGGCCCAAGACATTCATTTATGAATTTAATAGTTATTTTTTTAACTGTTCAGACTCTATCAAGGACTGTGCTATTTGTTTCCTAGTATTGGAAGGATATAAGACTCAAGCATCAGATAAAGGGTTATGCTAAATATAACATTAATTGGAAAAAGTCTGGAGGAATAAAAACACAAATGCAAGAATTTTTAAAGATGCAAAGTATCAGGAAGGCTGTTCCATGGTTTTATGGAGATTTCTACAAGGGAAGAAAAAATTAAGAAAATTTGTTTTGAATACATATTTTTACAGCTGGTATCGAAAAATGAAACATGACTTGGTGGTTATGCCAGTCTCATCGGTTTACGTGTCATAAGCTGAGAAAATACTCCTCAGTGGTTTGCTTTCAGAAAGCAAAAAAATCTGCCACAATGGAAGGTAAATCCTGCCACACTCCCTATTGAATTGGTGTGTATAGGTTCCTATTGTATAGATTCCTGGAGTTGTAATTTTATTCATGTATTTAAAAATTCACCAGATTTTTGTTTTTAAATTTAATCTATTTAGAAACATCCTGGGAGTTTTTAAAGGTGATTTAAGCTAGTTTTGATTTTAGAACAATGTTATAAGTGGTAAGTTAGTCTTATATTGGGACAGCATATTTTATATCTCGAGCCTCTATGCTGGTGTCTCAGAAATCGGATCTAAAGGTATTTCTCTTTTTCTTTTGCCTTATTTGGAAAATATTGAGAAATGAGCAAAAAGTAAAACCTCTTGTTTGAAAGTAAGTTATGATATTATATTGAAAAAGAGAAAGCCCCTCAGCCATCCAGTCCCACGCCACGCTGTTAACATTTTGGCACTTATTCTCCTGACTTGTAAAGATACTTATGAAGAATGTTAAAACAATGCAGTGATGTGCTGCCTGCTGTCTTTTGTGATATCAACTTTCAAGGTTCCTCTTCATACTTACTCTAGCTTTATTCTGCTTTGATCTCTATTTTTGTTCATTAATTTTCAGATCACTTATTTTTTACAAAAGCAAATGAGGCACACTGTTTTAAAAAAGTCAGACAACGTAGACATTGTGCAGTAGAAAGCCAAAGTTTCCCTTGTCACTATTCTTCGGGGTAACTAGTTAATATTTTGGGGTATATTCTTCTAGATAATTGTGAACTTTTCGTTAACATTGTAACATTTTCCCTCTTTTTTTGTTGTTTGTTTAAATGGGATCACACTTCCCGCACTCTGTCACTTATATTTTTCATTCACTAATGCTTTATTTCATGGCCACTCTTCCCTGTCACCCCGTGTAGGTCCATCCCAGGCTTTTTACTGACTACATAATATTTCACAGAATGGATCTACTATAATTTAATAAGCTGGTTGTCCATTAGGGTGTCTGCAATATTTTGCTATTACAAATAATGCTGCAACAAGCGTTTTTGTCTCGTGTATACAAGTGTGTATTTCTATAGGATGATACCCAGATGTGGATTTACTTGGTGGAAGGGATTGCACATGTAACATTTTGCTGTAATTTAAAAGTTAATCTTTTCTTCAAGACTTTCAACAGTGTTTAACCATACACAATAAAGTTCTGATTTGAGAGTAAACTTTGTTTAAAAGGAAAGATGGATTTCCTTTTATTGTCCCACAGAGACAATACAGTTCAGGGAGGGTTTTTTGTTGTTGTTTTTTCTCCTCAAGTTTTAACCTGAGTTTTATGTGATATGTGGAACCTTTGAGAGAAGGTATTACTCAGTCTTCCTTTTGTCTTAAAAAATAAATCTGTGTTCTTCTTGGTGGCATCTCCTTGACAATGCTATTATTTCATTGGATGTTGATATCCCTTATGATGAATCACAATGTGTTTAGTTTAATTCTATTCCGTACAGTGTGGCATAGAAAAGAATGAAAACTTCTACAGGGTCATATATCTTACCAGAAATGTATAAAGGTGACTCCACCAACCAAAAATAAAAGCCCCAGTACGTCATTTTATTTACACATTTTAAGTTCTTTTCTTATAACCTTGAAAACAGTTGCATTATGCCTTATTGAAAGAAAGAAAACTTACAAATGAACTTTAAACATGTTTTCTTTTTCTCAAAGGATAATCTAACTGAGATTATAAGTCTTGCTTTTAGATTCTCAGCGTGGGTTTCTAAAGTTATGTGTTTAGTGTCTTTCATTGTGCCACACATAATTAGCTGTTGAGTACTTTTCAGGTAATATATCTGTCTAACTCAAGTTCCTTCTCGTATATCTTTGAGTTCAATTTATTCTAGCTGTTGTTATAAACATATCAAATTGCTATTTGAGAAATGCCTTACAGATTTCAAATTCATATTTAAAAGGCAAATAGGCTCACAGTCTTTATTGCTGCGGAATTTGTTCTAAGCATTTGAGAACATTAGTAGTCATCCCATGGATGGCTGTAGAGAGATAGACTGGGAGATGGGTATTTGTGTTTAATATAGAACTGTAATAAAATTTATTTTGGCTTTCAGAAAGTAACTATTTTTCTTTATTCTAAAATTTCATAATTCTCTGGTCTGATTTGTAAATGTTTATCCACTAATCTTTTTATCTATAAGATATCATGCTGCTGAGATGATAGTAATTTATTTTACAGATTATTTTGTTTTCTCTCCTTTTCACAGAAAACAGGCATCATTATGGGTCCAAGGAGACATTTTCCGATCTAAACTGAAAAATAGACCATCCAGTGATGGAAGTATTAATAAAATTCTTTCTAGCTTGGATGATATGTGTATTGGTGGAAACTTATCTAAAATACAAAACGTGGAAAGATTTGGAGAGGTGAGTTTTCCCCAGGAAGATTTTGTGTCTCCGTTCTGCATTTCTTTGTTTCCCAGTTGAACACATATAACGTAGCAGTATCTCTTCTCTGAGATGCTGAGAGTACCAAATTGTTAGGTGTAGAATCATTCACCTATAAAGCAAGAATCAGAGCAAAGAAAGCAATTATCCTTAAAAAGGAAAAGCTGTAATTTAAGGAGTACAGTTTTAAAGGAGGCCACTCTGGTTTGGAGAATATTTCCAAAAGGAAATAGAAAAGCAAACTTTCTATTTGAAAATGGAGAATAGATATCAAGAAGAAAAATTTTAATCTGACAATTAAAGAAAGAGTGTATACTGCATGAGTGGGACCTTGAAAGCCTCAAATTCATGTTGATTTCTAAAGCAAGTCCAGGGTTGAAAACATAACTAGGGGCAACTCTTTTTTATTGGGTCTCTCTTATAAACAAACCACTGTTAAACAGTTGACGTACGTTGTCTGATTTGATTCTGTAATTACTTGGTGAGTTAGGCAATATTATCTCTATTTTACAGTAAGGAAATTGAATATCAGAGAAGTCCTAACCTCAGTGATTCCAATCTGTCTGTCTAATTCCAAATCTGTGTTTTTTCTATTCTACTCTGCTACTTCCAAATATAAGTGGAAGTGATTTACTAAGAGTTAGGATCATGGGCATTTTTGGAGCTAGAAGCAACCTTGGAATCATTTGTTTTTGTTCCCTTCTTGCGCAGGTCAGAAACCAAGGTCTCACAAAATTCGTTGCTCGTCCAACGTCACAGAGTTGATTTAGTCGTAGGACCACCTTGAGGCTGGGGGGGTCTAACTGTTAGTTTAGCTCTTCTACCACAGTGTGCCTGAGGTGAAGCTAAGCACCTGATTTATATTTATATTTTTATGTCCCTAAAGGAGCAAAGAAAAGCTGTTAAAAAGATTTATTAAGGAGCAAGTATAGATTTACATTCTCTTAGGCAGTGACCCATTAGACCCGCCCTCAGGGAATGCAGAATGGAAGGAATGCATCACGGCTCTCTTAAATCAGCAATCCCCAACAGGGTTCTTTCACCAAGAAAGATAACCGGAGGGCTTGGAGATGGGGCAGGACAAAGGATGGCGACTGCTGAAAGAACTGATTTTTCAGCCCCTGTGGTATATTTTCCAGGACAGCCCCTGATGAACTGGCTGAGTTTACTTGTTTCAGTCATCTGTCCTGAGCAAATATAAATCTTAGCCAAGGTCATGTTGATGTTCAGAGTCTTTGTTGACATATTCTTGTCTCTGTGTTGTAGGCTGGCCTATTCAAAGCAAACAAAAGGGATCTGAACTGACAGTTTTATGTGATAATACAGCTAAGTGGGAACATTTTTCTTGCCCTGGTCAGCATTTCCTTCCCGGGTTAAGGTCAAGTAAATAGGGCTTTGAGTTATGACCTCTGAAAAGACGCTCAGAATTTATCCATCTATTTGAGAAATATTTATCTCGTAGGAACATAATGCCTTCTATATCATAATCTGTATTAAATTCACATCTGGTAGTTAGAATAGTTCATTCTCATACTGTTTTAGATCCCAATTTGTTGAATTTAAGAATAATTAACATTTTTTAATCACTGAAAGGGTAAGGAATGCAATAGGATTGAAATTTACAATTTAGATGTTGGCTGTTTTACCTCCTCTTCTCTATTCCCTGCACCCCCCAAAATAGTGATTTTAGCTCTAGCCATTCAGGAGTGCTGTTGCTTTAGAAATTAGAGGACAGAAATGAACGGATTCAGAAATACCAGAGAACGATGGTGTGTTGAGATTTTAGACAGGGACATATATACGGGTTTCGGACCACTCTATAGTTAGATGATGCTTTGTGCAGGTAACTCCTCTAAGCCCATTTCTGGCCATGCTTATCTGGTGCCAGCTCCAGAACACTACATGAATTTGGGGAGTTAGTTTGCTCAAAAGTGAATGTAATAGAGTGAGTGATTATCTTCATCGTTCTTGTGAATTCCAAGTGGGAAAATAAGTTGAGGATGCTGTGAGGATTTTAATATATTTCAAGTTCCATACCTGTGTTCAGAACAAGCCCATGGAAAGTGTGGATTTATTTAGTTTGTACATAAAGAAAGTACAAAAGGGCAGTATTCCTCTAGAGGTTTCTTTTTTTTTTTTTTTTTTGTTAAGTCAGATTGAAAGCAAAGATATTAAATAATTTTTTGATTTCTAGGCCCACAGGAACTTTCCAGGGATTGATTATTAGGAAGCTCTGTCGTTACCTGATTTGGGAATTTGAATATATACTTTTTCAGTACTTAGGAGGTGGGTGAAAGGAAAATAACCAAAAGTATCCACCAGAATGAGTCAGGCCATAGTAATGGGCTAGGCTGTGGCTTTAATGGATTCTCTTAGCCCACTTAGTAGAGTTCAAAAACGGAGGCTTTACCTTTATTGAACCTGGTCCTCAGAGCTGGGATAGGCACTGTGAATACACACAGCCCAGCCCGTGGGTCTAGGTCGGGCTCCCTGCTCCGAGCTCCTGCCTTGCCTGTCCTCGTCCTCCGTGGTCCTCCCCTCTCTTTCCCTGCTCGGTGAGGTGTTCCATAAAGACCAAAGCTTCTGTCTGCCCTGTCGTGAGTCCATTCCCAACCCACAGGGCCTTCGTGAATATCACTTGAGTATATGACGAAGGTTTACAGTTTCATAGAAAAACAAGAACACACGCCTGGAATTGGTAATAATCTAGGCTATCCGAAGGTAGCATATGCTGAAACACAAAACAGCACCAGCAGTAAGTGCTCATTTTGACGTTCAGAGGTCTAAGGGTCTGTTACAGATTGGGGTTATAAAAAAAAGCGCTTTAAGAAGATGGAATTTAAAGCACTTTGTTTAAGGTGTAGATATTTAAGGAGTTAAATGAGGAGCTTAGAGTGTAACAACAATGGAAATAGCACCCACTGTGTGCAGGCGCTGATCTAAGCCTTTACGTGGATTAGCCCTTTTACTCCTTACAACAGCTATGTGAAATAGTCACTATTGCTAGGCCCGTTTTACAGCTCATGGAACTGAGGTAAATCAAGCCATCAGTCCAAGATCACAAAATATGAGGTGGAGCTGTCATTTGAATCCAGGCTCTCTGGCTCCAGAGTCCGTACTCAGCCACCCGACCTTGAGTCTCTCCCTGTGCCCTACGCCTCTCCGTGAGGTCCTCAGTGTGGCTGTATGTCACATGCAGTCATTTTGAACATAACCTTAGCCGGCCTGTCTTAATACATTTCTCCTGGAATTGCAATTGTTTTTACCTTTTCTTTTCTTACATGGACAGCAGTCCAATGTTAGCGCACCAATCAGTAGATGCTCTTGACTTAGAGTTATTAATTAGATACAGATGCTGCTAATGTTCAGCAGAGTTCACATAAATTGACAATTAGGTAAATAAAAATGCAGTGTTTTAAATATATCTTTGAGATACTGTAACTTATAAAATCCTTCGCCCTTTTATGTCAAATGCTTACGAGAAGGGTGAATCTTAGGAAAAAATCTAGGAAGTAAAAATTAAGTCTCTAAGGTTCTACTTTTGAGCACCTCCCTTTCCACTCTGAGGACCACTAAGGCATTCCAGTTCCAATCTGAATGCCTCTGGGATCCGCCAGAGGCTGTTAGATGGGAGTGACCGCACACAGGTTCACGGTTGGGGAGATCACTGTGGCTGTGGTGTGGAATGTGTGCTGGAGTCTGTGTGCAGCTGCGGGGGAAGGCCAGGGAGGTGGTGATGGGGGAGTGGTGCAGGTAATAAAGTTCTGAACCAGTGGCAGCAAGGAGAGAGAGAAGATGGACTTGGGGGCGGAGGGGAGGGGCTCTAGTAAATCGAAACTTTTTATTGATCAGAAGCAGCTTGTTATGAACATGACGTCTCTGCCTTTCACCAACTTTTACATTCCTGGTTCAACATCTGAGAGCTGAAAAGAATTTTAGAAATGACACAGCCACCTTTCCTAGCCAAATCATTTAAATCTACTAAAAATTCCATTTTCGTCTTTTTCTTCCAGTCCTTTGACTTCTATTTTTACTCATTTCTATTTCAAACTCTCCTTTTATGTCATTTTTCTATTATAACTCTTCAATCTTTATTCCCTAGTGTGCTGTATTTTATCCAATAGATCTTTTCTTAATGGCACACACCAGGGCCTCCCTGGTAGCTGACTTTATCACCATTTATTAATGTGTTGGTAAGTAGTAGGTAATTACTTTATCCAGCTGAAATCTGTGGACATGTTTTATTTTGGTTTTCATCTTGTCTATACATAGAGAACAACTGGTAGAATAAGACAAATCTTCATTCTTTACGCTATTATTTGTTCTTTAGCTAGATCATTGTCTGTAAATAAGTATACCTTTTTTTGTTTTTTTAAGATTTTATTTTATTTATTTTTATTTTATTTTATTTTTTGGTGAGGAAGATGGTCCCTGAGCTAATATCTGTGTCAGTCTTCCTCTGTTTGTATGTGGGACACTGCCACAGCATGGCTTGATGAGCGCTGTGTAGGTCCATGCCCGAGATCCCAACCCACGAACCCCACAAATCCTGGGCCGCCAAAACGGAGCGCGTGAACTTAACCACAATGCTGCTGGGCCAGCCCAGTATATCTTTAAAAATGGTCCTTCTTTATGTATTTTAGTTTGCTCTCATTTGCTTGCCTTAATGTAGGGCAGGCTGGTATCCAAAAGAAGGAGTGCTGATGCTCAGACCCTCCAGAGGGCAATGGGGAGTCTGAGAACAGGCCCCTCTCCTTGGGGAGCAAAGATATGAGGGTCTTACCTGGACTAGGCTCCTTCACTGTTGCTCACCAGCAGCCATGTGGCTTTGTTTCAGGGAATCTGCTGCTCCCTGAGCAGCCTAGGGCAAGAGAGGATCTGCACTGGGACTCTGGGGAGAGGGGCTGGAGCCCCAGGGTATAAGGGAGGCCCTGGTTAGGTTTTCTGCATTCATTATTTATGACTGTGTTCATTATGAGGAATGAGTTTAGTATAAAAAACACTTGATGAGTAGTCCTCAAACTGCGCCAAGTCCACCAATTCTTGGGATTGATTCATGACTCATGATATGTGGAACTGTTTTTTCTAATATACACCCCCACCCCCCAGGTGCTTATGACCTAGTATATGTTATAGGGCCCCTAATAAATGCAGGGCTTAGTTATATTCATGTTTGTGTATCACATTCAAGATTTCTGGGGCCAGCCCCGTTGGCCTAGTGGTTAAGTTTGGCATACTCCTCTTCAGTGGCCTGGGTTCAGTTCCCAGACGTGGACCTACACCACTTGTCAGTGGCTGCTCACATGCAAAATAGAGGAAGATTGGCACAGATGTTAGTTCAGGGTGAATCTTCCTCAGCAAGAAAAAAAAAAAAGATTCTTGGAGGCCAAAGTCCTCTTTCTTGTAGCTTTTTAGTTTTTTAATTCTGTAGTTTAGTTTAAATGTGCTTTGAATAACATTAATTACTGAGAGTTTAATTTAAATGTTTTGAATAACACTAAGTAGCATTAATTACTGAGAATTTTATAGCTTATGTGTTCTATACTTCTTAGTCCTAAAAATGCCCCAAACTTCATATAATAGTCACAGAAATAAAATAAAGGAAGACAAAAATAATGTGATTTATATTTAGTAGGTTTCTTTAGATCTGCATGTCTAGATCTTCCTTCCCCTGCCACCCAGACCTGCCTTCTAAGCAGCATCGAATACCCTAATCTGATCCATCCTCTCTCCCCAGACCCCTGCAGTAGCCACTTACCTGTGCTTCCCCCCTCCTCCTGCTCCACACTCTTGACCTTCTCCAATTCATTCTCCTCACGGTAATCAACGGGGAGGAAAATTTGCAACATATTCAAATTAAGGTTTTTTGATGTAAAGAACTCTAAAAAATCAATGTGAAAATGCCATGTACCCAAATTTCAAAAAATGGGAATCTTCATGGCTGGTAAACATAAAAAAAAGTTCTACTTCCCTAGAAATGAAGGAATCAAAATTTTAAATGATGAGATGCTATTTATGCCTATCAAGTTGTATGAGATTAAATAAGTGTACGCAGCATTAGCAAGAGTTTGGGGAATAAAAAGCTCTTACATGTTGCTAAGTGGAGTTTAAAATGGTACAGCTTTTCTGGAGGGCAATTTGATAATATGTAGCAGAGGACTTAAAATGAATTTAGCAATTCCACTTCTATGAATTTATCTTAAGGCAGTCATAGGACAGTGCTCAAAACCCATGTGTGTATAGGAGGATGTTTGTTGGAGCTGTTTATAGTGATGAAAGAAAACGGTAAAATAAATGAAATTTGGTATTTCTAGACAGTGGAATTTTATGGAACCATAAAGAATGATAATGTAGAGGGTGTTTTACTTTACCCTGAAACACTTCCACAATATATATATATATTTTTTGATTTTATTTTTTTCCTTTTTCTCCCCAAAGCCCCCCAGTACATAGTTGTATATTCTTCGTTGTGGGTCCTTCTAGTTGTGGCATGTGGGACGCTGCCTCAGCGTGGTTTGATGAGCAGTGCTGTGTCCGCACCCAGGATTCGAACCAATGAAACACTGGGCCACCTGCAGCGGAGCGCGCAAACTTAACCACTTGGCCACGGGGCCAGGCCCTCCACAATATATTTTTTAAGTGAGAAAGTAAGTCACAAAGCAGCATGTATAATTCAGCCTCTTTTTGTAAGGAAGAAATATGTGAAGGGGCTATGGATAGCAGAGGGAAAGTTCTGGAAGACTATATGCTAGAATGCTAATGTGCGTTGCTTTTGACAGTAAGGATATAGGTGGTTTTAATATTTTTTTCACTCTTGTCTGTATTTTGTCATTACCTATGACAAACAAGTATTATATGGTAAATTATATGTATTTTTCTTTAGAAAAGACATGGTGTTCATCTGCAGAGGTTGAGAGCTAGGACTTTGTGTGTGATGTTTTCTTTTTTCCTTGAGAGCAGAATACTTAAGTGAACTCCTTAAGAGAAGGAGCTTAAAAAAATATATAAGGGGGCCGGCCTTGTGGCCGAGTGGTTCAAGTTCCACGCGATCTACTTCTGCGGCCTGGGGTTTGCAGGTTCGGATCCCTGGTGTGGACATACTCCACTCACCAGCCATGCTGTGAAGGCATCCCACATACAAAGTAGAAGAAGATTGGCACAGATGTTAGCTCAAGGCCAGTCTTCCTCAAGCAAAAAAAGAGGAGGATCGGCAATGGATGTTAGCTCAGGGTAAATCCTCTAAAAAAAAAAAAAAGAAAAAGTAAAATCTGGCTAGTTGGATGCATGGCCATTGCAGTATTTTTGTCATTTTCCTCATGTTTGAATTGTATTATAATTAAAAAAGAAGACTTGACCTTCAAGATTCACAATAGAGTGGGAGACAAAAACACATGTAAAGTAACTAAAATGTAAAATATACTGTTAATTTTTTTGTTTAACTGTAGATCTTTTAAATTAGTATTTATTTTTTCAAATAATACATGACTACACTTTTAGAAATATCAAAAAGTATTGAATTCTAATTAAAAAATGCCAGTCCCCTATCCCACCTTTCTGTACCCCTAGACCCACTCCCAAAGTGGGGAAACTCTAAGCAAATTATACTAATATTTTCACTGTCATATTTCTAAATATTTTGCTTATAATGTTATTTTAGAAAAATTTATTAATTTTGGACATTTTTCTATTGCTTCCTGGTTATGGTAGATGGCATTTAGCTCTCCTACCTTACTGTCACCTTACTCCCCCTAGCTTCCCAGTATAGCTATATCATACGTTTTGGTTAAACCCAATAATGTGTACATTATTACTATGTAAATGTTGTTCACTGTTAAGCTTAGTTGTCCACTAGGACTGTTTTCTTTGTTGAACTGTCTTTGTTTTTCCTAGCGTTAATTGCCCTTTTTATTTGCATAGTTTTCTATGTATTTGGGAAAAGATAATGCTACTCTCATCCCACCCTCCGCCTCCCCCCCCAACAAATTGTGCCAAGCAATTTAAAATTTTTTCAAAATCTCAACACAGCAAAAAAATCTTACCAAGTCCTGTCTTTTCCTGAAGACACTTCTTTCCTGCCTGGCCTGGTTGTTCTCTGGCCTGAGTATGTTGTTCTGACCTGCAGCCTTCTCTTCACGCTCTCCAGTTGAACCCATTTTTTTCCTGGCCCTCGTGTTGTCTTCTTTCCTTTTTCCTGAAGCACATTCTGTAAGAGTTTTCTTAGAAAGATTGTGTAGGATGTAAATTTTTGTACCTTTGTTCTACTTTTATACTTGACTGATAGGTTGAATTTTAGAATTCTAGATTGAGGATCACTTTTCCTTAGAATTTTGAAGGCATTTCAGAGCTGGGAACACAAAGACCCTTCCAGTTGGGTGGACAAACCAGCTTTCCTGGCTTTCCCACAAAGGTGCCCGTTAGGCAATGAAACTGACTGCTTGGAATGAGGATCCTGTCAAATCCTTCAGGAAGCTTTCCTTGCGTATCTCATCATTGCTTGTATACGTCTTGGCCTCGCCCTATATTCTGGAGACTCTGGCTATGTGCTGGTCCTTCCATCAGGTACAAGCACCAGGTAACAACCCAAAATATTGAGGAGTGGGTGCAGCTAAGCTCACCTTCTCCGGTGTACCATCCCGCTAGCAAGCCTAGCCTTCAGGCCTTCCTGGTTTCTATTCCTGCAGGCTTCCTTGGGTGGAAATGGATTCCTCCCCCACTGGGATTGTATGGACAGAGATGAATGATATAACCTATTCCTGGAGACTTTGTGGACAGGCAACTTAGAACTCTAAGAGAATCCTCTGACGTTAAGGTTTCATGATCTTGTGACTGTTGAACTGGTGTTTCTTGCCAGGATGACTCTTGCTGTGATCTTAGCCTGCTTCACTGGTACTCATTCTTTAAGACTCAGCTAAGGGATTGGCCTCCTCTAGGAAACTCTCATCTTCATCATTCTCATTTCTTCTTCTTTCCTATTGGCTGTGTGCTTTTTACGTCTTTTTTAAACTCAGAGCTGTAGTAGTGAGGTGTGGTCTTTTTACCCAGGGCATGCATACTGAGTCCCACATGTATCCATGGAACCCAACATAGGTGGCAGAGAATGGAGAGGTATTTTGATCCAGGAATGGCTGTCAGAAATGACTAGAATGTGACAGAAGGAAGTATATTTTTGTGTATTCTTCATGAAATTAGAGTTCTAGCTTTGAAGAGGAGAGGGGACTATTATGGCTAGAAGGGATCTTAGCAAATTCAAGCCCTTTGATATTTTCAGGTGAGGAAATGGGCAAAATGCATCCTTTACTGGTGCAATGTTAGTGTGCTGTGGCAGATATTTTAGAAAGAACATTGCATCTGGGGGCAAGAAATCTGATTTTAAAATCATAGCTCTGTCATGAAGAGTTTGGGGGAACTTGGGCAATATTTTTAACTTCCATAAGCACCTCCTTTTTTTTCATCTTTAAATTAAGGTTAACAGTGCCTTCCCCGCTGGTTGTGAGAATTAAATGTGTGCTGGCATGCAAAAAGACCTAGCATGGTACTTATATTTTTCAAACTCTAAGACTTTTTTCAGCAGGAAACACACTTTCCCAATTAGTAAGCTTTAACTCTTTCTGGAAATGTCTTGAGTGCTTTTACTAGTGTTAATAAGTTTCAGTATAGATACCCTAAATTGTTTTACCTTTCATTTTTGTTAACAAGTTATGAATTTGAAGTGCTGGATCCTGGTAGTATCTGGAAGCGTATTTGTACCGTGTCTCTTGAGCTAGCCTATGTCTGAGTTATATTCCAAAGCATGATTTTATCTGTGTGAAAGTCTCTTCAGTTGTGGTCCATGTAGCAAACAGCTCCTTTTAAATTTTACCACATTCACATCTGTGCTTCACTGATTTGCAGTTTGACTCGTATGTTTAATTGGCGAATAGTCGAGCACTCTTTAGTGTATAAGTGGACACTGCTGAATTCATAGTGCACTAAAGCTATTTAAAATAATCTATATTAAGATAATCTATATAAAATATATCTATATGAGATACTCTATAATCTATTAAGAAATCTATATAAAACAAAATTATTCATAATGACCTTTCTATGGAACATGCATTTTTTTTTTCCAGAATAATTTTGAAGAGGATGAAGATGTGGAAATGAAAAATAGTATAACCCAGGGAGACAAACTACGTGCCTTAAAAAGTCAGAGACAACCACGCTCCTCACCATCCTGTGCTTTTAGGTAGATCCATTTTAAACTCTTTTTTATGCTTGAGGAAGATTGTCACTGAACTAACATCTGTGCCAATCTTCCTCTATTTAATGTGGGATGGCTGCCACAGCATGGCTTGACAAGCGGTGCTAGGTCTGTGCCTGGGATCCGAACCTGCAAACCCCCAGCTGCCGAAGCAGAGCACATCAACTCAACCTCTATACCACTGAGCCGGCGTCTTAAACTCTTAAATTTATATTGTCCTTTCATTTGTGGATAGAATATTTAATCCTCTCTTTTGAATGTCATTCTATGAGTACCCCGTTTACGTCTCGTTTTTTGGTTTATCACCATTTTGAATTGTGTATTGTTTTATCACTGTGGTGAGTAGCTAAGTTTTAGGAGCTTATTGAAAGCAACGGCTGCATCTCAGTCTCTGGACTTCTGCATTAAACTGCTAAGCAGTTGGTTGTATCTGGGACTCTGTTTCAAGTTCCATTTGGAATTCCGTTTCCCGTGAGTGGGGTTCCTGTCTTGTGGTGAATCCTCACAGGTGTGCTGAGACTTTTTTGTTAAATCTAGAGTGTGCAGAAAAGTACTGTATGCCAAGCTTTGGTGTATCCTGACTCCTTAGCCTTACCTTCTATTTTTAAGAATTGAATAAGCATTTCCTATCTGTGCTTGTAAAGTTATAAACCATCTTCATTTCGAGGTGTGAAATTACTCATCGGAATCAATTGATTGGACTTGACTTCTAACCACAACATTTGAAACCTACTGATAGTTCAGATTAGGTTAAAAAAAAAGGTTTCAGAATCAATGTAGGTACAAAAATCTGTAGATATTATTAAGATTCCTTATTGTAATGAAAGAAGTAGCAAGTCCACAAATGAATATAATTGGAAATGGCTACTTTTCTTTGACTTTTAAGTGAGAGACAAGCATACCAGGAAGAATGTTTCGCCAGTATGACAAATGTCAAACAGACTCACAGGGAATTTAATTTCCGTGTGTTATTTGGGAGCATTATAGCACTTAAGTCAGATTGGGTCTGGTCACACCATTGCCTGGGCCTTGAGTCCTGGTTTCCTGACTTGAGAAATAAAGGTTCATACAGCTCAGAGTGGAGTTAATCATTTTCTATAGTAAGATGAGAAGATGGGATAGCAAGCCTGGTGCTTCCTAATAACCACCAACTGCCACTAGAAAATGCAAGAGACGTACCATTGGCTGAGTGGCAGCTATGGGCCAGGAGCCATGTTAGGTGCTTAGTTTGGATATGAGGATTAACTGAGATAACGCAAAAGCTGTGCATCGTCACCCACGTTTGAGTGGGTTGCTAGGAGTTAGAGAGGTTAAATCCTTCCCAGTGGAGTGGAGTTAGAATGAGCTGATATTCAAACCCAGCACTGTTCAAAGTCTGTGCTCTTTTCACTGAGTATATGACCTAAGTCAGTGGAAGGGTCTTCAAGATCGATTTACATTGCCAGTCTCTTTTATTCACCATTTACTTCTTTGAAATTCCAAGAAATTACTTTATATTGATTAAAATTAGTTTCAAACAGATTTATATTTGATTCTTTTCTCTTTTTTTTTGGTGAGGAAGATTCACCCTGAGCTAACATCTGTGCCAGTCTTCCTCTGTTTTGTGTGTGGGGTGCCTCCAAAGCATGGCTGATGAGTAGAGTAGGTCCACGCCCAGGATCTGAACCTGTGAACCCAGGCGGCTAAAGTGGAGTACGTGGAAGGTTAACCACGTGGCCACAGGGCCAGCCCTTCTTTGATTCTTAAGAAATCAAAAGGGGGAGGCAGGGATAAGTTAGAGTATAACTTGGCAAATAAATAGGCTAAAAAAGTGAGAGAATCTCCACAACACAAATTTTAGAAGGCTCGTTCCAGTATGGTTTTTCTATTTTCTTTGTCTTCTCAGAAAGTTTCTTACTTTTTTGGAATGTAGTTTTTCTTAACAGCATCATGGTACCATCACCAAACATTTTTCACCCTGAGTGGATGCAATACCACCTTCTGCTTAAAAAGCCATTTGCTGTAAATGAAATGCAAGATGAAACAGAATGACTAATAGGGATTTCCTGCTGTTTCTAGGGTTTATTTTATAAAGTGAATAAGTACTCATCTCTATTTGCAAGGTTTTTCCCTTTTGCCAGTTTAATATTTTTAGTCATCTGACTCCGTATGGTGTCCCTTTTGGTCTTCGCTTAACTGTGTGAACCTGGTGATGTTTGAGCACTTGTGTTTGATTTCCGCAGGTTGGATGATATGAAAGGGCCCCCAAGAGCGGTGTCCCAGCCTTTCAGGTACTGTTAATGAGGTTGAATTTCTAGTGGCTTGTAAATAAATGCTATCTTTTAGATACATTTCCCAACCCTTAAACTGATAAAAACAGACGGCACACAGCTTTTCGCTTTTTAAATTCTTTCCTTTCTGTTCCAGATCGTTATGATACCCTTTATTTTTAACGCTCACCGTGGAAAGGATTTTTGTTTTACCGAAGTGCCCACAGGGCTGTGTGTCTGTGGTAGTGATGTCAGTGTCCTCTGGGCTCCCAGCACGTGGTGGGACCTCTAATAAACTACAGTTGCTCTGCAACATGCCTTTCAATCTCATGATAGATTTTGCCTTGAGTTTTTAACATTTCTGTTAGTCCTCTTTCCTCCTATTTT